>NW_027069536.1:235515-278759 GCF_002906115.3 Quercus suber
TTTTTTTTTTTTTTTTTTCCTGAGAATTGGTGGTTATTTCACTTAAGCTTTTGGAATTCTCCTGTATCATCAACAGATTGGGGATCTTAATTGTTTTCGGAATCTTGAGGCCTTTATGAAGAGGAATCGTTTAAATCCAAGCATCCGATCATCTAGCTCCACAATCAGATAAGTAATAATTGCCTCAATGTGTGCAGAATTTCAGTTCTTTACCAGCATGAAGTGAGGAAGCTTTCTGTGGCAGGTTTCTGTTGTGCAAAAGTACATACTGGTTTGACTCGATTTCATCTCACTTGTTAAACAATGCCTTTTTCGCATGTTGAGTTTATTCTTATGGGCCAAGGACTATAATTTAGACAGACATAGATGCACGACAGGATCACAGTTGCTACATATTGGATCCCACCTACTCGATTACTCGTCTGAAGAACCCAACTTTTCTTATGTTCTCATGAATCTATCTGAACTTATGATTGAGTGGAAGTTTGTTACTTTAATTGGTTCTAGATGTTAATTAAGGTGTAGAACTTCTGAGATCTGTCCAATGAAACTTATGCTTCAGGTGATTTTGATTGTTCAACTTTGGTACAGCGACTTCAATTGGATGGTAAGGCAGAACTGTGTCATCGCAGTTTACCAAAAATCTCAGTCAAGAACAAGATATCAGGAGCCCCACTTTCCTTGTCTGTTCCTTTATCAATCTTTTTCTTTGGTGCAATTTTACTAGAAGTGTTCACAGTGATAAGTGACTTGAACGATTCAAAACCTGAATGAATGATAAGTATGATAAGTTGATAGTATGAGATTTTCCAATATATGTAATTTGTATATTGTTTTCTGCTGGTTTGGCATTGAGTTTTCCTTCAATTAACTACAGGTCGTTGACATTCATGTCGGATGTGCACTGTTTTGGAAAAAAGAAAATCTTCTGTCCAATGTCATTGGAATCGTTTTTTATTCAGAACTTTTAAATTGTTCTCATAACTGCCTATTTCAATTCCAAGGTAGTATATCGGAATAAAGAGCCCTACCTTTACGTTCCAATCCCAGTGCATTATACCAGAAATATTATGTACACGTGTGACAGACCAACAAGACCTGATTAAGCTGATTGGATATCAACTTTTACCACCTGAATACCTTTCTGCTTCCACAATGGATATAAGCTTCTTTTGAAAGAATTGTCATTAAATAATGTCAGCTATCCAATTGGGGAATAAATAAAGTTTATATCAAGTCTCACTGTTATTTCTCCAACTCTTCAATGCAAAAAGGGCAGTAGGAACGTTTGACATTTTTCGGGGAAAGGATTTCCCTCTAATTCCTTTCCACTTTCAGCAATGTGTGACATACTCTATTTATTTGATTTTTAAATGCCACGTCTGACATCTAAATAAAAATTGGAGGGAATTTGAGAATTCAACGGGAGAGAATCGTATTACACATTTTTCTTTGTAAATTAACACCATCTTGTAAGTTTAGGCTGCATCCATGCTATGGTGGTCTGATTGCATAGGTTCTCAGGTGACAAACTTAGAGGCCACATTACGTGCTGTAAACCAAGTGTCAGTACAGAAGAGAACAAAAAATGCTATGCAAAGAGCCATCTCAAAAGCACAACAATAGCTGAGGAAAAACCTACGGCATAAAAGAGCCACCAGGGTTATTACAAAGCCCCATTTAGAATGGGCATGAGCAATCAAATTGCACTCACAATCCGATAAGCGGGTTCTAACCAGATCTTTGATGTCCTTTGTCAACTGCATAACAAGATTATGAATACTAGCTACTACCGTTTGAAAATCACTCTCAATGATCAATGGAGAGAACTCCTGTAGACTGCCGTCCGCCCTATCCACACACACATCTTTAACTCTCATCTGATAAAATTTGCAATCTAGTTTGAAGGGGTAGGACTTTGATAAAATTGCCAGTCCAGCTCCAAGGGGCAGGACTTCCAATTTCTGATGCTACTCTCTGCTATAACATCTTGAGTCTTTAATGAAACTTCCAGCTCCATAGCTCATATCTTCTTCCACAAACTTGAGAGTCTATGCTGTAGGTTCAATTTATATGCTGACTTTACTGAAAATTCACCACCTATTCCCCCTAGCCAGACAAACTCATCAGGCCTATAGGTAATTGGAATGGGCATCTTTCAAATTTCTTCTGCATATTAGTCATAAAAAAGTTGGGATATTTTCTCCATATCCCAATTAACTAATAGCCTACCAGGTCAAGTGAAAATAAAATGCTCCATGATTAGAGACCCATTTTTCATCGGCGTGCATAGGTGTGCATGTGTGTCCCTCCTTTGTTAACCCATAGAGATATACACCAAATACACAGCAGGCTCCTACTTCTGCTATTGCTTCAATCTTTTTTTTTTTTTTTTTTTTCAATCCCTAGAGGCTACCACTTGAACCAAAATAAAAAGAAGTGAGGTAATGTAAAAGTATGAAGCACCATGCAGCTACTCTTATATTGTCAGCAGATGATGGATGAATGGGAAAGTTTGAGACAAAATGCATATTGCTTTTGAGCAGCACCACGGAGCCCAACTAGAATTTAGAAAATTGGCAAAAAGAAAGAATTATAATTTTGAGTTAATTGGAGCTCTCTTCCCTAAACTATGCGTTTATTAGAGGTGTGCATATTTAATTATAAAATTTTGTAATCAGCACTTTAATTGAAGATTAATTTGCAATGTTCATCCACCATTTTATTCATTTTTAAATTATCATATTAACAAGTTAATTAATCTCAAATTAAGATATCAATTTATATTTGAAGCGCACATTACAAGTACCCTCATAATTTAGGATTAATAGATTACTATTAATGTGCTAATTAAACCATAGATTTTGACGGTAGAGTGAACATTGCAAAATAATGCTGAATTAAGGTATTAAATGTAAAATTTTGAAGTTTAGGGTGCATATCGTAAATATCCTGTTAGTGTAAAATAGATAGCTATAACTAACCCTATAATCTATTTTGTTAAAGGTCATACAAATTATGAGAAATATATACACTACTTCCATGTTTCACAAACCCAAATGGAAGGCAAGTTGATCGCCAATTTATGGAAATCCACCAAATAAAGTAACAATAGTAGTAGTTGTGCAATAGTAGTCAAGTATTATTATTAGTTACAATGCACAAATGATGTGTTTTACAAAGGGGAAAAATGTAACAGAGAATAATACCAAATATGGTACTATATGTATGTGTGTGTGGGTTGGATTCAAAATGTTACACCACTCAATATTTTTTAATTGGAAGTGAATTTTAACAAATCCACCGTTGAATTACATTATTTTTGTATATTCTCTATGCTTGCAAAATTTCAAGATGATTAAATATCAATAGCCATATTATCAATTAATTGTTTAAATTTCGGTTTTTGTAGTTCAAAATAATACATAAAATATAAGTTTATGGATAGAATTGGTAAATAAAATCCGATTGGTATGAAAATTGACTTGCATGTTAAGAATATACAGAACATGTAATCCAATGGTAGGATTTTCAATATATGAATTCAATAACAAGTTATTGGGTAGTGTAACATTGCTTAGAGTTACAATAAGTATAACTTGAACCTAACCCTATATATATACATATTAAAAAGGCAAGGTCTAGCGATTCTAGTTTAAAGCTATAACATTACTGTAGGAGATTTTTGATATCCCTCTGCTCCCTCCCCTCCTGCACCTATGACCTAACACACACATGCATAAAGATACATGTGTGCACATGCATACCATGCAGATACTTGTACTACACTACCATGTGTGCATGCATACAGTCATGTTGAACAAAAGTGAAATTATTACATCCAACATTTGCATATTGATTGACATAAGACAATGTACATATTTACTAAAAAGTTTGTGCAGTAACATTCATCAAGGTAGTAATGAGGGATCTTTCTTTTTTCCTTGCATACCTTACGCGCTACAGCAATTGGATTGAGAGATCAGTAGTTGAGGGCCAAAGCAAAGGATAAATAATCACAATTCACCTTATTCTTTGACAAACATTGATGCATTCCCCAATCTAAGGCTTGGTTAAGACTAAAGGGAAATTCTAAGATCCCACAGAAAAGCTGTAATTGGTTACTCTTCAGGTATTCAAAATTATTTACCACCATGTAAACTCAACTAAACTTCCCTACAAAGAACCTCAAAATTAGTAGAGAAATATCAGAGTATCTGAAATTTTCATTTTCTTTTTACGCGCTACAGCAATTGGATTGAGAGATCAGTAGTTAAGGGCCAAAGCAAAGGATAAATAATCACAATTCACCTTATTCTTTGACAAACATTGATGCATTCCCCAATCTAAGGCTTGGTAAAGACTAAAGGGAATTTCTAAGATTCCACAGAAAAGCTGTAATTGGTTACTCCTCAGGTATTCAAAATTATTTACCACCATGTAAACTCAACTAAACTTCCCTACGAAGAACCTCAAAATTAGTAGACAAATATCAGAGTATCTGAAATTTTCATTTTCTTTTATGGCGTGAAGACAGGAATTCAGAAAGAGGAAAATGATATTTTGTTGCCCCATTGCTTCTTGTGTCTGTAACATGAGCTACCTCACTGCTCCGATCACTGATCTTGTTGGCTCCGTCATTCTTGACTTTTGTATCTCGTTCACTAACAAAAACTTTGTAGAATTGCAAAACCTTTGGGTGTGCCATAATCTTCGAAGGCCTAAAACCTTGTAACTTAAGGCCTTCTAAGCTTCTCACACGGGAAAGTGCTACATAGACCATTCCATAGCCAAAAGCACTGGATAGATTGGTTTGAAGTTTATCAAGAGTCATACCCTGGCACTTGTGAATACTTAGAGCCCATGACAGTATGAGGGGTATCTGCTTTCTTTCAGCAACAACTGTATCTCCCTCCATCACAACCCATTTTGCTGGTGTAATCACCATGGTTAGCCCTGAATCAAATCTGACTATTGGTAGCAGGTTGTCATAACACATGTCTGTCACATCCATATTCTCTGGCTCTTGAAATCCTATAATTGTACCAGTGGCACCATTCACTAGTCCACGCCAAGTACTCAGATTCTTGATCAGCATCACCCTTGCACCTTCGCAGAGGAAAATCTCAACAGGTGCTATTCCCTGATTGAGTTGATTCTTCCAAGGATTGTTACCACTATCAACAGCTAAATATATAGTACCCTCCTTTGCCAAGTCTTCCATCCTCATCTGATTTACTGTTTCCACATCTTTATTCAACGGATATAGCTGTGCCACCGAAGGATCTGACTCAGACTCAGTCACCGAGCAAGATTGTTCAAGAAATTCTATGTCCTGAGGTTCACATTCCCCTCTTCTTATACCCTGAAGCAGCTTGATAAATTGCGAATCTGATTGCCTAAAAACCTCAGTAAGCTCATATTGAAAATCAAAACTCGCATTCCAGCAGTCAGCTTCGAATGCAAACTCCTTGCCTGATGCATTCTGTTTACAAAGAATTGGTGGTAGCTGAAAGAAATCTCCACTCACAACAAGCTGAATTCCACCCCACACCTCGTCGTCACCACGTATCTCTCTCGCAATGAATTCAAGATTCTCAAACAACTCTGCACCAACCATGCTAATCTCATCAACAACCAATGCCTCAACTTTTTCCCACCTATTGTAAGCCTTCTTATCTGAAAGAACCCTATCTAGCAAAGTATGGCGATCCGCCACTCCAGGCCCAATGCCTGCAAACGAGTGCAGTGTTTGTCCACCAATAGCACATGCAGCTACGCCAGTGGGCGCTGTGACAAAGACCCCAGATCGGGGATGACATTTTTTCAACAGTTTGATAATATGATTAACCAATAATGTTTTACCAGTTCCTGCCGAGCCCGTGATGAACACTGAATTTCCCTCAGAAATGGCAGATATGATTTGTTTTTGTTGGTCAGTCCACTTGATTCTGGTCCTAGGTTTGCTGGGTTCACTGTTTTTGGTCTTGGTTTTACTCCTAAACCTATTTTGTGCAAATTTTGTGCTTTTCCCAATACTATTGGTGCTAAAGTATCTGTATGCAGCTATTGCAGTGGTGATAAACCCCATACCTAAATATTTTTTTTCTTTGTTTCTTGCAATTCCCTATCTGGGTCTTCAAGGTTTTGCCAAATTAAGGTTCTTTTTCACTTGAGGATAATAGCTATGAAATGCATCATATAGCATGAAGATGAAATTGCATAACTTGGAACTGAAATGGGATTTTTATTTCATACAAGCGCAAAGTGAAATTCCAAAAGAGAAAATGTAATATAATGAAGAGATGTCTTACCAAATGGTAAATGGATAAGAGACTTGCTGAGTGGCTTTGGCTTTGAGTTGGTACCAAGGGCTTAACCAAAATTGCTGTTATCTGGCACTGGCAGAGACAAAACAACCTCCATAAGAGGAAGTGAGAAACGTCTTCTAAGATGTTACCCAAAATAAACACAGTTCTATCTATCTCTCTGGAGCTGCATCATATTCATGCATGTTGTTCTACTCTTTGGGCTTTAGCTAAGATGTCCAATGATCATTGGGCTTACTGTTACTGTTACTGTTACTGTTACTGTTTGCGCTTTTGCTGGGTGGGAAATATCAAATATCTATGGCAAACTTTGAATTTGGACCAAAAATCATGCCTCAGGCCCAAGAAGAAGAATAAACAGTTTAATTCTATGCACGGCACGTAGTTAATAGTTAAAACAATTATACTTTCATTATGGAGCAGACTGTATTTGATTTGTTGCCAATTTTAAGTTGATAAAATTGTGGAGGTACTTTAGTAAATAGCGAACATTTTTTTTAATGGATAGTAAATAGCAACCTTAAACGATGGGGTAGCATCAACTTTTCACCCATGGGCTTGTAACTAATAGGTGACAATGTTCAAAACTTAGGTTAATAATTAAAAAAAAGCACAATTCTCAAATAGACTTAAGATATTTTGGCACATCTTCCTTCACCTTTTTGCTACTAGAATTTTTCATTCTTAAGTTGTTACTAATTACATTAGCAATTTTTTATGGTTGAATAAAAAGATATAAGATTTAATCTTCATTTACACAAAAAATTAATTGGTATTTTGATCTAATAATAAAGAACTATTATTAGGATCAAACGTCATAGATTGAAATTCTTTAAAAAAGAAAAAAAAAATTAATAGCAAACTAAGAAGAACCTAGTTGTGTTACAATTAGTGAATCCTCATTGCAGGGAAATAAAAATAAAAATCCTGAATCACATAGCGTACAAAATATGTGGCTGATGGCCCCATTCCGAAACAAAAATAAAATAATTTCTTACTAACAAATCAAAGAGAAATCCATTTAAAAAAATAAATAAATCTCCGATAAAAAAAAAAATATATATATATATATATATAAATGGCTTATTTGAGACCCAAAATCAAAAATTTCAGACTTTGGGATTTGGTTGCAACTTGCAACTACCTAATGGAACTTCATCATTGATTAATCATTAATAGCACTATATAGTTCGGCATCGGAAATTCAAATAAATTGATAAATAGTTTTGAATTGTGCCAATCGACGGTAAGAACGAGAAAATTAATAACTGATCAATTTGTTTGTAGAGAGATTGTTTACTCTTCTAGTTTCTTTTGCAACCATGGAAAAAATATTTTCAATAATAAATATTATCAAGAATAGGCTTTTGCAACCAAATAAAAGATGGCATTCTAATGGTCTATTTTGATTTTGTGCATCAAAAAAGAAATTGTTGCAAAATTTAGTACATAACTAATCATAAAGATAAAATGGACTATTTTAATTTTGCACATCAAAAAGGAAATTGTGGCAAAATTTAGTACATAACTAATCATAAAATAGACTATTTTAATTTTGTACATCAAAAAATAAATATTGTAAAATTTGGTACATAACTAATCATAAATTATTTTCTCAAAAAAGAAAAATACTAATCATAAATCATTTATTGTCAGCATTCAAAAGAACACCACATTCTATTTTACTATAGCTAGCATAACTGATTGGGTTGAAATATATTAAAAACAATTATTTTTGTCTTTTAATTTTTTTAATTCTAAATAAATATTAGCTTGTTATTTTTATTTTTTATGTATCAATTTAGTTTTTAATTTTAGGATATTTCATATTCTTAAATGATCAAAATTCTTTTGTTCA
Organism: Quercus suber; assembly: GCF_002906115.3. NCBI lineage: Eukaryota > Viridiplantae > Streptophyta > Magnoliopsida > Fagales > Fagaceae > Quercus > Quercus suber. Next base: position 243,703 of record NW_027069536.1, read on the forward strand.
TCTTTTGGCCTTCCAAAAATAAATTCCTGATTCATTTCTCACATGCATTTACATCTCTCAGTACCAATCATCTCAACTTTCAAATACTTTTCTGATGAGTATATATAGACTTTTGAGACTTTTGTAAATAGTTTATATGGGCACTAAGCACGAATTGATTGTACCAGTTTACCTCATGTTTACCTATGGTAAAAAACTTGTAAGAATGCTTTTAATGAATGATGGTGGTAAACCTTCTAAAAATAATGTTGAGAATGATAAATTAACATGTCATAAAAATTAAGCTAGAATGGCGGAAGATCATTTATCTTATTTTAATTCTTCCTTACGTTGGACTCACTAGTATTTATACCAGTTTGCCTCATGTTTACCTATGGGCTACAGCAAAAAAACTTGTGAGAACGTATACAATGAGTATAGACTATAGACGTACTTTAGACTTTTGAGAGTTTTGTAAAAAGTTTTTATAGGCACTAAGCACGAATTGGTTGTACTTGTACCAGTTTGCCTCATGTTTACCTATGGTAAAAAACTTGTGGGAACGTTTACAATGAGTGTTGAGTATAGACTATATATATAGACTTTACACTTTTGAGAGTTTTGTAAAATGTGTTTATAGGCACTAAGCATGAATTGTTTGTACTTGTGCCAGTTTGCCTCATGTTTACCTATGGTAAAAAACTTATAAGAATGCTTTTAATTAATGATGGTAGTAAACCTTCTAAAGAGTAGTGTTGAGAATTATAAATTAACATGTTATTATATATAAAAGATTAAGCTAGAATGCTGGAAGATCATTTATCTTATACTAATTCTTCTTCACATGGGGCTCAATAGTATTTATAGTTTACACCACCTGTCTTGAAAGTTTTAGGTATTAAGTAGTGAGAAATTTCAACGGAAGGCATAATTTATTTATGTTATTTTAATGGATAAATAATCTATTAAGCTTACATTCAAGCAGTTTTTAGCTTCCATGAGTTGAAGTAACTGGGCACTCTCTTTGTAGCTTATATATTATATTTTTCAAGAGACTATACCATTGCTTAGGTTTGGAAGTGAGAATAAGAAGCGCATATACTCCTCTTCATTATTGATTTTCAATAGATTAAGTCTTCTCACATGGCTGTAATAAAGATTGAAAGAATGTATATTAATCTTCTTCTTTTTGAGGAAAGAATGTATATTAATCTGTATATATAGAACTGTACAAGGAATACTTTTATATAGGCAGTAAAGAGCACAAAAGTACATAAATACACTGTTAAAGTATATAATAATAGTATAATTAATATTTTGTCAATACCATGTATTGATCCATTGACTCAGGACGACAACAATTTTAGACGTGGAATATTAAATACATAGTTCCGAAAAAAACTTGTTTATGTTTGTTCACTTTGAAAACAAATCAAGTTCAAACATAATAATATGTTCATGAACAAACCCATGAACATGAAATGTTTGATTTAACTATGAGAAATGCTAACGAGTACCTTTAGGGTATTGATTAATAATCTATTTAAAGAAAGTTTTTATGGAAAATGAAAAAAATAATTAATATTTTGACAGCTTTTTTCATTTTCCATAAAAGTGATATCAAAACTTTCTTAAAATGGATTATTAACGAGTGCCCTCGTTAGCATGACCCTTTAACTGTATATAATATTATTTATATGTAAACTTGTCTAAAAATATATTTATATGGGCAAAACTTAGATACAGTTCCTTATATACTGTTCCTTAGGTTCCCTTCTTAAAAATCTGCCACCTGTCAAATTGAATAACTAAATTAACACCGTTAAAGTACCATAACTTTCTGTTGTTGTATTTTTTTTTCCCTTGTCTGTGAGAAAAGAGAACCCATTGGCTTCAGATCTGATTTCTATCTCACACACAATCCCTTGGGTCTAACCAGGGGAGAACGATGACACGAAGGAGATTATCAAGGTGGTTGCAGCATGTAAAGGTGGGTTTGGGTAGAGTTGTTGCAGAGTAGGTTTTTATGGGAAGGGTAGGTCCCCCCCCGGGGGGGGGGGGGGGGTTTCTCTAATTTGTGTTTATTGGGAATGAATTGATGGATCTGCTGTACTCTTCTAATGGCTATTTGTTCCAAACTTATGAGAATTAGATTTATCCAAGCAGTGCATTGCTATGGCGGTCTTCATCTTCTTTTTTTCTTTCTTTTCTTTTTCATTATTTAAAAAGCCATCTGTCTAGCATGCAAAGTATGAACAAATCAATAATCTTCTAATGAAAATAATGGGATTAATGGAGAAGATCATTCCAGGCTTGTCCTTCTGAAGCTAGATTTTATTTTCTGATATTGTTTGGGAGAAGTTTGAGAGATTTGCAGTCAGGTTTTCTCACACGCGTAAGTGAAAAAAAAAAAAAAAAAGAGAAAAAAGAAAAAAAGAAAAGAGAGAGAGAGCGGCGTTAGATCTGAAGCCAATGGGTTTTCTTTTCTCACAGACAAGGGAAAAAAAAATACAACAACAGAAAGTTATGGTACTTTAACAGTGTTAATTTAGTTATTCAATTTGACAGGTGGCAGATTTTTAAGAAGGGAACCTAATGAACTGTATATAAGTAACTGTATCTAAGTTTTGCCCTATTTATATAGACTTGAAATTGGATTGTATAAGTTTGTCAATAGGTTCATGACATTAAATTATTCTTTTGTAACTTATTGATGATATAAATAGTCTATTATAGTAAAAATACATAGAATTGTGAAGAAGTAAAACATTTTAGTCATGGTTTCACAATATTTAGGAAAATAATAAGTTTATCAAGTAGAACAAACTTAAACTTACTTGACAAGAAAATGATCCAAATATGAATATAAAATCTTGTTTGGTGATGAGTTCAAGTTTGGCTCATGTTCAAAAAAGAATTTAATTAAATGACCAAGTTTGAACTTTTAATACTCAGCTCGTTTACAACCCTAGTAAATATTATATTATTTAATACTAACTTTTTACTGAATGTGATTTTTGAAAAATCAATTGTTGAATTATATTTTTCCTTGTACCCTCTAAAATAAAGAGAATATATAATCCAAGGTGGAGTTAAGATAATATGTTATAAAGTATTATATTATTAATAGAAAATTAAGTTAGGTGTAACTTTTTTTGAGAAAGAAGTTAGGTGTAACTTGATTGGGAGTAATTATAGAATACTCTTAGAATACTATAAATGCATACTCTCTTCTCTCACATAATAATAGGTCTCACTAATTAAATTTATGGTAGGACCCATAATTCATACAAGAAGGAGGTATGCATTTATGGTATTCTTAGAATTACAGAGTATTTGATCATTTTTCCTTGATCTGAATTATATTCTTTTTTTATTTATTAGGGAAATGTCCCCTCTTATATTCAATCTTAAACTTATGAACGTAAATTTAATACACATTTATTTGAAACTTAGACTAATAGGTTTTCTTTTTCCAATTAGGACCTATCAAACTTTAACATGGGCTTTGTCCACGTGATTAAAATTCTCAACTAGATTTTCTCTTCTCCGGAAAGTTCTCTTTGCCTTCAACTTCTAAGTATTACACATTTTATAGAAAGATCCTTCCTATTTAAATCCCCTAATTCTCTTTTATTTTTTATTTTATTTTTTTTTAGAGTCAGGTAAGTCATTTTTATTAAGGTAAATCAAACTGAAATACATCAATCAAGTCTGATGGTAGTTCTTCTAACCACACATTCTAGTCTAGATGTAAGACATATGACATTTATAAAATTTAATGATCATAAAATATTCAAAGTAAACTACACAAAATTAAATAAATGGCACGCATCTCCCATCTGATTAAAAATTAAAGAGAATTGAGGATTTAACGGAAATTAATCTTATCCCTTTATTTAATTACTTCAAGGTTAGATGAATTTATTTCTACATAAATTCTAATCAAAACAGATATTTCTTTTTTTTGAATTTTTTTAGTTAAAATTTCTTTATATCCTTATTTTTTTCAAAAATCTTGTGATTTTTTCCGATTATAATGGAGATAAATTTAAGTAATTAATTATTTTTCTATACATCATTATTACTACATATCTTATGTAATAATGATGTATAATAAAATAGTTGATATAATACTTAATAACATATTATCTTAAAAAGCTACATAAATTAGTTGTATTTGTAACTTAATTTCATCATTATTACTACAATTTTTTTTTATATAAAATAAAAGGGAAAAGTTAGCGAAAGCATTAAGGGTATTGGTTTAAGAAATACTTATTGCAATTATTAATAAATTATTTTAGAAAAATTTTGACTATACTTTCATGGAAAATATAAAAAGTTGTAAAAAAAATTATTATTTTTTTCTTTTTTTACAAAAATTTTCTAAAAATATTTTGCAAACCAATTCACTCAAGGTATTTGTTAACTTTAAAAAAAAAAAAAATACTTAACAATTTTGGTATGAAGTGAGGCAAAACCAAAGATTCAAAAAACAAAAGGAACTTACTGAAAAATTAATTACCAACACATCAATTATGTGATAATTAAAGAATCTCATTAATTATGTAGTAGCAATCATACTCTTGTATCGTAATCCTAAATATTTTCTCAAAATGATCAACCAATGACAAATAGAAAATCTAAGTTTGACAAATGTTGGTGAGGGAAGATAAGGAGAGAAACATTTCTTCTTCAATATAGTTCTTCCATGCATGCATCGATTCAGCATGTCTCCTTAACTATAGCACCATGAAAATCATCAATTCTACTATTATTATTCAACCACCGAACAGTTTGACGAAGCATACGGCATTGATTTAAAACCAAACACCTCGTTTTGCAAAACTACAAAAAGAAATGTTGGACTTTATAAGTACATATGACTGAACCACACAACTTTGTCGTTTGTATCTTCGTATACATATTTTATAAAAACAATTATTTAATATTATATTGGAAATGGGGTAGCAAATTTGTTTTTTTTTTTTTTTAATGTCCGTTAGCATGTACTTTTTTTTGGGGAAAGTAAAAGTTACCGTTGACTGATTTTAACTGTTTTGGCCTGGGGCAAAAGAGTAGTTGTGACTTGTGAGTCCTAGGAAGACCAGAAACATGTTGAACGTACCCAAGGACTTCGTTAAATTTTATCTTAATATTCATAAAAATCCCAATTTATTTCTAACACATTAAAGATCAACATATGGGAAACAAAAGGTAAAAACTCTTAATAACTTGTATGATATATACTTTGGCTTCCAAAGATATTGTCAATAAGCCAAGGGAGGTATATGCATGTATTATATATGAGCTAATATAAAGAGAAAATAATATTTATACATTTCATATACACGAATTAAAAACTGTCTTGCCCTATTTTGAGCTAATGTTCTACTTTATACTCCACTAAGTAAAACTTGTGGCATGTGTGGTCCTTTTTTTTTCCTTCTTATTTCATGTAAGCATTTATTTTTGCCAAGTATGGAGGAGACGATGGTAGAAAGGAGTATCATAACGTTTGAGTTAGTTGATCATTATTCATTATCATTCCTATTCCTAAGGAGTGTGAAACTAATTTTATGATCCGTTTTATAAGTTGCCATTGCTATTCTTGGGAGTTGAAGTACTTCTTTTAAGAACTGTTTGTAATATTATTTATAATCCCTATATGATCTCAATACTCTTATAGATTTTGAATTAAAGTTAACATGTATAATAACTAGATGTAATATTAATAATTGTTAAAAATATCAAGGTCCAACCCTACTTAAATATCTTAGTCTATTCTATAGCTCTAGTTCAAGTTCATTATTTTGAATTTTATCTGGAGTACAAGTAAAATAATCAATTTTTTTTTTTGGATTGCAAGTAAAGTAATTACAGTTAATCCTACTTGTAGTTCAAGTATTATAATCCCGGTTTATATATTGTTAGTCAACGATTTGTTTTACTTTAAATACCCTTTCATTGGTTCATTGTAATAAATAAAATTTAATAGTAAATTAAAATGTATCATCAAGGGTTGTCTATTGTCGAAATAAGCTTCTAAGTTTGAATCAAATTAATTTCCTCTGTTTTGACTTTTATCTCCCTTTCTCCCTTATTCTTTATATTTTCATATAATTTATTATCGTATCATAGTTATGTGTTGCCTTTTCAAATATGGTATTAGAGTCATGTCTCATCTTTTCTATGGTATTATAGTACTTTCTCATCTTTCAAGCAAAATAGATAGTCAATATTTCTCCTCTTTTCTAATCATAATTGAGAGGACTGTTAAGACCCTGTTGATTGATTTTATGAAATTAAGCTAACTTTCGAAGTTAACCAATTATGTTATTTAATTGATTTCCAGTTAACAAGCCACATAGAATAAATAACACTAATAAAGTAAAACACAGTAAAATAAATAACAAAATGATTTGTTGATGAAGTAAAAAACAATGGATGAATCCAAAAAAAAAAAAAAAAATACTCCAATGGTTTCCATCAACCCTAAAGAAAATTCACTATTAGAATTGAAGTTATACAATTGAAACAAAGCTCTATTTCTAATTGCTATCTCTAGTAGAAGTCACAGTTATGATCCACAATACTACAATCACTTCTGGACTCTTTTACTATGGACTTGCGTTTGTGACTTCAAAGACCACCTTAAAGATTTGTCTCAGTTGCAACACAGGGAAGGTATCGATGCTTTAGCTTACATCACCAACACAAACAACTAAAGCCCAATTCACTTGAAGAATAATCGATAGTGGTGAATACAAAGGTTTAGGGTTTCTTTTGAGATGGTATAATTAAGTTTTGCAAAAACTTCTATTTAGTCGACTCTTACGTGCCCTTATATATGTTTGAGTTTAAGGCTCAGAATCCCACTTAAATAGTCGACTTAATGGGCCTGTTGAGAATCTTGATTCTTGATCAATCAAAATCAGTGGCGACTCTAGAAATTTTTTTGAGAGTAATTATTAAGAAATTTAAATTATATAAAATCTAATAAAAAAGAGAACTTCATATATTAACAAAACACACACACGCAAGCGCGCGCGCACACACACACACATGCAAACACGTAAAGTCTTACAATTTCCTTCCATGAATTTTCTTATTTGGAAATCATTTCATGATAGTTTCATTATCAGTGTTGCAAGTTACATTTATTTTAAAATTTTAGTTAAATAAAATTTTTCTTGGACTTTTTTATTTTTATATTTTTATGTAAAGACCTAATATATTGTTAAGTGGATTAAAGTTTAAGGACAAAATTTGACTACAAATTAAGTTGTAGCACAAGGCTACAACTCTTACTAAACAAATTATTATTACTACATATTTTGCAATGCTATAACTCTTACTAAACAAATTAACATTGCTATATATTTTGCAAATCTAATCGTTGAATTGTATATTCTTTATGTTTTTAAAACACATGTCAAGTTTAATGTCAATTGGATGTTATTTACTATTCGATCCATAAACATATTTTTTATGTATAATTTTAGACTACAAAAATTAGAAATTTAAATATTTGATTGATAACATAGTTATTGATCTTTAATTTTCTTGAAATTTTGCAAGTATGAAGGATATAAATATATATATATATATATATAATTAAACGGTGGATTTGTTAAAATTCACAATTAATATAAAAAAAGATTGAATGGACTTGTAGCCTTAGCTTACAACCAAGTTTGTTATCCAATTTTGTCCAAAGTTTAGTTATGTTGGGCTTAAAAAAAATTTAGGGTTGTCACAAAGCTTTTTTAAGGATAAAAAAAAATGATAAAATTTTTAAATTTATATTTAATAATAATTATTTTTTCCGGGTCAGGGTGGCTGGAGTCTATGTAGAGCCACCAGTGATCAAGATTCAATCAAAAAATAAAAAATTACCTTGATGTAAGTTGATTCTTGGACTTTGTCTTGTTCACTGTTACTAATCAAAAACATATTGCATTCTTATAGATTTGTCAACACTATCCTAACAATAACAATAACCGAAAGATATGTATTTTTTTGATAAACAAAGGAGAGATTTTTATAATATAGTTCTTGTACTAAAAAATGCCAAGAAATAGTATCCATAAAACAAAGATTGTCTCAATAACCTCAAGTTAGAAAACTCTTCTACATATATCAATAATATGTTAGAAGAATTGCTGAAAATTGGCTTGTAGTAATCTTCTTTCAGTTTCATTCTACCCTTCCAGAAATTTCAAAGAAACGGGTGAATCTTGTGAAGAGAGAGAGGGAGATGAAAGGCAAGTGCATGCAAGAAAAGACTGTGATCATGCATAAAAGCAGAACTGAAATGGACTAAACACAGAGAAAACAAAACGTTGAAAACCTAGTTACACTGCTGAGGACTAGTCTCTGCATGTACTGATTCAACTTTATGTCTCGAGTCTCAAATAAAGCAGAAGCCTATTTGAAAGTAGTTGGAATAGAGACAAAAATACCTACATGCTACAATGCTAGCATGCCTTTCTTCCATTAAAATACATAACCTATTTTACTTCAACTGTCAAAGAAAAGCTGTAACCTGACCAACAAACTTAGCTATCCACGTCAAAAATACTTGCACAAGCAAGCTTCAGAGTGAGTGATCAATATGACTACATAGAATCCAATTTTTCTTTGACAAACATACAAACAAGTATTCTTAGGGTACAATTTCTATCAATTAAGATCAGTAATTAATCATACTTTCTTATAATTAAATTTGTGTCTTTCTATTAATAATACAACATATTTTCAAGCACACCCATCTTCTAGCTGCAACATATTTATAGCTCATGTAATTGTTTTGATCCCTTTTCATAGTTTTGGAGCCAAGCATATATATATATATATATAGCCAGTACGTCCAACACAAACACATGTACAACAAAACAGAACCACACGATTTATATTGGTTGTTTATTACTTTTGTTTGGTAACTACTAGTTGTAACGATTATAAAAAAGAAACTATTGCCTTCAAAAAAAAGAAAAGAAAAGAAACTATTACTTGTAATGAATCATAAGAAAATGAGAGAGAGAGAAGCAACAGTATATTTCTCATCAAAAAAACAGAGACGAGATCGATGGCAAGGAAAATGGGACAACGGTCTCGTTGTCTGTTGCCTTTTTACATTTCCTCTTACGTGCAAGTTGGGAAGCCTCTTTTCCTTGGAATTTTCAACTGTTTATTCTCCAAGATAAAGTAACCGATTAACCAAGCAAATGATCATACCGCTTGCTTCTCTTCCAATATTATACTTGCTCATAATGCGTGCAACACACGCTCGTTTTTTCCCTAGCTAGCTAGCTAATTAATCAAAGAGCCAGGTTGAAATTTAAATAAGCCGACCAATGGTCTCTGGTGTCTATTATTTTCCCTTTGACATGGCAAAAATATTTAACTAGCTAGCTAGACTGCTTCATTAAGAAAAACTGTGTACAAATTTGCTCGTGCCGACAGAGTAGTTAGGTAAAACTAGAGTAATTCATCTTTAAATTCATATATTTTTTTTTCTAGATAAAAGACTATAGAAAATTAATTCTAGAATATAAATAACTTTTTTTCTTTTTTAATAATTCCAGTGTTATAATAAGAGATGAGGATATACAAATCCTGATTATTCTTATAAAAAAGGATAAATAATACAAATTTGTTAGATTTTGAACTGTATCATTCCACCTTAAAAGTCAAAATTAATTGGTGATGAAAAAGACTCACTCAAATCTTTTATAATATTCGACATTACACTTCATAATCTTGTTTTTAGAGTGATTGTAGAGAGTCGAATTGTAATTCCAACAAAACGAAATACAAGGCTCATCATGATAATATATATAAATAACCTTAGGATGGACTAGCTAGGAAACTTTAGTTTATTCCTAGACCAACAAAGCCACCAGCATGAGGCCACCCAGTTTAAGAAAGGGATCATCCTACAAAAGATGGAATCAAGTAATTAACTTACATGGGATACGGAAGAGGATGTGGAATGTGAGTTGTTATTGGAGATAAGCTTTTTTTTATTTGATTTGTTTTCGGTTTTTCCTTTTTCTTTTTTTTTTTCTTTTTTTGGAGAGGGGATGAGATTGGAGCAACTTTGAGTGATGTGATGTTAACTTATGCGGTCTAAAGCAAAAAAATATTGTGGAGAAATATTGAGAAAATGCAACTCATTTTAGCATCTCAAGGTTAATAATAATGTAAACAAATTCATTTTTCTCCCCCATTTTATAAATTTTAACGTGAGTGTTAATTTAGTTTTGTGAGGATTTTTTTTATGTTAGCTAATTCTATGACAGAATTTATATTGTAATTTTGGTTTGTGTAAAATTATAATATATATAAGGGTGGTATAAGGATTGAAATTTAAAGCTTCAGTTGACTGTGCAAGACTAAAGACCTTACTCGAGCAAGAATCCATGATGGGTCGAGAAAAACTAGAATTTAGATAGAAAGTCTCGTTAGAGGCTTACTATGGAGAGTACCTACTTCGCTTTTCCATGGCAACTTTTGTAGCCTTCTTAACCTTTATAAGCCAATATTAAACCCTAATCATAAGAGAGGAAGAAGACTGCACTTTCACAAGAAAATCTAGATCCAAGAATCCTGTGTCTTTTGCCCACTTTGATTGTTCATCATTAAAAGGATTTTATTGTTCCAAACACTAATCACCATATGTGTGTTAGATGTTGCAATTGAAACCACAAAGACCACATTAATTTTTCAAAAATTCTTGCATTATTTGAGAGACCGGTTTGTAGGTGGTTTATTGTCTTGCACAATAAATAACTTAGAAGGCACAAGATAGAAGTTTGCAATTCCTAGCAGGAGCAAGAGAGTTCAAGTAGTCAAATACAATGTCTGACTACATATAAGAGAATTTGTGTATCGCTTGTTCCGCAACATTCTTCAAGAGTGGATTTGACTTTTAGATTTCATCCTTGGAGTGTTTTTATTGTTTTGGGTTTTTCACTTTGTGAACATATGTTGTCTTTGATTGTGTTCGGTTATAGCTTATGTTCTTTGTTGTGGTTTAACTTGTTTGTCCATCATCATTGTAACCTTGACTATATAATTAACTGCCGGGTTAATATTTGAGAATCAACTGATTAAATTTGGTAGTTAAGCCGTTTAGGGGTCTAAACCATAAATGTAGTTTTTGAACTTTCAATTTAAACAATTAAACCCCAAGTTTTTAGGTGTTTAATAAATTAAACCTTCCTTCATTTTTTGTGTTACGTTTAGCGGATTGTTTTTGTCATGCAGGAAATATTTTTGATATACCGTTCCTTTCATAATTTCAAAAAAAAAAAAAAAGAAAAAAAAAAAAAAGGGAATAGCAAACATGTTTGAAAAGAAGAAGAAGAAGCAACCTTGGTTTGAAAAAAAAGAGTAAACATGGATTACCCAAAGAGGGCAAGACTCATTTCCTTTATCACAGCTCCGCTAAGAAACAATTTCTTAAATATCTCCTCGATATAAAGTTTGCTAGGAAGAAGATTGAAGATAAATTAATATTGGTCTTTCATTGTTACTGACAAGAAGATCAAATTTTGTCAAGAATATAACATGTAAAGCCAGCCTAAGAAGATAAAGTCAATGGTGCGAGGCATATAAGAGATTGACATCAGACTATACATACTGCTTTGGATTGACCCCTTTTTTTTCAATTTAGACATTAGGGATTGGAATACAATGGGGAAGAGCTAGTGGATATGTAGAAATGACAGGTGGAGTGCCTAAAAATTTTAGGTAGAAAATTTCACCATAGATTTCGGGAGCATATATTTTCTTCTTTTAATTTCAAGCTGGTATGTATACAAAATCCAAATCATAGAACAAGGCACTGTGATTGAGACTTCCTTCCCCAAAAAGATGTCTTTACCTCTTTGAATTCCTTCTTCAAAATGTTTACATTGATTAAATGTTTAATTTGTCACAAATCATAAATCCAAAGTTTTAATTGTTCAAATTGAAAGTCCAAAGAGTACTAGATTGGCAGTCAGGTCAAAATTTGAGATAACATTTATAAAAAATCCCTATGTACTTCATAATAAAATTTAACAGGTGAAAAGTTATTGTTTAAAAAAAAAAGTTATCTGTATTAATGGAGATTTGAATTTTGAAGCATGCACGTTGATTTTTCAGAATCGTTAACGATACTTTAACCAAACTTCCCAACAAAGTCTCTTCCACGTACAAATTAAAAGCAAGGCTAGGTTAATTGGATTGGTTGGTACTTGGTAGGCAATATAATATAATACAATACTATAGTATAATGCAGAAGAGTACAACAATTGAGCATGATTCACTCGATACGATTGACCCGCGAAACAATTGAAAAAATTTGACAGAACTATAAATGGAAATTTTGAGGACATGAATTTTGCAGGATCCTTATAATTTATAAACATTATCTTCTTCTTTTTTTGATGCGATTTTATAAACATTATCTGAAGCAAACCTCACCAATAAAATAAAAGTAATATAGCCATAAAAGTTAAGAAACCTAACTATAGGCTATAGCTAGCTTCCGACTATGGGAGTGAAAAACTTTTACAAACCATGTCCTCTTTTAAAGGGAGCTCTATTCTATTCATTGCAGAAAGAATTCTCTTTATTATTCACAAAATAATGGACGCCAAACTCTCTCATGCACGGCTTGAAGTTTAATTATTTATTGTTCATCACAGTTGCATGTAAAAAGGATGGATCGTTTCATTCCTCCAAAAGAAAAGGTTGCTATTGTGTAGAGCCTCAAAGCGGACATATGATGCGTGATCTTTTCGTTAGCAAATATTATTATTAGGGAAAAATACACAAAAACTCCTTATAGTTTTTACTCTAAAACATAGAGCATTTTTTAGGTTTTAAATTTAACACTTACTCTTTTGTATACTGCTTAATCATCACGTGATAATATGATATTGTTTTACGTATAAACTACTGATTGTGTAACACTTAACCTTTATGAGATTTTTTAATGTAACACAAAACTTACCTTATGGTACACATAAAACAATATCATACAGACCAAAGTATTATACTCATTATTTCGTAAAAATTATGTATTTTATGAAGAAAGCATAAGATTTTTTTTTTTTTAATACTTTTCCCTTATTGTTATTAGAGTAGAATTTATTTGATGTCAAAGTTGTTTGAAGCATGTGAAGTTGCCCATTGCATTGCATGCTACATGCTATAATTTTCTTGCTATATAATTCACTCTTCTTTAACATTAACATTTGCCTTTCTCATACTTGGAATATACAAATTTTATTTTATTTTATATATATTCGAATGGCATATGAATTTACCAATTATAATCATCTATATATAAATCCCAAGGTATCAACTTTATTTGTGGTGATCTCTCTCTCTCTCTCTCATTAGTGCCCCTGTATTAACCTTAGTCCCTTCCGGCCTTGTCGCAAGCACCTCTCTTGACTTGATCAGCATCCCTCAACTCTTTTATAAGGCTTTTTTATCTCCCCCCCCCCCCCCCCCTCCCTCGTGGGTCTCTCGCTGCCCTCATTAATGCTTCTTGTCGTTTCTATAGTGGGTATCACATTGGCCTAAATCGGTTGTCTCCTTTGCTAGTGGCAGTTAGGCCATCCTCTAAAGCCCTTGGAGGGAGTCTCCGACCTAGATCTAACTCAGACCAATCAAGATATGGATTCCAATTTGGACTTAATATTTTGAAATTACAATTCACGTGAGAAGAAAAAAAAGTCATTAATATGTCATATTATTGAATTAAATTTGATTAAAACGAAGATAAGTTATTGTACATTTTTCAGTTCATCAAAAAAAGAGTTACTGTACATTTTTCCAAATGTTAAAAATTGGTCAAATAATATAAAATTCATGGAATGTCTTCCTATAGACAAATTATTTAAGATTTAAAATAACAAAATTAACGACACATTATGCATTAACTAACCAAAGCTTGAGAATTATTCAGAAAACAAAGAAAAAGGGAAGGGAAAAAAAAAAAAAAAACAAAGCTTGAACAGTCCTAGTCAATACTTTTCCAAGGATTTTGTTCAGCTTCGCAAATGGTGAGAACTGAGAATATAAAATGAAATTAGTAGTTAAAAAAAAAAAATGATCAGCAAATAGCAATTATGAAAAACGTGATAGGAGTACAAAGTGGGTGGAAACTGGAAAGTGGCTTTTTCGCACCTCTATAAGTACGTTTAGTCCATAGGGTCTCAGACACGTTCATATTAAAAAACACACAAGAATCCAAGACTGGTCGCTTCTCATTTCTCACGACGTAACACGTGCGTCAGAAATAAATAAATAAAATAAATGGAAAGAGAAAAACTAAAATAAAAAATAAAAAGAAAAAGAAAAAAAGTAAAAAAAGCTGCTCCTACATCCACCAAAATTTAATAATTTGTTAATAAATAGCGGGAAACCGCCCTAAAATCTAGATTGATAGAAAGGTAAGTAAGAGCACACTCACAATGGATGAAAAAAAAAAAAAGGGAAAAAAACCTTATCAAAATATTACTTTGATCTATTTTGCATTACCATTACTAGTTTTAAAAGAAATTCTATATTTTGTTATTCATTTTAGATATATTATATTAAATTTTTTTTTTCCTTTCTCACAAAGAATTTTTCCCCCTTTTTTACAAAGAAATCAACCCATCACCATCCAACCATTGCAACCCATTACTTCCAGCCCCAACCAAAACTTGTTACAAAATCCAATCAATCCATCACAAAACTTGGTCAATTCATCAATCCAAAACTCAAACCTAATACAAACCAACGCCGCAACCCAAAATTCAACTATGTAAGGCAAATCACAACTTAAAACGCAATTGTGCAACCCAAATTGCAACTCAAAATGCAACCATGCAATTCAAACCCACCAACCATCATCCACTACAAACCATTGTTTATGAAAGAGAAAACTCAAGTTGATTTGAACAATCATGCCATGTGCCACACCATCGCAATCCACAAGGCATCGTCGCCATCTCGTCCAAAGTCACAACCTATCAAGGACAAGATGAGAGAGAGAGAGTGTGTGAAGAGAGAGGGAGGAGTGTTTGGGTTTTTTTTTTAGAGGAGAGAGGGTAAATAAAAAAAAAAAAAAAAGGTGAGGAAATGTTTACATGTTGCAATACTACAATGCTTGTGTATATTTACATAAGCACAATAGCAAGTTGTAAATTTTTTACAAAAATGCCTCACCGGTTGTTGTAGACATTGCATTTTGTATCCCTTATAACTCGGTCTCCTATTCCCAATGATGTAAGAATTCTAAAGCCCAAAGCAGGTTTAGGGCCCAATCAGTTGAAAATTGACTTAAGGAAAGTGTATATGGAAAATATAACTTATTTTAATTTGGACCAAATAAACTATTTTTGGAAAATAAAGATCATGGAAACCCTAGGACATGCGTATGCATACACATGTATGTGAACGCATGCTTAAGCTCAGCGTATGCATGCTTCATGCATGCATGCGCATGTTAGGGTTCCAGAAACTATATAAAGCAAGTTTTCTGCATTTAAAATAGACTTGGAATGAATCCCACCATGTCTAGGAGCCACCCCAAACCCCTATTTTTCGACTATATAAAGTTATAAATGGTACATTTTCAAGGAGGATGAATTTTGGTGGTAAAACACATAAGATTAACTAGAAAATAGTGAATCAAAGAGGAAGTTTTTCACAAAATATTCTCAAGCCAAATTTTATTTGATTGAGACCTTTTCTGGTCTTGATCTTTGAATTCTAGGTTTACTAACTCATTTTTGAATTGGTTATGACTAGATTGACTGAGAAGAATGATCAAAATCAAGCTCTAGAGAATTCTTGTGTTGAGGTAAAGTTTCTAACTTTGACTTTTCATTTTTCTTTAATTTTCTTGTTTTATGCATGTTTTTATATATGTTTATATATTTGTAGTATGTTTGTTTAGTCTAGGTTTACTTTTTGTTTGTGTTTTAAGCATGTTAGGTTGTTAGATTCTTGTTTCTGAGCTTTTGTTCTACATTTTTTGGGTTCTATGTTTCGGGGGTGTATGCGTATGCATACAACTAGGTTGTGCACACATGTCTCTGCCCAGAAACCCTAATAATTTTTTGCATGTTTTCCTTTTGTTTTATTCACATGTTCTAACCTCTATTTAACTAGTTTTATCTGTCCTTGAGTATCTATTTCTCTGTTTTGTTTATTTTATATCTTTTATATTATTAGGTTTTGTTTTGTTTGAATACCATGAACATGCACATAAATATGAACATTTATTGATGCATAGGTGTTATGATGCAGTGGGGTAAGTCATGCATGCACATGAACATGCATTGGTTAGAATATGAGCATGATATGTCTAAATAACATGAACGTGTTTGGTTGAATGCCATGTCTATAATGTTTAAATGCTTTAACATGTTTGTTTGATTTTGTCATGTGATTTTTCTACCTTTGGAGACTTGTGTTTAAATGTCATGATAGATGAATGATTAGGTTTAGGATGATTATGCCATGTTGTGTGTCTTAGATGCATGCTAGTGTGTGTGTGTGTGTGTTAGAATAACATATTAAATTTGCCTTTAATAAGATTAAGATTTGGAACACAATGAGTGAAGGCCGACCCATGGGTCGGGTGGAGTTGGGTGTCTAACACTTTCTCATCCCATACCTAAACTCTGAAAATGTGCTCTGATAAAGATCATNATGGTACATTTTCAAGGAGGATGAATTTGTGTGGTAAAACACATAAGATTAACTAGAAAATAGTGAATCAAAGAGGAAGTTTTTCACAAAATATTCTCAAGCCAAATTTTATTTGATTGAGACCTTTTCTGGTCTTGATCTTTGAATTCTAGGTTTACTAACTCATTTTTGAATTGGTTATGACTAGATTGACTGAGAAGAATGATCAAAATCAAGCTCTAGAGAATTCTTGTGTTGAGGTAAAGTTTCTAACTTTGACTTTTCATTTTTCTTTAATTTTCTTGTTTTATGCATGTTTTTATATATGTTTATATATTTGTAGTATGTTTGTTTAGTCTAGGTTTACTTTTTGTTTGTGTTTTAAGCATGTTAGGTTGTTAGATTCTTGTTTCTGAGCTTTTGTTCTACATTTTTTGGGTTCTATGTTTCGGGGGTGTATGCGTATGCATACAACTAGGTTGTGCACACATGTCTCTGCCCAGAAACCCTAATAATTTTTTGCATGTTTTCCTTTTGTTTTATTCACATGTTCTAACCTCTATTTAACTAGTTTTATCTGTCCTTGAGTATCTATTTCTCTGTTTTGTTTATTTTATATCTTTTATATTATTAGGGTTTTGTTTTGTTTGAATACCATGAACATGCACATAAATATGAACATTTATTGATGCATAGGTGTTATGATGCAGTGGGGTAAGTCATGCATGCACATGAACATGCATTGGTTAGAATATGAGCATGATATGTCTAAATAACATGAACGTGTTTGGTTGAATGCCATGTCTATAATGTTTAAATGCTTTAACATGTTTGTTTGATTTTGTCATGTGATTTTTCTACCTTTGGAGACTTGTGTTTAAATGTCATGATAGATGAATGATTAGGTTTAGGATGATTATGCCATGTTGTGTGTCTTAGATGCATGCTAGTGTGTGTGTGTGTGTGTTAGAATAACATATTAAATTTGCCTTTAATAAGATTAAGATTTGGAACACAATGAGTGAAGGCCGACCCATGGGTCGGGTGGAGTTGGGTGTCTAACACTTTCTCATCCCATACCTAAACTCTGAAAATGTGCTCTGATAAAGGATCAATCATTTCATGAAGGATGCTATATTTATGGTTCCTAGATCTAAACTAGGTAGCGACTCCATTTAAACCCTCCGCCATGGTCCACCCTAGGCCAATGCGTACATTCCCAATCACGAGGATGAAACTACATCGTGGGCACTTGCGCCCATAATTGTAGGCTTGTTTTTGTACTTTTTGGTGAACGATATATATATATATATATATATATATCAATATGCCTTACCAAATAAAAATGCCATTAGATGAGACATTTAGATTTAGGGATGTAACGAGCCATATCATTCCAAGTATTAAAAGTTTAGGCTTATTCATTTAGTTATATTTCAAATGCGAGCTAAGCTCGTGCTCATTACCAAACAAGATTATATGTTCAAGCTTAGATTTTTTTTAATCAATTTATTCTTTTTCAATATATAATAAAAGCATGACTAAATTCATTTACCCTTCGCAATTCAATGAATTTTCACTACAAATAGACTGCTGATGTTATCAATAAATTACAAATAATAATTTGATATCATATGAACTTATTTACAAAATTACGCAATCATATCTCAAGTCTACATATGTATATTTTTAGACAAATATGCATATATTATATATAGTTAAATCAAGCCTCATGTTCACAAAACTTGTTCGTGAACACATTATAGTATTTGAGTTTGCTGGCTCATTTAATAGTTGAGCTTAAACTTGGGTTTGAGCTTTGGCTTAAGCTTGAATTGTTTACTAAACAAATGAACATAAATAAGTGTTTTCTCAACTCAAGTTCAAACTATTCATGAACAGATTGGTTCATTTACAACCCTATTTGGATATATAAAACTATTTTGCAAATGATATATATTATAAGAGCACCATTGAGATCAAGTAATACCTAGTGCTAGTGACATCATTTGGGTGCTGCATGCCTATGATTCGTATCACCTTTCCTCACCCACCATCCACTTATCAAAAAGATCAACATTTGGATGAACAATTTTTTTTTTTTCAAATTAAATGTGGGATTTGTGAATAGAAAAAATTAAATCACTTTCATATTACTTATTTTACATTAATCATAATTGAATCTGTTAATAAAAAAAAAATTGTGAAAATTTTTCTATTCTTAAATTCCTTGATTATATAAGCTAAAAATATATGGACCAACTATCAAAATATATATATATATATATATATATATTTTTTTTTAAATTTTTTCTAAGAATTCATTCTACAAATTATCAATGCATTTTTTAAGTATTTATTGATTTACAATTTTTCGGGGAACTTTTCTCCTGAATTCTCAAAATATTGCATGTACTTATCCACAAGCATACAGATATGATAAATTAAAATTATTAAAATTTATTATCATTACTAAAGATAAGACTATGAAATATAATACCAGTATAACTAATGATGGTCTTACAATGTATATTAAGCATATTTAGTGTTCATCAAAAAAAAAAAAAAAAGCATATTTAGTAATATATGATATGTGTTTCATTCCATTTACATTTTTTTTAACAAAAATTAAAGATTATATAATTTATTTATTTATTTATTTATAATTGTATTCCATATTAGTAATACACTAATGTTATCTTAGTATAATTTCATAAGATACAATAAAAAACAAGTATTTTTTCCCAATCTCTGGTAGTTTTTTGAAGCAAAATAACAAAACAGATGATGTTTATTATATTCTTTCATCCACTTACTTTTAAAAAATTATTATGAAAAAGATCTAATCATCCTAGCTACAGAAAAGCCTTAACGTATAAAAGGAAAAAAAATACCATGTAAGATTAAAATAAAAATATGTTGATGTATAAATAGTAAAATGGTTATTTTAATGATTTTATTAATTATCATAATTAATAATACATTTTGGCATAATGAATAGTTGTACTAGTGATATAATAATACCATTAAAGCTTTGTCAGTTAAAGTATTTTTGTACATATATAATAAAAAATATTTGATTTTTTTTTTTATAATTGTATTCATTAGAGAAAAATTGTATAAAAAAAAGTACGTATATTTATTATTATTATTTTTTGTAGAATAAGTGATTTTGTTTTTTGATAACAATAAATGATTTTTTTTTTAAGTGCGTAGACGTAACATATAGTATATAGTATACGTATTTATATTAATATCATATTAGCAAATAATAATTTTTTTTTGAGAAATTAGCAAATAATAAATAAATTATACTAATCACATTCATTTCTTTTTAAACTTTATTACAGTGGATAAATATTTTCTCAAGAAAAATAAACAAGATTACATTTTCATTCCTAAATTAAAAATTTATTTTTCGTTATTAAAATTTTTAAATAAAAATTTTAAAATAGTTTAGGGACGGTAATAAGAATGAATAAAGAAATTTATTCAATAGTCTAGGGGTTAAAAATGAACCTTTTAAATTGAAACTTGATAAATGTAACATTTTCAATAGCTTATGGATGAAGAACACACTTTTTGTAAAGTTTAGGGACCAAAAAAAAAAAAAGCCAAAATTTTAAAGAGTGGATTTGGGCTCTATATTTTATTTTATTTTAGTTTATATTTCTCTAAACATCTTTAGGATTACTTAGATTGATCATCTTCTAGCTAGTTCCTATTTTTCGGAGAAAAAACTTAGTAAACAGACTCCAATATGAAATATCTCTTCTTTTTTAAAGTTACATATGTTTTAAGTACAGCAGGTAGTGATTATCAAAAACAAAAACAAAAAGGTACAGCAGGAAGTGCTAAGGTTAGTAAAGAAAAATGTTCCGTATAAGTAAAGCAAAATGAAAAATATGATTTTCATTGATAAAATGGAATATGATCTTATAGTAATAGTTTCTAGAAATTTACTTAGATAGGTCATTTTATTTCAATAGTATAATAGCATCATCATTAATGTAACTGTAAGTTCATATTCATTCACTCGTATACTAGAAATTTTAAATAGTAATATTATGTTAACAACATTTTCACAACAAATTTTAGGTGGTAAGATGTCATTGATTATAATATAAGCTTACAGTGACATCACTATTATATGTGCACATATTGATATAATAGTTTGTCACCAATAATTTATTGTGAACATAATATTACTCAATTTTAAACCATAAATTTCCTGTACCTTGCTTAAATTTACATTATTTACAAGTAGGATAATAGTATTGAAATGGAAGTCTTTCACTTTTTGATGGCTTTTTTTAATGTTGTCTGATAAGCTTCAATTTTTTCCATATTAATATTTTAATAAATATTTTAATTGAGTTCAAAATTAAATTTTATAAGGATTCCCAATAAAATCTCTTATATTTACAGCATTTATTAGAATAACTTCGTATTATATTTCAATACTATTATCCTAATCTCTGATAAGTTCACAGTTCTTGAAGAACCAAAAGAAGAGCAAAGCCTTACATTTTCTGATTTTTATTCAATAATTTCTCTATTACAATGAGTGCATGCTATTTATATGACATGATTGGAAATAGAAAATATAAAAAACGTACTAAATAATAAAACCCTAAATAAAAGTTGATTTGGTCTGAAATTAGCAGATCCAAAATAGAAAAAATAGCTAAAAACGTTCTAAATAATAAAAACCTAAAATTAAGGTAGATCTGGTCCAAAACTAGATGCTCCAGACTAGAAAAAATATCTATTAACTGATATGGAGCTGGAAAATCAATCAACCATTAATCCACACCATAAAATCATGCCCAATTAAGTCAGATCAGCCCTCAATAGCTTGGATTAAATTTATTACGCCTTCATCTTCCTTTGGCCCAAGCTTGGAATGTCCTCTGTTAGAATCAGCCCAAATCTCTTGAACAAGCCCATTAAGTGCTTCTTTGATCTTCTTGGATCTTGCTTTAATAATAGGCCCAACTGGAATATGCAATGGATCTTTGAATGCTTGTTGATTCTCATCACATTCTTCCCTATCCTCTTGATTCAGCGGTCATCGCCCCCCTCAGAGTTTGTTGGAAGCCACCTCCTCAACCTTTTTGTCTCAAGGTTAACTTTGATGGGCCGTCTTCAAAGATGTGAACAGAGTTGAAGTTGGGGTGGTGATCTGAGACGAGCCGGGTTAGGTTCTTGCATCCATGGCCGAGCAAGTTTTACTTCCAAATTTGGTGGTTGCAGTGGAAGCAATTGTAGCAATTAGAGCTGTAAGCTTTGCCAAGGAGATTGGTCTCAATTTTATTGTTTTAGAAGGAGACTTGGAGATTATTAATAATTCTTTGGAGAGTGACAAGGTTACTCTATTAAAAGACATTGCAATTCCTTTGCTATTTGTAGTTTATCTCATATTAAAAGACAGAGCAATTTTATTACTCAACACATTGCTAGATATGCTAAACATGTTAGCAATTTTACAGTGTGAAAGGATGATGTTCCTCCTCACTTAAATGTTGTAATCCTAACTGATTTGGCTAACTTTTAGTAATAAAATTCCAGGTCTCTTCTAAAAAATATATATTAAATATGAAACGCCTATGGCCTTTGCGTTGAAAATTACATTTCCAACCCTCTCATGAAAATGGGTTGGTCGGTGAAATCACAAATTCAACTATTCAAATCCGTGAAGTGTGTGAGTTACCAAAATAAAGAGGGAAAAAAGTCTATGAAGTAGTCAGGTGGATTTTTTTAAAAAAAAATTTATATTCAGTAGTCAAGTGGATTAATTCTTTTTGAATATCCATATAATTTTATTTTTATTCTTATAGTAACATATATAAAAGTTTGGTCTATAATTCGTATTTTCTTTTGGTCAAAATACATAAACACCCCTAAGGTTTAGATCAATTGCAAGCTGATTTTTGGACTTCCATTTTTCCCTTATAACTCAATGAAACCTTCATATTCGTGAAATTGACCCTTAGGACTAATTTATTTTCTCTTAGTGATGGAAAGGAATAATGTGACCATCAAATGAAACCAACAACTGATTTTAGCAAAAAAAAAAAAAAAAAAAAAAAATTGTTATATGTGCTTTATTTGGCACAAATCAATTGTTGGGTGGCATTCGATCGTTACATGAATTTTTTTTTTTTTTTTTTGTTGTCATTGAGGGCAAATAAAAGATAGTTTCAAAGGCTGTGTACTTTTGGTGTGGTGATCACTCAACAAGTTTAAATATTTGTGGGGTGTGGAGGGTAAGGGCCGGGGTTCAAGTTTTTAGGAGGGAGTTTCAGTGTTTCACACATATACACTTACATTAAGTTAGAGTAAAAATTCTATCTTGTATCAAAACAAGAAGATAATATGAAAGGTTAACTTCAAGAATATAGAAATCCTAGGGAATAATAAAGAAAAATTGAAAGCCCATGGGGTTCATTTGGAATTGACCCAAATCCCAAGGAGTGTTCATGCATTTTTGCTAATATTAATATAATATAATTGAGATGTATAATTATATTAATATAATATAATTAATATAATTGTTAGTCGATCTAACACATGTGACGTGTTTTATATATTGCATTTATTTATCTGAGAATACAAAATAAGACTTGAAACAAATAAAGAATGCAAAATCCAAAGTACTAAGAATCTAAATTCAAAAAATAAGATTAGGTTAATAATTATCAAACACTACATTTTGTTAATTCTATTTTTGCAAGTTCCTTATATGGTTGTAATTTTCAATTATAAAAGTTAAGGGACTGTCCAAAAAACACCCTATAATTTTATCTTTGCGGAAAATTAAACACCATATTTTTAAATGTGCTACGTTAAACCCCATGTACATGTTTGCATTATTATGCTAAACGAAACCCCATCTATAGTCTCAAGTGTTTCATAATATTCAAATGTTTGGTATAATAATGAAAGTATTCTCAAAAAAAGAAAAAGAAAAAGAAAAGTATTTAAGTGGTACGTTTGAAAGTGAGGTTTAATTTGTTATTAATATAAATTTTATAGTTTTTTTTTTTTTTTTTTTAAATTTCCTAAAAGTTATTATGGTGTTCCAGATCCATACCTTATCAAATCCAGCGCACTATAATGTTACTCGAAGGCTAAGAGTGGCTAAATTTTGGCCTCAACATATAGTAGGAGAATGGTACATTAATTTCTGTTTTATGAGATGCGGTCCTAGTCATTAAAATCATCTATTTACACCCTCCAATATGTCAACACTTATTTTGCATATATTAAAAACCGATTTCCTATATAATTTTCAAATTTGATGATTAATTGTTTACTTCTATAGAATTTAATCTCTTCTTTATTATGTTTTCTAAGAGATTGTACATACAAAGTTGAAACATCTTCTCTTATTACAAGACAATAGTTGAAGTAGGCACAAGCTTAGGTTACTTTTTGTTTCTTTGAGAAGTTACAAGAATAGAACAATAAGTTACTTTGTATCGATTTTTTCAGAATGACCATGCTGTTAGTACTGGTGTTTGTAAAGTTGACATACATTGTTGATACAATTTCTAATAGTTTAGACTTTTATAAGATAGTTACTATATATTTCTTTTCTTTTTTTTGAACTTAGTTACTATATATTTCATGGTACTAATTAACTAGGTCCCTGATTTGACTTCGAGGTAAAAACTTGATTCATGAGTGTCATTTGAAGGTTTCTTCGTTCTATGCTTGAATGTGGTCCATGGCTATTTAACCGGCCTACCATTTTTTTAGGTTTGTTGTGAGGTGAGGGAGCATACCTAAGTTCTTGATTATGGGGTACACTGGTAACACATCTAAGATGGCTAGCACTACCTTTTAGAATGACTAGCTACCAAACTTTTACTGAATTTTTATATGGACGCTATTACCTATTTGTTTCATCAGCAATGAAGGGAATTATTGGGCACATTTTAGATTTATGGTGTATAAACTTGGGAAGAAAATTTAGACCATAATCTTTTGTGCTACAACTCTAATGTGGCAGACAATGAGTAGTAGAGAAATAATGGTTGGTTCATATAAAAGTAATATATAATCAGTTACAATAACCACAATCTTTTGTACTACAACTCTAATGGGGTAGATAATGATTAATGAATAGTAGAGAAACAATGACCGATTCATGTGAAAGTAATATATAATCAATTACAATAACCATAATCTTTTGTTCCACAACTCTAATAAGGTAGACAATGAGTAGGAGAGAAATAATTGCCGGTTTATGTGAAAATAATATACAGATAGGTACAATAACCAAAATCTTTTGTGCCATAACTCTAATGTGGCAGACAATAAGTAATAGGGAAATAATAGCCGGTTTATGTGAAAGTAAAATATAACCAGTTATAATAATCAGCCACATATAATAGTTGTGAAAAATGATGTTGTGATTATATTTTCATTAAAACAAAATGCAATATTATTTAAAGTATCATTCACACTTTTCAATGTATACCTAAATTTTTGTACAATAATGGAGTAAACAAAACAAATTCATCCAAATATATACATTATCACTCTAAAAAAACACAATCATTTTTATATCTTAATTATCACTTATATATATGCATTATTTTCCATACTTGTTAGTAATGATGATAAGATGCTAAACTAGTAACATTAGTGAATGGATAATGTTTATTTCACACGCTGTCTAAACAATTGAAAACGTAAATTTAATTAACAATAATGAGACTTTGTTTGGTATGTAAATTTAAACATATATTTCTAATTTTTAAACAACTTACATGTATTTTTACACACTTTTTCATATTTTCAAAAAATCTAAAAACTGTTATTTAAAGATATATACCTAACTTTTTAGTTGTTTTGGACAATATTTATTTGTAAACAATGTGTGCAACCTATTTTTTCCCTAAGTGAATGGTGAATTTATAGATGCAACTTTCACAATTCACATTTCACAATGTGTGCAACATATTTGGTCCTTCTTGATTCAATCAAATCAATCTATGTTAGGTGATTGATGATGATTAGTAGAAAGAAACTAGAGAGAAAGAGAATCCTGACCTGATGAGCACCATAACTCTGCTACAGTACGTTCTCCTATTATATTCTCTCTTTTTCACAGTTTCACTTTGGCTAACCTACAATCACGTCGTTATCAAAAGGACACATTGTATTTGCTCCGTGGAGCCCTCCTCACTGCAGTACCACCCAGTAGAGAGCGCTTGTCTCCATCGTGACATACATGCACATATAATGTTTCCATACATTTACACATAAAATATGTAGATGATGACCATGCATATATATGAATAAATGAATTAAATGATGAAAACGACATTGTAAAAAGCTTATCCAGTGGTACCCTCTAAAAATAGGTATAAAAATCAACGGTCACAGTCATAAGTTCGCAACCCCTATATAAAATTAAAAAATAAAAATAATAATAATAATAATGATGATGATGTTCACTCACCCAAAAAGACCTCTATGATGTTCACGTACTTTGAAGAAAAAGAGAGGTTCATTAAGTTTTTAAGCCCTACTCTCCGTGAAGTCAAAATCATGTACTCGCAGGCTTTGAAGGGACACCTGTTCCTTATGATATGTGTCTTACGTTGGACATTTTGGTTTCAACTTTGCAATTAAGGAAAACATTATCTGGAGCGTGAACGACACTCGACGAAAATCACGTCCATGATGTTGAGTAATTTGGCTCAGCCGACGACCTAACATGAAAAGAGATTTTAGGCTCAAGATCTGTTGTCTAATCTCTCGATCATACTTAGAAAAGTTGGCTCTTCGACTGTTTGTTGGGTTATTAATGTTGGACTATGCCCGTGCGAATCTAGGTGCTGATGTCTCTTGTTGATGGTATATAGATTCTCCTAAAATAAAAAGATTCCAAATTAGTTGATTTAAAGCTAAAAAAGAAAGTCAAAGACCTCGTTCGCCTTGCTTTTTTTGGATTCCAATCATGCGGAATGTATTAATATTGAACTGGTTTAACTCGTCGCGGTAAAAAACAACTTATTCTCAAATTTTCACAATTTTTATTTAGGACAAAAAAAAAATCAAATCAAATCAAATCTATTTTTGAAAACTCACTCACTTTGTTACTTTTTGTATATGTATATAAAGGAAAATGAGGTATAATTTATATATAATTAAAGAGTACATAACAAAAGTCAATAGTCCATGGGAAAATTCATGGGTTCCCATTTGCATTAGATCCCATATATAACAGTAGTATACAAAAGATGGACAATTGGAACAAACAAAAAAAAAAAACAAAAGATGGACAATTGTTATATTCTTCTAAGTTACTAGTTTGCTTTCTTGCCCTTTACGCAAATTCATCTAAACACTCGTTGACTTTATGATAAACGTGACGTACAAGGACAGACAGTTTAATTGTGGTCCAATAAATTCTTGCAATCACATATCATAATAGAAATATCTGGAGCCAATATACAATTCTTAGCCAATTAATTACTAGGAGTTTACTTATAATGTGTTTGTAGCTTGTTAGGTTCTAAGGATTTAGGATCTAAATGTTTTAGAATTTCAATATGTAATGTTCATAAACCATGATAAAAACTTAAAGTCTAGTTATAGGCTGCTCAAAGTATGTTTATTGTGAAGTTGGAATCGAGTAATTGCAGAAAATTACTGTTCACTTTCTGCAAGGCTCGATCGATTGAAAATTAGACTCGATCAATCGAATCTTGTACAAAATATTTTTTTGCAGAATTTTTCAACTCAACCCAAACCCATATGAAGTGTAGAGTTTTATGTTTTGCCTTAAGTATAAAAGGAAAAATCCTAACCATGTTTTGAAGTTGTTGTTTATGTTGTGTGTGTGAATCTCTTATGAGATCTAGAGGTATTTGCCTTTATACACACTTAGGGTTATCAAGATCAAGATTAATGTCGAGAGCTTGGTGATCGTTTCAGTTACTGCCTAAAAAGCTTAAAGAAAAACACAAGTGGGAGTATTTGTGGTTGTTGTGAATCTAAGAAAGAAGTAGTTCGTGGACTCAGAGCTATCATGTGGTTGTGGTAGTAAGTTTTCTACTCGAGATAGCAATAGGATGTTAGTGGTCTAAGTCGCTATTGTAAAACTTCAATTCTTTCATAGTGGATCTGTTTTACCTTGAGAATAGCTAGGTTAAATCCTCCCCAGATTTTTTACCGGTTTGGTTTTCCTAGGTTATCATATCGTTGTGTTCTTTATTTTCCGCATTGTTTACTTGATATGATTTACTTGTGTTAACCTAGATTTGAATAATTTATCTAAGTAATCATTTGGCTAAGTAATTAGGTTAAACAACTTGTATTTTAAGAGGTCTAAAAACGTACATAGCCCATATTCCAAGCTAGAGCAAAGTTCAACTATATTATTCATTGAGGTATCTACATGAAAAGAGGATCCTTTAATCGACTGGCCTTGCCAATTTATGTGGAGGCTCCTCCTGCACCCACCCTACTTGGGTTAGCAGCATATATTTTTCAAAGGATTACACCTAAAAAAAATTGAAGGAAAACTATTTTTGAAAATTCACTTAAAGAATTATCTTCCTAATAATTTAGGGTTTGTTTGTTATTTAGTTATGTTGCTTATTTGATTTATATATGCATATCTTTTTAGTTTTATTTTTTTTTAATTTGCTTCTCAGGTTTTTATTTATTTATTTATTTATTTATTTTTAACCACATGATCTATTCCAAAGTTGTACTAAGAGTTAGGCATTTTTATGAGACTCAAATTCATTGGTATTTATTTTATGACCTTTGTCTTATCTATAATCTATAATATATAAACCAAAAAGTTGTTTGACTTTTATTTGTTGATTTCATAATATTGTGCCACATAAACTTTTAAAAACTCGCACTTTATTCTAATATATATTCTTTCTTTCTTTTTTTTGACAAAATATGTTTTTAAATTGAATTTAAATTTTATTCTATATTTAATTAAAACCTTCATTAGAATCTTGTAAACATCATATTATCTTTAAATAGTAGACTATAAAATTATATATATAAACACAATCATAATAAATGTATAGTGCTATAATATATAGTTATGTATAGAAACACAATTATAATAAATTACTAATAACTACTGTAGTGATCAAATTTCATATTTAGACCCAAAAAAAAAAAATCATATTATGTTGGACTTTCTCATGTATTA
Organism: Quercus suber; assembly: GCF_002906115.3. Lineage (NCBI taxonomy): Eukaryota > Viridiplantae > Streptophyta > Magnoliopsida > Fagales > Fagaceae > Quercus > Quercus suber. The sequence goes on from NW_027069536.1 coordinate 272,573, forward strand.
CATAAGTGACCGACTGTTATCTACTCTATTTTCCAAGACAACTAAAATTTGGCAAGGACTAGAGTTGCATATAATTGTTGTCTTTTTTTTTTTTTGATAAGATAATTGTTGTCTTTAAACAGTTGGTAAGTAATTAATTAATAAATTTATGGATTAGTAATAAGCAAAATAAAGTGACGAAAATAAATTCATCTTAACACAAAAATTGGGAAGGCAAGCATGTATGCATTGGCTAATAGATACCTTTGTCTTGGACTATCATTGATGGTATTAGAGGAAAGTCTTTTTCAAGTTCTTGGATTAAATGATTAAATTTACCATTTTTTAACAATTTAAGTTCTTTGAACAATTAAATATTTTTCATGAAATTTTTTGAACAATTAATAATTTATCTTGAAATAAAGAGATATGATTAATACAATCTTAACCAAATGATCTACAAATTTAGCAACACACAAACCATCAGACAGGGATTTGAAGAAGTACAATCTACCTAGCTGTATCTATCCAAGTTTATACTCTTGGCTGCTTTCGCTGGCTCTGTTGTACGAAGATTATTCTTGGTGGTTATTTCAATAAATCATTCCTTTAGTTAGCCCTCAAAAAAGTACGATAAAGTAATTTATACGTCTTAAGCCATATTTATTTTTTTTTTACAGTTTTTTTTTTTTTAAATCTCAAATTGGTTTTGGAAGTAATTTGAAAATTTTTGGAATTTATTATTTCATTTGGGTGGATCAATTATATACATCAATGGAGGCAATTTTTCCAATGAAAAATTTAAAATATTCGATGTGTAGTACTACTTAATAGTTGTGAAAATGATTGAATGCCTGGTTTGAAGTCCTTTTCTTGTAGAAACTACTACTTAATAGTTATGAAAAGTATAAGTTGCAATTTTCCAATGAAAAAAAAATTGAGGTGTAGTTTCTGCTAATATAATTCACAACTGCCACTAAGCTTAAGAACAAATTAAAGAATTGACTTCCAGTTTAACAAAAATAAAAATATTTAACGAATTATATATTTTAAAAACTATGGCCTAACAAACTAAAATTTGGATATCAAAGTTTTACTGAATATGTTTTGCGGGCCAAAGAAAGAGTAAATATTGTTTTTGATATCTTAGTACGATTTTTTTAAACCATTTTATATCCCATTTTTAGTACTGTGTTTATAGGATAGAATTTTCCTTCATATTAAATTTTTTTCTCTAACTTCATACCCTTCACATATATTTATATATATATATATATATATATAATTATATGTTTATTTTATAGTTATTTGCCTTATTTAAATGTTTAATATATGGGTCACGCTATTAAAATATATATGGATAATTATATGAATTTTCATGTCATGGGTTGAAACCAAAACCTTTTACTCTATTTGGAAGAAATTTATGTCATTTTTTTTATATATCTAATTAATCATAAACAAAAACATAAACTTAATATTTATATACATGATCTCATGATATAATGCACAAAACCACAAAATTATGAACTTTTTTACAATCTAAATTCTATAAGTAGATGATCTATTCAATCAACGGAAAGGAAGCATAAAGAGTATCCAAGCCCCACATGTTACTCAGATCTATTTGAGGGTTTTAATGGTCTACTTCTGACAGCTTATAATGATTACTTTAATTAACATAGCTATTGAAATTACATAGTCAAATTAAAATAAGAAATTAAAAAAAAAAAAACGTAAAATCTATAAATAGTGGTATATAGCATGTGGTTATGGAGACCAATGAACTTCATAAGGATTTTTTTTTTTTTTTTTTCCCTAAAGCACTATAATAAATGATTTAAATCTCTTGTCTTTTTGTGGAAAATAATGTAACTTTTAGGAGAAAAAGCTACTGCATAGGGATGCACTGTCGGGTCACAAATTCTTACGTAAATGGAGAAAAATTATAGTTCCTCAAAGTGTAAAAATTAAATTAAGAATTCTCTCTCTCTCTTGAGTGTCAGCCTATCAGGTCTCTTGAGCACAATCCTTTATTTTTCTCTTACTAAGTACAATATGAGTCATCAAAATCAAACCACACATGCTGATTGTACTAAATTGACTATTAATTTTAAGGAGTGTCGATTTTTGATCAATGCATTTGCTTGATTTTTTTAATGGAATTTTGTATATTGATCGATTCTCACACAATTTTTTTTTTCAAAGTAAGGTTGTACAAAACATTTTCTTAACACACTCATTTGTCCAGACTACTCTACTTATGTTAACTTGTGTGAGATAATTTATAATGTGAGGCAGTGTGGGTTGGATGGTTTGACATGCAGGTTGAGATTTTTCTAATTCGCCCACTTACAACTCTCTCTCTCTCTCTATATATATATATATGGGTAAAAAAATTTGTTATTTTTCTTCATTTTTTATTTGAGAGAACGAAGAAATATTTGAAATAATATGTGTAGGGACCCAAGTTGGATTGACCCTGAATACGAATGGGTTTTCAGCCCAACCAGCCCAAACAATAAATTTATAGAGAGTGGATTGAAAGGTTTAGGTGCTGGCCGTCGATCACCATGCATGAACTTTTCTTATAAAAATGCTAAGAGTGTATTTACAAATGGGGGATGCTCCTCGGCCCGTGGCCGAGGAGGCCTTATTGTTCTCTCTTTTTTCTCCCCCTCTTTTTTACTTTACTAACTTTTCTTTTATAGTTTTCATCTTTCTATCCCCTCCTTCCATCTGTTGATCATCTATTTGCCTTTTTTTCTGGCCGTCCGTCCCATCAGAGGCCTTATCGGTACTCAAGTGGTTCACTCCGATCAACGTTATCCTGCCAAGGGGTTACCTCCCCATTAATGCGGCCAGGGGGGGTTAGTTGAATGCATTAAATGTGAGAGTGACAGCTTACTTTGGGGTTAGTCTCTCCCCAAAATCACCTTCATCAGGCCGAGGATAAGGTGGTCCTCGGTGTGGATTGGGAAAAAAGGCTTTCCCTCATCTTGGCCCTGAATAGCCTTGCTCCTCGGCCTGGGCCTCGGGCCTGCTACATGATGGGCCGAGGCTATCAGGCCCATGGGCCCTACAATAGCCCCTCAAAACTCTGCTGCACGTTCCCTCGGACGGGGAGGAGGAGTGGATCAATTATATACATCAATGGAGGCAATTTTTCCAATGAAAAATTTAAAATATTCGATGTGTAGTACTACTTAATAGTTGTGAAAATGATTGAATGCCTGGTTTGAAGTCCTTTTCTTGTAGAAACTACTACTTAATAGTTATGAAAAGTATAAGTTGCAATTTTCCAATGAAAAAAAAATTGAGGTGTAGTTTCTGCTAATATAATTCACAACTGCCACTAAGCTTAAGAACAAATTAAAGAATTGACTTCCAGTTTAACAAAAATAAAAATATTTAACGAATTATATATTTTAAAAACTATGGCCTAACAAACTAAAATTTGGATATCAAAGTTTTACTGAATATGTTTTGCGGGCCAAAGAAAGAGTAAATATTGTTTTTGATATCTTAGTACGATTTTTTTAAACCATTTTATATCCCATTTTTAGTACTGTGTTTATAGGATAGAATTTTCCTTCATATTAAATTTTTTTCTCTAACTTCATACCCTTCACATATATTTATATATATATATATATATATATAATTATATGTTTATTTTATAGTTATTTGCCTTATTTAAATGTTTAATATATGGGTCACGCTATTAAAATATATATGGATAATTATATGAATTTTCATGTCATGGGTTGAAACCAAAACCTTTTACTCTATTTGGAAGAAATTTATGTCATTTTTTTTTATATATCTAATTAATCATAAACCAAAAACATAAACTTAATATTTATATACATGATCTCATGATATAATGCACAAAACCACAAAATTATGAACTTTTTTACAATCTAAATTCTATAAGTAGATGATCTATTCAATCAACGGAAAGGAAGCATAAAGAGTATCCAAGCCCCACATGTTACTCAGATCTATTTGAGGGTTTTAATGGTCTACTTCTGACAGCTTATAATGATTACTTTAATTAACATAGCTATTGAAATTACATAGTCAAATTAAAATAAGAAATTAAAAAAAAAAAAAACGTAAAATCTATAAATAGTGGTATATAGCATGTGGTTATGGAGACCAATGAACTTCATAAGGATTTTTTTTTTTTTTTTTTTCCCTAAAGCACTATAATAAATGATTTAAATCTCTTGTCTTTTTGTGGAAAATAATGTAACTTTTAGGAGAAAAAGCTACTGCATAGGGATGCACTGTCGGGTCACAAATTCTTACGTAAATGGAGAAAAATTATAGTTCCTCAAAGTGTAAAAATTAAATTAAGAATTCTCTCTCTCTCTTGAGTGTCAGCCTATCAGGTCTCTTGAGCACAATCCTTTATTTTTCTCTTACTAAGTACAATATGAGTCATCAAAATCAAACCACACATGCTGATTGTACTAAATTGACTATTAATTTTAAGGAGTGTCGATTTTTGATCAATGCATTTGCTTGATTTTTTTAATGGAATTTTGTATATTGATCGATTCTCACACAATTTTTTTTTTCAAAGTAAGGTTGTACAAAACATTTTCTTAACACACTCATTTGTCCAGACTACTCTACTTATGTTAACTTGTGTGAGATAATTTATAATGTGAGGCAGTGTGGGTTGGATGGTTTGACATGCAGGTTGAGATTTTTCTAATTCGCCCACTTACAACTCTCTCTCTCTCTCTATATATATATATATGGGTAAAAAAATTTGTTATTTTTCTTCATTTTTTATTTGAGAGAACGAAGAAATATTTGAAATAATATGTGTAGGGACCCAAGTTGGATTGACCCTGAATACGAATGGGTTTTCAGCCCAACCAGCCCAAACAATAAATTTATAGAGAGTGGATTGAAAGGTTTAGGTGCTGGCCGTCGATCACCATGCATGAACTTTTCTTATAAAAATGCTAAGAGTGTATTTACAAATGGGGGATGCTCCTCGGCCCGTGGCCGAGGAGGCCTTATTGTTCTCTCTTTTTTCTCCCCCTCTTTTTTACTTTACTAACTTTTCTTTTATAGTTTTCATCTTTCTATCCCCTCCTTCCATCTGTTGATCATCTATTTGCCTTTTTTTCTGGCCGTCCGTCCCATCAGAGGCCTTATCGGTACTCAAGTGGTTCACTCCGATCAACGTTATCCTGCCAAGGGGTTACCTCCCCATTAATGCGGCCAGGGGGGGTTAGTTGAATGCATTAAATGTGAGAGTGACAGCTTACTTTGGGGTTAGTCTCTCCCCAAAATCACCTTCATCAGGCCGAGGATAAGGTGGTCCTCGGTGTGGATTGGGAAAAAAGGCTTTCCCTCATCTTGGCCCTGAATAGCCTTGCTCCTCGGCCTGGGCCTCGGGCCTGCTACATGATGGGCCGAGGCTATCAGGCCCATGGGCCCTACAATAGCCCCTCAAAACTCTGCTGCACGTTCCCTCGGACGGGGAGGAGGGTTTTGATACCTGCTGGTCCATTGGACGAATTGCCCCGCTTCGGTTTGTACTGATGCTGGCGGCTTTTTGACTGCCCGATGCGCGTTTTTAGCGTTTCAAAACTTAATGGGCGCCCACATTAAATTTTGGCAGCACCACATTTCCCACTTTCAACGGCATGATCTTTTACTTTTATGAGCAAGCGGTTACATTTGGGGAACCTAAGGGGGAGTATAAATACCTGTTTGAACTGTCTGGTTTCATCATTTTCGCGCTTACAATTATTGATGCATATAGTTTGAATCTGGTTCGACTTGCACACTATCTGAAGAGTATCGTCATATTTCTGTAAGTCTTCTTTTTCTACCGACCCCAAATTTCCTTGATTTCACTCTTCCTTTTCTCTTTTAGAACTTTTAGTTGTCTTTGGGGAATGGGTAAGTTTAAGAAGTTGGTCGAGTCCGATGAGATGATGAACAAATTCATTGTTGACTATGGAATACCCAATAATGTGAATTTAAAGTACTGTGAAGAGGGAGAGTGGTACCTTAGGAGGAGAGAGGGTGAAGTTGTGATCCCGATAGTTGCTTTCGTAGAAGGAGGGATGAGAATCCCTATGAGGCCGGTGACCCTTAATTACCTTAGGCATTTTCGCCTGGCCCCTACTCAGTGTGCCGTGAATGTATTTAGGATATTAGGGTGTGTAGATACCCT
>NW_027069536.1:278887-738372 GCF_002906115.3 Quercus suber
TTGGGTCCGAGGACCATGCAATACCTTGGTTCTGTCTACCACTTCGATATAATAATGGTTGTGTAGTTATCATAGGCTTGGGTCCGAGGACCATGCAATACCTTGGTTCTGTCTACCACTTCAATTTTCCTGTAAGTATCTAGTTTCCCCATAGGTTTGGGTCCGAGGACCATGCAATACCTTGTTCTGTCTAGTACCAGGTATAATGGTTGTGTGGTAGTTTTACCATAGTTTGGGTCCGAGGACCATGCAATACCTTGGCTCTGTCTACCACTTCAATTTTCCTGTAAGTATCTAGTTTCCCCATAGGTTTGGGTCCGAGGACCATGCAATACCTTGGTTCTGTCTAGTACAGGTATAATGGTGTGTGTAGTTTTACCATAAGGTTTGGGTCCGAGGACCATGCAATACCTGGCTCTGTCTACCACTTCAATTTTTCCTGTAAGCAGAGGTTTGTCCTCAGATCGCTTTACTGGAGATGATTCCTCTTTGTGTCAGATTATGATCTTTACACGTGGCATTGACCTCGCCTCCAACTCGAGGCCCCATCTTTTTCATTTATGAAACGCCCTTTGTCTGTTCGTATTCAGCGCTTGACGCTCCGGTGCGCGAAACGCGCCTTCATTAATGTCCTCGTAAATTAACACGAGTCCAACCGTCCGTGGCTTCCTTGGAAATTGGCGACTTCATTACTAACCCAGCTGATAATACTCTTTTCGAACTCTGCATGAATTAATTCTCACCAACCCCTCCCCTATATAAATTGAGGAGATGGTTCCTCCACAACCCATGGACCTCTCAACACAAACAGAACAAAACATATTCTTCCAACCTTCCATGCCCTTTTAATAACCCGCCGAATTGTTACCGGGATTGACAAGAAACCGGTATGGCCGCAGCCCCCACTGGGCTTTCGGTGCGGCAGAATCTAGGCGTAACCCTGATGGCGCCCTTCGAGGTGTCCCAGAGGGTGTTGTTAGAGAACCTAATGTCTTTTCCCGGAGCACACCCCGACGAGGAAGACGTGCGAATTCACCTCATGGGCGGTGCTAGAGTGTTGCCGTCTCCAACGGCCAACACTCGAGAGGGCGGAGAGAATCGAGGGAACATCACGGGGGAGGGTATCCCGGAGCCCCTGCATCTGCTCCTCTCTTTGTTCCAGCTCCGCCTAGCCGAGGAGGGAGTTGTTGGGGCCTGAGAGCATGATTGCCCTTCACCTCCTCCGCCGCGTGTCAAGCTCTCCCATTCTCTTGGTGCCAAATAAAAGCACGAGTTGACACTTCCCTCCGGCTAGTTCTCCTAGGGCGGCACCACCTGGGCCTCTGATTGTAGAAATAACTGGTGGTATTAGCTTGTAAATTTGCTTGTAAAACAGGCCTACCTGAGCCTTTGATTGTAATCTGTAACCTTTCTTTTCATGAAATAACAATAATAATATCGAGGTCTTTCGTTTTTTTTTTTTTTTTTTTTTCGAACCTTCTATATATTTTTTTCAACCTACTGTAAAACGAACACTTAGAACTTAGAGCACTTGCCTGGTGCGCCGGCCAGCACCCTAATCCTTCCCACAGACGGCGCCAATTGTAGGGACCCAAGTTGAATTGACCCTGAATACGAATGGGTTTTCAGCCCAACCAGCCCAAACAATAAATTTATAGAGAGTGGATTGAAAGGTTTAGGTGCTGGCCGTCGATCACCATGCATGAACTTTTCTTATAAAAATGCTAAGAGTGTATTTACAAATAGGGGATGCTCCTCGGCCCGTGGCCGAGGAGGCCTTATTGTTCTCTCTTTTTTCTCCCCCCCTTTTTTACTTTACTAACTTTTCTTTTATAGTTTTCATCTTCCTATCCCCTCCTTCCATCTGTTGATCATCTATTTGCCTTTTTTTCTGGCCGTCCGTCCCATCAGAGGCCTTATCGGTACTCAAGTGGTTCACTCCGATCAACGTTATCCTGCCAAGGGGTTACCTCTCCATTAATGCGGCCAGGGGGGGTTAGTTGAATGCCCCAAAATCACCTTCGTCAGGCCGAGGATAAGGTGGTCCTCGGTGTGGATTGGGAAAAAAGGCTTTCCCTCACCTTGGCCCTGAATAGCCTGTGCTCCTCGGCCTGGGCCTCGGGCCTGCTACATGATGGGCCGAGGCTATCAGGCCCATGGGCCCCACAATATGTATTAAAAAGGTCAACTAAAATACTTTATTTTATGGCTCAATTAGAGAAGGCTTAATTTTTTTTTTTAAGTCAGAGAAGGCCTAATTTAAGTAAATGTATATAGTATAAAATTTTCAACTTGCACAATCTGCTAATTAGTTACTACTACCTAAATTTTCAACCAATCCACTGAATTTTAAAGGTTGGTGGGGGTGATGGGGGATTGGAATTTTTTGAACCTGCCAATGATAGGTTAGTTAAGAGTATTGGCCTCAAACCACCATTTTTTTTTTTTTTTTTTGTGGCTATTATTAACTCAAAAATTGAAATGAGTAGGAAAGAAGTTGATCATATAAGAAGCTAATGGTAGGTGCAGTAACATTTTATGGCTATGTTTGGACAAAAAATTTTGAAAAATAGAATAAAAATGGATGATAATTTGAATCTTATCATTTTAAATTTTCATTATTTTGACCAGTATATTTGAAAATGAAACAAAAAAAAAAAAATTTATAAACTACAATACTGACGATATGACAAGTAATGAAGATGATTTGAAAATTGTAATATTGGAACAACTTGCAAATTAATAATGCGATTCCAGTTAGCTCAACTGGTAAAGTCTATGATAGTTGTATAAGAGATCTGAGATTCAGTTTCCGTCTATACTAAAAACTGATTGGTGCCTTGGTTTGATGATAAAGAGCTATCATCAGAAGTGGATGCCATAGGTTGAAACTCTCTCAATCATTGTTGATGAGTAATATGCTAATATGGCACCTCAACACAATATAATGATGCGGCAGCTTGGCCATGCTATACTTGCAACTTGGCCCAGGAAAAAAAAAAGCTTGACATAGCCAAGCTAGACTTGGAGGGAAAACGATGAAACGTCCATTAACCCCCCATATGGAAAGGCATTTAAAATCCAACTAACCACCGAGATTTCTGGGATATCACCATTTTTGCAGGATGTGATCCATAATGGAGAAAAAAGCGCCATGATTTGAATTTCAAATCTCAAGCTTGAATGACCAAATGATTCTATCCCCAAAAGCGAGTATAAAGGGAGGTTATCTATAGAGAAAGGTAGGAATAATTTAGATCTCATTCCACACAAAAAAAAAAAAAAAATTCTTAAGATAGAAACCTTATTGACTTAAGCATCGGAGAGCCCCCTATTAGTTCACTGGAGATGACTCTTTTGTGGCGTTTGGTACAGGGTAATATTTTAGAATTCCTAGGAATGTTTAAAGATTCTCATGTTTGGTTGTAAATCATGCTAGAGAATCAAATGCCAAGGGAATCCAGATTCCTCCCTTAAACCCCTCTCAGTAGGAATGTGGATTCATTTTAAAACAGGTGGGAATCCAGATTCTCAAGTTTAAAGGAAATTGTATTTTTTATAAATTGACAATTTTAACCCTTTTTTTTAAAATGACTTGGTAGTTTACATTCAAATTTAAGGATAGAATGGGAAAAATAAATAATTCATTTAAGATTCTTGGAAATAAACCAAATATAGGAATAGTTACATTCTTAGGAATGTGATTCCTAGGAATTACATTCCTAAGAATCTGGATGTCAGGAGTAATGTGGATTCTCCCGTACCAAACGTCACATTTAGGTATTTTTCTTTTTCTTTAACATGTATTCATAGATCAAGTCAAAGTTGTGATCAACTGAATCATCAACTATAGAATTTTAGTTTGAGATTTAGATAGTTGCAAATAATAACTTTAAAGTTTATTGGAAATTTTAAAATAACTTTATTGTTAATTCAAATTGGGAAATTAATACTAGAAATTTCTAAAATTACAACTTTTACACAATTTTTGGATGGGAAGAAATAGGAGGTCAGGAATTAATTAGTTTCTTTGGTTTGATTGGATGAGAGAAAAAGGATTGATTTGGAGGAGTCCACATCTTCTGTCTCATCTTTTCTGCTCCACTTTATGTTCCACTAATAAAAACTTGCCACATAAGCACCTATTAAATGCAAATATAATTTTCAGAATTTTCTTACCTTAGTTTCCTAAAATAATTAAAAAATAAAAAAAACCCAAACAATCCTAGGCACCACCATCGGTCCTCCACCTCCATCCCCACTAGCCACCGCTAGCAACCCGATCCACCACCAACAACCTTTGCCGGGATCAACTACACCGCCAATCACCGCCATCCACCACCACCAGGCCCACACGAACCACACTGCCTGATTCAAAAAACCCAACCATTTATCTTAACTCTCTGTTAACTTCTCTCTTCTATGCCTCACTATTTCCTCCAGATCTGCATCTTTATGAACCATACCAAGCCAAAAATAATTCGTTGATTTGGATTAAAAGTCAGAAACCATGCTTGTTGTTGTGATTTAAAAGATAAGAATGAAAAAAGAAAAAGAGTCAGTGCCATAAAGATTAAAGAGGAAGCAAAAAGAAACGTAAAGATTGAAAAGAACTTTTTGATTTGAGCCTTTGGTCTCCTCTGTCATGGGTGGCCATTGATGTCTTCGACGATCCAATCCTAGTGGCAACGGCGAAGGTTGCTAGCGGTGGCTGGTGGGGATGGAGGTGGAGGACCGATGGTGGTGCCTGGGATTGTTTGGGTTTTTTTTTATTTTTTTTATTTTTTAATTATTTTAGGAAACTAAGGTAAGAAAATTCTGAAAATTATATTTGCATTTAATAGGTGCTCATGTGGCAAATTTTTATTAGTGGAATATAAAGTGGAGCAGAAAAGATGAGACAGAAGATGTGGACTCGATTTGGAGTAGTATAATTTCCATGTACCCTAGCCTTTTGCTAATAGCCCAAATTGGGCGGAAAGAGGGCAAAAGGGAGAGTGACTCATGATAAATTTTGACTTTTATATTTTCAAAATTACTAATATGCCCCTTATAAGTCAAAAATGTTTTACTATATAATTTTCCTGAGGGCCACAAATGTAAAACACACAATTTTTCTGTTCTTTTCTTTTTGCAAACCAAACAAAAGATAAGACAGAATATTATTTTTTTTCTTTTATTTCCTTTCATATATCCAAACACACCAAAAGAAAATATTTCTCATTTCTCTTTCACTTTCCTTCCTCTTTTACTCTGTCTTCCCTTTCGTGCAACTATAATCAAACATAGTAATACCAGCTTAAAATCCTTCTGTCTAGACATATATAGCATAAACTCTTGATCTAACTTAATTCCGGTGCGTATAGAATTTCAAATCTCATAATTAGAGTTGTTTATTTGGCCATATATTTAACTTTAACAGATGAAAGTAGCTAGCTAGCAACTGAGCCATTTTAAGTCCAAGAGGACAAGTAAAAACCATTCATGTGAGTTTTATGATTTGTAAGCTACGTACGTTGTCTATGTTTTTAAGGGATACTGAGATTTGTATCACAACCAACATAGTAATGTTTTCCGGGCATGTATCTAATTGTCATAACTGTGAGTTTTAAAAACTCAACTCTCAATGTTGTCAATGGACCACATGAACTTATTATTCTGGTGTAGAGTAGAAGGGAATCGATTAAGTTTTCAACTTGCTTTATAGCATATAATCGACTATATGCATTTCATGCAATTTCTTAGCCCTGTTTTTTTGCCTTTTCTTATCCAAACAATTAATAAGTCTTAAATTCTTTTGTGTCTACATTTTTTAATATAACAATTAACTCTAGCTAGATTCACAATTTTTTTTTTTACAACGGTAAGCTGCTTATTGTTGATAAATAAAAAGTGATGCCATTGGTGGGTTGAGATAAAAATTAGTAAAATTTTATCAACTCAAAAGTTATGAAATTTGTTATATACGTAGAATTACTTTTAATGTAAGAGCATCCACACTAGCTCATGTAAACTTATCATCTATTTTACACAGAAAAAACTACTTTTTTTATTTTACACATTTATTTTTACAAAACACTCACATTAATTCATCTATTATACATTATATTTTATATAAATAATATTTTTATATTCTTTTTTTAATATTATTTTATACATCCATTAACCTATTCTTCTTCTTCTTTCTTTTTCCTTGTCTCTGCCATTTCCTCTTTCTTTTCTTTCTCTTTCTCTCACGGTCAAAACCCAAAAGCACCATCACAAGCTCTTCATCAACACCACAAGCATCACATAGTAATAAAATATGGTATGCACGAGTTACAGTAGCCGTCATATATGCACGGTTACTGTAGCAAATGTGCAAATTTGCACAACTTCAGAAGGACTGATGCGGAAGATTTTTTGGGTAAAATGTGTAAAAGTGGTTGCTTTTTGTATTTTGTAAAGGTTTACATGAGTTGGTGTGGATGCTCTAAACCTACTTTTTAACTGTTCCATCTTCTATAAAAGACGAAGTAGTGTTATAAACACTAGTTGAGTTGATATTTTTTATTAGTTTTCATCTAAACCTACCATTAATATTGTTTTATTATTTATCATTAACCACTTGCTATCTTGATAGTTGTGATATATTTTATGAAAATTTAAAAGTTTTATTGATTATTGCACATCATCCATGTGTCTTTGTGCTGTGATTGTCTAGTTGAGCACCATTTGAAATGTTGTGAATAAGATGTGATAAAGTTGATATTTTTTTGTAAACATAGCACTTCTTTTTGGGTAAAGGCAAAAAACTTTTTTTGTTTTGTTTGTTTATTTTTTTTATTTTTTATTTTTTTTATCTCAATTTATTTAAATAATATAGTTTATATATATATATTTTTAGAAATAAACTATTTTTTTTTTGTTTTTTTTTTCACACATTTAACATAAAAATTATCAAAAACTATATATCTTCATAATCATTATACAAAAAACCTTTTAAGGAAAATTGCATTAGCCAGCCAAACACACTATAGTTTATTAAGGATGGTTGGGATTAGGATGACACGGTAGAGAGTAGCGCGTGTGAGGTAATCTTTTACCTCTTAAAGCAGAATCTTTGTTTTCCTCATGGGCGAGTGTATGTACTGTCTAGTATGTGTAATGAATGATAGTCATCAAACACATGTACTCCTAGTCCCCCACCATAATCACAAAATATGGAGTTGTAACTAAAATATACTAGTTTTCACTTTCAAGTGGTAATAATAATAATAATGTAATACTAGGATAACAACTAAAGCTATAATTTTATTACAATGTATTCATATGGTAAGTCATAACCTTGTCACATGAACAAATTTTAGCAAAAAATTGTATCATTTATTGTTCTAACCTTAAAAAAAAAAGAAATTTGGGAACTGAATTATATTGGTAGATAATATTGTATTTTAAAAAAAATAAAAAATAAAAAAAGAGGGTGGGGTTCACTAAAAAAGCGTAGGCTAGCGCTCTCATAAGTCGCTGTCAGTCATAAATTAGGAAAAGCGAAGAGAGCTATAGAGAATTGAGACCACCACACCGAGCGGGAAAAAATATTATATACTACTAATAAATAAGAAAAAAGAAAAAAGAAAAAGTAAAAAAGCTTTCTCTTTCATATACACTGTAACTGTGTCACAGACACAATATATACTTTTCTCTCTATCTAACCTGATTTCCATTTCAATTCCAACCTTTCTTTCAACCTCTCTCTGTCTCTCTCTCTCTCTCTCTGTCCTCTCCAATCTTCTTCCTTAATCACCCATCACCCACTTCTCTTCTAATCTATACATCTCTCTTTGTGAAAGTCTTTTCCTTTACTTTTTTTGATTTCAACATGTAGACTCTTTCAGTTTGTTTTTTTTTTCCAAGTTTCAACGTTGTCTTAGTGCTTTGTTTTTCTTTCAATTCTTCATCGTTTTAGGTAAAGAGTTTACACAAAAGCATGGCGTTTTCTATTGAGGGCTTCTCGATCCGGTAACTTTGTTCTTCAAACTCAAACTCTTTCTTTCTTATTATCATGATTTTATGCTTTCAAAATCTTTCTTTAATTACTTGGTACTTTCACTTCTAACGTGTTCAAGATTTTATGTTCCCTTCAGAGAGTACACTGCGAAGATGAGGACCGTTGACGTGGTCAAGTGCTGGCCTTTCGCCAAAAGCTCAGAGATTAACGTTGCTGATGGTGGTGATGAAGATAAAGATAAAAGCAAAGAAGATATCAAGGCCTCGCTTCCTCCTATAACTGTCGCCAAGTTTCGCTGGTGGTCCCAGGAGCTTCAAAGTGTTAAATCCAATCAAACCCATCATCAGTTAGCGAGGATTCAAGGAGAACAAGATGGATTTCCAACTAAAGAGAGTGAATTTGGTGAGGAAAACTCGGAGAAAGCAGTGTCAGAAGTGGCTGAGGAAAAATTGGAGATGGTTTGCCCGGTTTGCCGTGTGTTTACTGCGGCAACTGTGAATGCTGTGAATGCCCATATAGATAGTTGCCTTGCACAGGCTTCGAAAGAAGAGCGTCGCCAAATGAGGAAGGCTAAAGCTCCTAAGAAGAGGTCCATTGCTGAGATTTTTGCTGTAGCGCCTCAGATCGAAGCAGTGGATGTTGATGATGATGATGATGATGATGATGAAGATAGTAGTGGTGGAGAGGTCAAGTTAGGTAGTTTCCAGTTTTCAGCTGGGGATTGTGTTGTTTCAACGTTTAAGGGTAAGAAGAAAATGATGAAGAAGAAGAAGAAGAACAAGAAGAAGAAGAATAGGAAGATAAAGAAAAGGGTTTTGGAAGAGAATGGTGTGGCAATTGAGAGCAGGTTGAAGAAGAACAAGAGGAAGTTGATGAAGAAGAAAAATAAGAAGGCTTTGAAAGATGGGTCAATTGCAACCAAGGTTAGTGATTTATATCATGAAATATTGTCGATTTGCAGTAGTAATCTCTGTGATTTTGTGTTTGTTTTTGGGTTCTTTTTAGTAATTGTAGTATGCTCATTTTGGATATATAGGTAGCTAGTTTGTATCATAAAATCATGAATAGGTTCTTTTTTTTTTTTTTGGCTGAATAAAATCATGAATAGGTTCTTGATTACTCCTATACTGTGGACTTGTGAATTTTGGGATGTTTTCTTATGTTACATTCTCCATTGGGTGTTTCCTCTTTTTTACTTTTCTGCTTGATATTACTGCTGAAAAAGCTGGTTAATTACTGCAATACGATTGAGAAGGAGAGCAGTGACCTTGTAATTGTATTTGTTATGTGAACTAGACGGCAATGAGCTAGGCTGATCAGTAAGTATAAAGAGAAAAAGTCAAAAAACTAGGAATGGGGTTCTCATGTTTGGGAAGGATTCAGCACCTTATGGAGGTGAGGGTGGGGTGTGGTGTGGTGCTCCAGCTGTACGGGTTGGGCAGTGAAGGCTTTTATAATGGTGGAAGAGATTTTGTCCTCGGTTTATCAAAGGGTATCCTTGATTAATGATGCTGCTTTTTCCACTGTAGCAATAATAATTTTTTGGAAGATAATCATTTGGCCCTTTGGGGCCGCACTGATTTTTTGATTTGATGGCTAATATTTGATCATGAAGATTGGTGGAAATATGAATGGGAAAGATGGCCATGAAGAGGGCAATGTTCATATATATGACTAGTTGGATCTCTTTTCTACATGTAATAATTTGAAGGGACTGTTTACAAGGTTAAAAGGGTTGGAGATAACACTGCTAGTGGTGTCTATTGTGAAATGGGGTTGTTGATATGCTAGTCCAGATGATCACTGCATCTGAATATTGTGACTCAGAACGCTATACATCATTATCACATGGACTTTATCTAGTGAACTGGGGCTTATGTCAACTTCATGGCTTATTTCATAAAATGGGAAAAACAGTTTCTTATGGTATGATGTTAGAGCAAGTTAAGGGGCGTTTGTTTTTGCGTTCTGGGGCCTGATATTGGATGTAAGGATCTTGTCTGCATGTTGGCCGGATGGATTGAAGAAATGATATTAAAGACTGATTACAAATCAATTGAAAAGATGACTACTATCTCCATTATGATAATCTTGCTAGGGAGCTATATGGCCTATTGCTGTTGTTGATCTGATGGTATTGGAAACTACTGGATCTCAATTACTGTAATCAACATGTTCTTTACTTATTTTATGTGACTTCCTGTGAGTTTAGGACGTTTGCTAAGAATATTGAAAGTTTCTTGCTCTATAAAGGCCAAGGCTTCTTGTCAATGGATTACACCTCGTGAATTTGAATCAATTCTATACTTTGGATCATTGTGAATGATTAGAGAAATAATGCTGCTTTAGATGCTGATAATTTTGAACTGAAATGTGTTGCTCAAGAACTGCACCAGTGGAAAGTCTGCATTGGATTACACACTTCATACTGGTTTTGAAATATTGGATCTTACCTCTTATATATAACTAGTTTAGGAGAATGTTAAATTCTGTATGGAAAATAAAATTGACTTTGACACCAAATTTGTTATCATGCCGATTATAATTTTTTAGTAAAAATCATCAGATAGCTATGAAAAGTATTGTAGTTCGGAACAATTTCTGGTCTGAAATTTATGTAGATTTAGAGATTGAAGAGCCAAGAAATAGGATTGAAGTTATGGTGTAGGACTAGGATCTTTTTAATTTTGTTTCTTGAAAAAGTCACCTAGATACTTAGAAATAGTGGAGTATCAATCTATAGAAACTTTGCTAGTTGCATGACAAAGAAATCCACAATAATGTCATCTTATTGACCTTTTGCTAGTAAACATTTGAAAGAAAAACATAGTGTGGATATTCCTCGCATGTTGGGTGCTCATTTTCGTTATGACCTTGGATTTGCATGTGTTGGTTTTTAATCTTCTTTCAATTATTTTACTTATCAGGGAAAAAAAACTTCTTTTGGATTTTTCTTGGGCCTTCTGTATTTTATTTCATCAGTTCATATGAATTTGTTTATCATAATTCTTGACATGCTGTTGAAGAGGCTAACTAGGAGTAATCTGCAAAGACAACGTTTAGAGGGGACAGTTTAAGCTTTTGTATGCATTTTCTTCTCGATGCCTCTTTTTATCCAGTTGTATCATTTATTTCCTATCTTTGTCTAGTTTAGTTCTAAACCATTTCATTCATCATTCGCATTTAACCTCAATTCTAAATTTTTGTCATGTTTTTGTCATTACACCTAGAGTAATCTGTAGAGCTGAATCCCATGATAGTAGGAATATCTTTTTATGTTAAGAAATGCTATTGGGAACTAATAGGCATTCATAAAAATAATTTTATCTTTACTGCACATCTTTTCTTTAAAGTAGAATTCTATTTAAGCAATCTAATGAGACGACATAAATAACCTGTTTAATCTCACAATAGTTTCAGGTTTTAATTCCCTTATTGTGGTCAGATATAATTCTGCTAACTTTAGGTCCCTTCTTTTGCAACATTCCAGCAGAATGGTTTTGAGTATATTCATAGTATATTACCATCTATAAATGCAAAATTATGCTGCATTGAATGAATATATCTGTTAACAATAATATTATGGACATGACATTATCTTTTTTCAAGTTCTTAAAGCTCATTTGTCACAATTACACAATGGTCAATGTAACTGTTTCCTTATGTTTTAAATACGTTGGAAAATGCTTGGGGTAAAAAAAATGGTGAATGTAAGAATTACAAATACCATTGAGCTAGTTGCCTATATATAATTTTATAAAAAAGGATGAGTTTTTTTGTGGAAAGGCATCCTTGTAGCTCAACCAGCATCTCTTGTGTTTCTAATTAATGAAGACAATCTAGGGTTCAAATCTCCTTACCCCCATTGTAACTATCGAAAAAGAAAGGCATCAACTGAAATAGTTTCAAGGTGCACACCTTGCTTGACTTTTTTCAGGCCTGATGCTCAATATGTCTGATTTTACATGTTTTAAGGAGTTTCAAAAGGCCATTCACTTCTCTACAAGTTGTCTTCTAAACGTCTAGCTGGATATTGAAGTGTTATAAGTTGTGTGCAACTCAATTAACAATCATTTGAACTGCAGAAGTCATAAGATTCTTTGAAAATTCAACTGTGGTTTTTCTTCTGAATCATGAAGAGATGAGAAATAAATACTTTCCTCAAAGCTCTTTACAATAACTTGGGATTTGGAGATTTTTCAAGGATTGTAAGCAAACTGTACTGGATATTTTCCCCTTCCAGAATTTCTTCATATTGCTATATCTCCTAAGGAGCTCTATATGAGCAACCTCCTTAAACAAACTTCAACTAGGGGGCAGAAAGACATATGTCGATTAACCGCCTAGCTTCAAAGTCATTCAAATATTTCAAAGTTTTAGACATTTTCTAAGACATGAGCAACTAAAACTTTTTCCTTCAAATTCTATCTGTTTTTGAATGATTGACATTTGACTATCTTTTCCTTGTATTCCATTGTTGTAGATCATATGTTTGCTCTCAACAAAAGGAAATATATATATGTTTGCTCTACATCTTTGCCATGTATCCAAAAATATGAATTTTACATTAAAAGTGTACATTTCTGTTCCTTTGGCCAATTTTAGCAAGCCAAATGCTAGGCACTTAACTATCTCCTATAAAATTTTTACTTCAAACCCTGCTCATACACTTTTCTGTAAAAAGCCTTAAATAATCATCATAACTGAGATGATATATGATTAGAATTTCAGGATTCAACTTAGTTTACTTTGAAGTATTATGTTTCCTCCTTTATCTGTAACATTTTATGATATGTTTGTTGTTTTAACTTCTCTACAATTACTACTATTTGTTGTTTCGTAAAATCCTTAGTTCACCCATAACCCAATCTACAAGAATCCTAATCCTAATCTTTAATTTGTAGTGCTGAAATTGCAAGCTTGGTATATGGCAATTACCTTAATGAATCTTCCTTAATGCTAATCCTTTTATAAAAATACTTCCCTTTTATGGTTTTTTCTTCTCTCTTTATTTGTCAAAAGAATGGAGTCCTTCTCTTCTGTTGCAATGCTGACAGTGCTAAACTAAATTTTGAGTTCAAATGTTATTCTTTAGCTCTTTGACGTCACTTTATAAGTGCCAATGTTATATTCTTTGAGTCTATTTCCCATTTTTCTTCATCTTCCTCTCCTGTTCATAATCCTTCTATTTGCCTTCCTCAACTGATCCCGTTTTCTCCATCAGCCACTCTTCAGGAAACCTTTACAACTATATAGTTGTCAATGGCTGAATGCTGCTAAGCCTTTTTCCTTGCCTGCAGATCCATCTCTAGCTCATCCTCAACCTGTCTCTAATGTTTCTCCTACCAAGGTATCATTTCCACCTATTGTGCCCCCATACTTAATTTCTCTACCCATTGCATTGCACAAAGGTAAGGATGGCTGCATTTCTCACCCAATATGCAACTTTGTTTCATATGAACACTTGTCCTTGTCTCTCCGTGCTTTCACTGCCTTTGTTTCTTCTGTGATTGTTCCTAAGTCTGTTAAGGAGGCCTTGTTAATTCTTGATCAGAAAAAAAAAATGGGAAGTAGAGATGTTATCATTTCACCATAATGGCACTTAGGATTTTGTTCCTATTCCCTCTGGAAAGTATATATGGTTGGCTGTTGTTGGGTGCACACCGTGAAATACTTACCTGATGGGTCTATTGAGTGCTTGAAGGCTTGTCTTGTGACAAAGGTATATACCCGATTGCTAAGATTGCCTTTGTTTGGGTTTTCATATCCCTAGCTGCTAATCTTGGTTGGCAGTTATACCAAAAAAAAAAAAAAAATGAAGAAAATCTTGGTTGGGTGTTATTTTAGTTAGATGTGGACAACGCATTTTTAGACATTAATTTACATGATGCAGTCTAAGTAGAGTAACGAAAAACGCTGTTTAGACCCCTAGCATGACTTATAACCAATTTTAATGATTTATTCAACAAATAAATTGGGTAGTCAATTAATCACTATTCAAGCATAATATGGAAAACAAGAAATCACAACAACCATAAACATGTGCACACATAGACTACTGGCATATGTACACAGAGTGAAAACTCAAATGGTAAAAGCACTTCAAAGCCAAGCCAAACTCATCAAATCCACTATGAAGATTGTTGCTATATAGACTCGTTAAGAATTTAGGCCCCGGTTGTGCCAAATTTATCTAATTTTAAACCAAGTTAATTATTAGTCCAATTATGTGCCCGTTCTCAATTGGTTTACTCAAACACCATACCATACAAAATAATTCACATAGAGACAATGATATGATGACCCAAAGAAAATCAATAGAACAACTTATCTCATAGTAAAAACCACTAGGAGGGTTTAACCTAACAATCCCAAGGTAAACAAAATCCACTATGAATAGAATGGAAGTTTATACAATAAACTTAGCCTTAAATCTAGTACTACCTCATTCAGTACTTACTAACGTGACCCCACGCAACTCCGGATCCACACACTTCTATTCTAGACTTTGTTGAATGTGAATCTCCCACTCACGACTTCAAGCAACCACCTGAAGATTTGTACCAGTAACTTTGTTGTAACTGGATTGCAGTAACTTCAGTTCGATTGCAGATCTTTAGAACTTCATTTTGATCTTTGGTTGATGCTTTAAGTGAGTCATTGAAAATCTACAATGCTTGTGTACAAAACACGACTCTCCAAAAGTCTTGAAAAATGTGCCCTAGGGTTGTTTATATACTTGACTTGAAAACCATGAATTCCTAGATCAAACGGCTGAAAGCAAATAGAACCAGAAAACTGAAAATGCACGAATCTCGATGGGTTGAGATTTATGCTCGATGGGTCAAGATTATTGAATCTCACTGGGTCGACCTGGAATTGAGTTGGAGTTGAGATTCCTGAAAATTTGATTCTTTTTTTTTTTTTGCTTGAACTTGATCTTGGAATTAAACACACTCAAGACACACTAAGATTCCTAAGATTGGTTACACAAGGTCACACCTTGCCAACATAGTCCTATGGACTCAATAAGACTAACTTATTAAACCTCTAGTAAAAGTAGACACTGTATCAGAGCTCCCCACTCCTACTGCAATTGTTGAACTAGCCTTTAGCCTTCACAGTGATTTGATGCAGCAAGTCAATCACCGTCTGCCAAATCAATGACTTGGTTACTTCAAAGCCACTTTAAGATTTTGCTGTCACCTTTTTGGTTTTAGTGGCGCATCAAATACACTCTAGGTGATCTTTGGAACTCTCAACCTCTCAAAGATGATCAATGGGAGAGGGTTGGAAGACAAAGAATGCTATCAAATGGTTTTTTTGTTTGTTTTATCTGTCTTCCTTCTCACAAGCTTAGGGTTGATATAGGGTTTTTATATAAGCAGGGTTTGGGCTAGTGATGGCTACACAAATGACTTTAAAAGAAAATCTCGAAATTTCCTGAACATGGTATCATTTGATCGAGTCTACTGAGATTTTCTGTCTGATTTTCAATCTCACATGACCGAGCCTTCATTCTCACATGACTGAGCTTGACATTTTGCATAGTGAACAGAAGTTTCGATCTCAGCCTTTTCAACCTTCAGCCTTCATTACCACTATTTAGTATTAAAACCCAACAATGCAGATAAATTTGTCATGGAATTAGCCAACACTTAAAAATCTTGACTAGTAACAACCTGGGTTTGTTGCTCAAGAGTATGGGAAGGTTTGTAGATGGTGCAAACCTTGTGTAAGTGATGCTAGCCATCCATATAATTTCATTCTGCATGAATATATGAAATTATCTAGGAGCAACTATTATTGGCATGGCATGGGCATGTATGGGAAACATGTTTGAATTGAATCAGCTTTCATCTGTCATGAACAGTGCAGAGAGAAATGTCTATGTGTCCGAATATGATTGGGATATGTTTGAAACTGAGGAACAAAAGCATTCATGGCATTACTCCATTTTGAATGCATCAGTTTTAATCTGATATCCCTCTGTCCTACAATCTTGGGTACATAATAGAAGTAACATGAAGATGTGCAAACTTTGCATGCATCCATCTGACACCTAGACCACATCTACATGCAGCCTTGCATTCATGCCTTTGAAAAGAGTTAAAAGTTCTGTTATGTCCAGAAGCATCACAATGCTCACTGTCTCATTGCATCAATGTGTATATTAAAATATTTTTATCACAATATTTTTTTATGCTTCTAATAAAACTATACCATCTCATACTTGTGACTCTTGAGTATTTTTCAACCTTATGATTTCACAAGATAAATGTCATTGGCAAAAACTAAAAAAGTTATTTTTAAAGCTCCAATATTTTAATTTAGTGTTCTTCCAGGACCCATGGATGCTATTTTCTGAGCCTGCCGCCCATCCTTGTATTATACTCATAAGCATAGTGAACATTTAGTACCTTTGACTCCTTTATGTTAAAACAGGGTGTTATAATGAAAGGGCTAGAACTTAGTCATCAAGTTACCATGATACTGTAAACTAGTTTATTCTACCCATTAAACCATGTATAGTTCAAAAGCATTGTCATTTTCAAAACCTTGTATGACATGATGTTATGGGTTTCCTGTTCTTCTCAGGAGAATCTGCTCGAGCTCAAACTGCATCCTCCAGTCGAGTTAACTGGAAAACTGAAAGGTTCATTGTGTAATAAGAGGTTTCGAGAGGGCATTTTGGATGCTTCTGCTGCCATCCAAGGAAAGAATCCAAGTCTGAAATGCTTATCTACACAGAAGAAGCTGAAAGTTGTTCAGACATCCAAATTGATTGCAAAGCAGCATAGGCCAGTGATTCCTGTTCGCAGCATTCTCAAAAGCCATAAAAATGTTGTTTCAGGGCTTAATCCTGAAATTTACAACTTGCATTGTGGTAGTCTAGTGAATTGTTCTGCTATCCAACGGTCTGATAGGCATGTTAGGTTCTCAGATAAGGAGGACATACTTGGTCCAAGGAAGAAGAATCTTTCAGATGCCTCTGAGCACAGCATTGACAACCTATTTTCAGATTCTTTTTCTGCTTCACCAGGGAAGGACCAGTCCACTGAATGTGATAAAGAAGTAGCCACTATGGAGATAGATGGAACTGATGATGATGATGTTTTCGTTAGTACAGATAACAGAACTGAGCCTCAACCTATAGCAGGGAAGAAACAGTTGCTCAATACTCATGATCATGATGATAACCCATGTTTTTTGAGGCCAGATATTACTTGTCAAGACAAAATAAATAATTTTCCAGAGAAATCAGTGACTCTGAGTCAAATTGCAATTCATGATGATAATATGCACATGTTTGATCAAGGTCATTCGACTGTGTCGCATAAACCTGCATATGCTGGCAATCCTAGACTCATTTCTGCACTAGAAGAAAGGCATAACCCTCATGTAAATGCTCAAGTTGGTGGTAATGTTATCAGAGCTTTCAATGATAGTGGAAAATCGATTGATCATTTTGCAGATTCTATCCATGGAGCTGCTGCAATGAATTCATTGGAAAATACACGGGCTTCTTCACAGCCTTCATCATCTTGCTTTGTTTTAGATGAAAATGCGAACAGGACACTTCCATTTGTGTCACAATCTGCTACAGAGAATTATAATGGATGCACTCTCAATTACAGACCATTGTGTCATGTGTCTCCAACAGAGTTGATGAGTAGCATCTATCCATTTCCAGAGTGGAAGCATAGAGCAGTTTCGTATAAAGAAAAGTCCATGGATGAAGGATTTTTTGGCTTGCCTCTCAATTCACAAGGTGAGTTAATACAGTTTAGCTCAAGTGGGAGAGGTGGCTTGGACCAGCTGAGGCTACCCAGTACAATAACTGGTTCTTCCAGTTGCTTACCTGTGCACAATCTTGTCTTGCCGCAAAGTTCTGGGGATTATTTTAGTGTGAAGAAGAGGCATTTTGTTGAGAGAGAACATCCAAAAGATTCATTAAACTTGTTTCCTTCGCAGAATTATGTTACGGAGATCCCTAAAGGACATTTACCAGCTAGGTTAGGTGTCACTGAATTAGAAGGTGCCGGAAGATCAGATGTTCGCTGGCTTAATTCTGAGAGGGGGAACAACCACTCTGCCCACCTGCTTGATTCAAACCTGAACCTGTCTGATGTTTCTTTCAAAGGATGCTGGCAATATAATCAGGTGCAGAACCAAAATGCTAATGGGATTATTCATCATAAGGAAAATTCAGATAAAATCTTGCGAAATTCTACACAACCAACAATGCGGCTGATGGGAAAAGATGTAGCAGTTGGTAGAAGTAGTAAAGAGATTCAAGGATTTGAGGATGGGAAGGTGTGGACTGATAAGGAAATCATCACAGAAGATCGTCGTGCACATGCTTCCCTGGAAAAATCATTTATGGAGAGAAATTTTCTGCAGGACTGGATGTTACACCCTGCATCAGGAAAATCGAAGGACGCTCAGTCATTAGAAATTCAATGCAATCACACGTCACAGAGCAATTTACTGATGAAAGCTCCAGAACCTAGGTTTTCTAACCCATTCCTCAATTGGCAATCTAATGTGGTTCATCGAAATGGCAGCCTTACTATCAATGAAAACCGTGGTAATGAAGTACATTCCTTTGTTCATTCACCTGCTTCATCAGCAATGTTTAGTGGTGCACCCGGCTTCCAGGAGCCCTTTATGTCTGAAGCTGAAACTCTAAGAGTCAATTCTCAGTTACCACTAATATCTACCCATCACATTAACTGTCAGCATATGCCTTGGAGTCCTGTTGAACTCAATCACAAACAGAGTCTACCTCATGCTACAAAATCAGCCTTCAACTTTCCTTTCTTGCACCCAGATTGTAGAGAAAATGTCCAACCCTCTTGGTTTCAGGGATCCTCAACGAGCCTGCCCCCATGGTTATTGCATGCGCAACAGGATAAACCACTAATTACCTCCCCTCAACCTTTTTCTGATGCAGGTGGTAAATACTTTCCCCAACTTACGTCTGGAACCAATTTTTTTCCTACCCCACCTGTGCATCATTTACCAGAAGTTTCTTATCATTACAATCCCATAAACTCTTACTCACACATGGGGAATTCACTTGGTACAGCATCTATGTTTCACCCTCCACTTGTTTCTGGAGTTAATTCAACTTCTTCTGTCAACATGGGCTACAGGAACAGAATCAAGTTCAAAGATACAGTGAAGTCAAAAGCTTTTGCTATCAAAGACCCTCTTCCTTGCAAGAAAACCAAGAGGCCGGCAGCTAAAGTAGATCATTCAACAAAGCCCACCAGGGTACCTAATTTAGAAATGCCAAAAGATTTAAGTGCTGTGACAGGGTTGACAAGAGAAAACTTTAGTGGGGACTTTCAAGGTAATGCAGGAGTAGTTGAACTCAACCGAAGCAAGGATAAAGCAGTCAGGGTATCATTTTGCCCACATGAGAATGAAAATGATGGGCTTGGAACTTCATCTGGCCCTGATCCTTCCAAAGTGGATAATGCCGCAAGATTAGGTCCTGTTAAACTAAGTGCTGGAGCAAAACACATCCTGAAGCCTAGTCAAGCTATAGATCAAGATAACTCTAGGCTGATCCATTCAACTATCCCTTTTGCTATGCCAACAGATTGTGGTAGTGTACCAGAGTGTCAGAAGAAATTAACAAAAATTTACAAGTTCTAGAAGTAAGTCTTACTATGTAATATAAATTACTCAGGCTTCCTTTTTGTCCACCATGCATCATTCACACTGCATTTTGTGAATTTTACAGGATTGCCTCCGAGTCAAAGATACAAGGTTGCTAGATCTTCATGTTTGACTACTTTTGGGTTGCTAAATTCAAAGGACGTATAGTATTTTCAGGTTCAGGCATTTGCATGTGCAGCACTAGCTCCAATGGGGGCTTGAATGATGTAACCATGGTTTGGAATCCACTTACAAAAGATCAGCTGCTAGATTATGCTTTTGATATATGCTTTTTAATCGGTTGTTCTCCAGGTGTCATCTATATAGCGGTTTAATACTTCTCTAATGAATTATTATGTAATCTGGAGGACTTATTTTATTTTATATTATAAAATTGTCATTCTGTTGCTGAACATGTTGATGTGATAATTATTTCTTGAACGTTGAATGTGTGAATTTAAGGGAAAAACGTTTTGCTGATGTAATGTTAATTTTGTGAAAGTTCTTATACAGTTTTCAGTAATCAGTAAGATGGGTTTTTTTTCCTCAATGATGTAATCATGACTCTTTGAGCACCAGACTAACGTTGGGAATATATTATTTATTTGTCAATTAGCAAAATATTATGAAAGTTTTTAATGGAATGTAAAATGGTTTTATTTTTTACTTTTTTTAGGAGGAATGGAAAAGAAAAACATAAATTGTTTTCCTATACCATTCCTTTTTTTTTTTTTTTTTGTCGTCCTTTTTTCTTTTGGCAAAAATTCAAATTGCATCGTTTAAGTTTGAGTGAATTTTGGGTGAATTGATATTATCATCCATAAAAGAGCATCTATATGGGCAATTCACTAGTTGAAACCTTAGTCCTAGGTTTTGTTGTAGGAGCTCATAAACACATTATTACTTACAAAAACTCTCTCTCTCTTTCTCTCTCTCTGGTGCCCTTGTCTCTTCCCTCTCTAAACCCGCTACCAACAAGAACATCATTCTCCTCACCCTCAACAGCAACTAAACTCTCCAAACCTTGTAAGCTCGTTGTAAGCCTCATCTACTTCACCTGCACCTTCCATGAGATGGGCAAGTGTTAACGTGTATTAGGGTATGTAGGCTTTAGGCCCACCTTGTTTACTTGTATAGTATACTTACTTGTACTGCATACTCTGCCTCTTATATAAAGGCACTCATATATATTCTATTACTTGAAAAAAAATACAATACAATTATTTAATATTTCTAACATGGTATCAGAGTCACCTTTCTATGGCTATGGTTTTCTGTCCTTACAGTGTATTAAGAGCAATTTTTGTCTTTCTCGGTGTTTCTTCGCTGCGTTTATCTTCTTTGGCTTTCCACTGATGCCATCAAATCTCTCCGGTATAGTCATGTCACCGATAGAAGTCACATCAACAATGTAAGACCATTGCCTTCCTCAAACCATCGTCACAGAGCCAAACTTCATTCAAGGGATTTTCTTAATCTTATTAAATCTCAAGATTTCATTAAACTTCCATCTTGAATTTGAGAGGGGGTGTTAAAGATATATTAGCCCATTAGTATAAGCCCAAACCTAATTCTACTTTGTGTGTAAGCCAAGTCTCCTATTTGTATTAGAAGTTTATTACTCTAGGGTTTAGTTTACTATATATACACATGTTATGATTCATTGTAACACAGGATTTGTACTACACTCTAATATATTATTGATGTAGCCCTTTAGGGTTTCCTCTATAGATGTAGGCCGTTAGGTTGAACCATGTAACCCTCGTATGTTATTGTGTTCTATATTTTATGCTTTCGCTTCCATACTAGCATATTTAACATGGTGTATCAATGCTAATATTTAACATGGTATCAGAGCGCTACAAAGCCGGTTTTATTGTAAAAGGTTTTACACAAGAGTATGAGATTGATTATGAAAAAACTTTTGCCCCAGTTGCTCATATCTCATCTGTTCATGCCCTCTTAGTTGTTGTTGTTGCCAGTAAATGAGACATTTTTTAGATGGATGTCAAAAATGCATTCCTTAATGGAGATTTAAGTGAAGAAGTTTATATGCAACCTCCTCTTGGTCTCTTTGTTGAATCAAACAAAGTTTGTCACATTCGACATGCATTTTATGGCCTTAAACAAGCTCCACGAGCTTATTTTGCCAAATTCAGCTATACCATCTCTCGCTTGGGTTATATGGTCAGTCATTATGATTCTGCCTTATTTCTTTGTCGCATTGATAAAAACACTATTTTACTTCTCCTGTATGTGGATGATATGATCATAACTAGTGATGACTTCAGTGACATTCAAGAACTCAAGGATTTTCTCAGTCAGCAGTTTAAGATGAAAGATCTTGGACATCTCAATTACTTTTTGGGTCTTGAAATCACTCATTCTACAGATGGACTTTATATTACTTAAGTCATGTATGCTTCTGAATTTTTGTCTCGAGCTGGACTTACTGATAGCAAGATTGTTGACACTCCAGTTGAGCTTAATGCGCATCTGACTCCATTAAGGGGGAAATCATTGTCTAATTCCTCTCTTTACAGATACTTGGTTGGCAGCCTAGTTTATCTCATTGTCACTAGTCTAGACATTTTCTATGTTGTTCACCAGGTGAGCCAGTATCTATTGCTCCACGATTGACTCACTATACTGCTGTTTTGCGCATTCTTCGATACCTAAAAGGCACTCTCTTCCATAATCTTTTCTACTCTGCTTAGTCTCCTCTTGTTCACTGTGCATTTTCTGATGCTGATTGGGTAGGATATCCCACTGATTGCAGGTCCACCACTGGTTATTGCTTTCTTCTTGGTTCTTCTCTGATTTCTTGGCGAAACAAGAAATAAACTCATGTGACCTGCTCCAGTACTGAAGCAGAATATCGTGTCCTTGCTAATACCACATCTGAGCTCCTTTGGCTATGATGGTTTCTCAAAGACTTAGGTGTGTCCACATCCTCTGCTACTCCTCTTTATTGTGACAACCAAAGTGCCATTCATATTGCTCACAATAATGTCTTCCATGAACGGACTAAACACATTAAGATTGATTGTTATTTTATCCGTTATCATCTTGTCCATGGTGCTTTCAAGCTGATCTTAATCTTCTCTAAAGATCAACTTGTAGATATCTTCACCAAGTTACATCCTAAGGGGCGTTTTTGTACTTTGGTTAACAACCTCAAGTTGGTCTCACATCTACCTTGAGTTTGAGGGGGGTTGTTAGCGTGTATTAGGGTATGTGGGCTTTAGGCCCATATTGTTTACTTGTATAGCACACTTACTTGTACTGCACACTCTGCTTCCTATATAAAGACACTCATATATATTCTATTACTTGAGAAAAAATACAATAAAATTATTCAGTATTTCTAACAACAAGAACGTTGCCAAGATCAAGCTCTTCCACACTTATGACAATGCTCACGTCGGCAACCATGTCAAAATCCTCTTCGTTGGCTTCTTTTCTTGCAAGAGCCTCTGTGTCAATATGAGTGTTTTGGCTACAAAGATTCAGGATGTTGTCAATCCATTTGAATCATACTTTTTTGTCTTTTGTGATTTGAAGCAATGAACTTTGGTTCATTTGAATTGGAATTTGTGTGTTATGTGTAGGGACTGGGGACCCAAAAGTCTAAGAGACCTCTTAAGTGAGGTGAGGTGAGGGAGACCAAATACTAACTCATTGACTAAATAGGGAGAGGTCATGCGTCTTATGTAGAGGCTTTAGACTCTAATTAGTAAGGTACATTTTCTCACGATACTATATATCATGTGAGGAAGAATAGAACTGTACAGTTTGTGCAACCAAAGTAGAGAATATCAAGTTTGTTGGGGTCGTTGTGGTGTAAGTTTGTCAGTATATATTTTAGTAATAGTTTTTTTCTTCGACTGAGATAAACTGGAAATAATTTTCTTTGTTTGTTTTCTAGTTTGATTTATTTAGTATTTATTTGGTAATGTTAAATTACCAATTCTTCCAAAAGTTTAAGCTGTTAGGAAATGGTGAATTTAATCACTTAACTATAAGTCTAACACTCCCCCTCACTTGTGGGAGGTAGAGTAAAGTCAGGGATCGAACTCAGGATCTCTTTCTCTGATACCATGTTAAAGTACCGATTATCCCAAAAATTTAAGCTGTTAGGAAATGGTGAATTTAATCACTTAACCATAAGTCTAACAGGTAATATGCCCCCTCCCAAATAGATTGGGTAATACAACTCTTTTCTTGTTTAATTCTTAGAATGTTGAATGAAAAAAAAAAAAAAAATATATATATATATATATATTTAAAAAAATTCTTAGAATGTTGAATGAAAAAAAAAAAAAAAATATATATATATATATATATTTAAAATTTTAAATGTTTAGTCCATGGGAGGAAGAATGAGAGATCCAAACTAGTAACTTTTACTACATTAAAAAAAAAGGATTACTTAGTTTCTTCATTTTAGTATTGTAAGCGTCACCATGTTTCTTCTATTTTTTAATCTTCTATACAAGTATGTACCGGCAGTTTCAATGAATTTAAGAGAGATTGTTAGAATACATTAGTAATTACCATAAATACATAGGTTATGATTTCTAGAAGATGATGGACTATTGTAGTTTTATAATATCATGGGTTATCATTGTCTTAGGGTTATCATACTTTTTTTTTTTTTCAAGAAAAAAGAGGGTTATCATACTAAGTTTAAGATATTCTTATGTATACTCTACATTGAATTAATTGTAACACATGGTTCATAATAGTAAAAATTTAGTTAGTATTGTGGATTTAGATCATCATGCAAAACCACATTAATTCTCTTATTTTCTCTTTATTTCTCTACACTATTTTATTCCTTCTTTCTATTTTAAAATGGTATCAAGTTAGGGTTTTGAAACCCATCTCATTGTCCATTTTCAATGTTCCTTCTCGGTACTACCTCACGTCATTCTTAGAGTCATTTCAGTAATGTTTCTTTATATCAATTTGGGTCCAAGGCCTCCATAAAAGGTGTAGTACATCCCCCTACCTAGGCGATGTGGGACTTAGTCAAGATTTGGGTCTCTCTCACCTCACATTTTAACCTTTTGGATCCCCACAATCCACCCCCTTAAGGACCATGTGTCCTTGTGTGGGACCTACCCACCATCCCATCGCATAGGAGTCCACTTTGATGTCATTCTATCATATCCTAACTCATCATTGGCATGATTTTGTCCACTTTAGGTTGTCCTTCATTGTTTTATAAGTCCATAGGTGATGTGGGTCTCACTGTCCTTTTTTGGTGTTCCTTCTCGGTACAGGTACTACCTTCCTCTAAGGTCATTCTTAGAGCCATTTAAGTAATGTTTCTCTCAAATCTTAGCCTTTCAAGCACATTTTCAAGTTTTTTAGCACACTTATCACACCCTAACTTACCATTAGCATGATATTGTCTATTTTGAATTGCCCTTCATGATTTTAAAAGGCTATATCAATTAGGGTCCAAGGCTCCACATAAGGCATAGTACATCCCCCTGCCTAAGTGATGTGAGACTTAGTCAGGATTTGGGTCTTTCTCACCTCACACTTTGGCCTTTTGAATCCCTACAATCCACCCCCAAGGACCACATGTCCTTGTGTGGGACCTACCCACCATCCCATTGCATAGGGGTTCGTTTTGATGTCATTATGTCACATTTCAATTCATCATTGGCATGATTTTGTCCACTTTAGGTTGCCCTTCACCATTTTAAAAGGCCTCATACTAATTAGAGTCCAAAGCCTCCATATAAGTTCCAAAACCTCTCCTTATCTAGGCGATGGGGGTCTTAGTCGGGGTTTGGATCTCTCTCACCTCACCTCACTTAAAAGATCTTTTGGTCTTTTAGGTTCCCGCAATACTACTTGAAAAAAAAAATTCTAAATGTAATATGCAAAACTCCACAAAAAAATTAGCCAAATGATGTCAAAAGTGCCTTACATGCCATCCAAATTTTATGTATGCCAAACCCACGCGTCGAACATGGCAATGTGGCACCAGCATAACTCATTCTTTAGTCACTGATGTAGCTGTTCTCTAGTCCTAGTAGTCATCTTTTGGCCTTCACCCCCTTCGCCATGTTTTCACACCTTACATTTAACAACATGACTAGTCCATTTTATATCCAATTTGATCATTTATGGTCATGGTTTTCTTCATGAGCATATATTTCAAACTCAAGATGTTTTCAAGATTCTACCATGAATTTTAGGGAGTATATTAGAATATATTAAGATGTCATCATAAATGTATAGACTATGATTTTATAAAATACTACGGACTACCATAGTTTTTTAATTTTTAATAGATTGGGCTACTATGATTTTAATGTATTCTTATATATACTCTACATTGGGTTAATTGTAACAAACTAATCCAAATAGTAAATATGTATTCTTCTGGGGCATTCTGTCGTGGGCTTAAGCCGTCAAACAAAATCACTTTAATTCTCTTTTCTTACTTTTTTCTACAACTCACATTCTATTTCCCTCAACTAAAGATGCAGAAGCCACGGGAGCAGCTAATAAGTTTTTTGTATTTTCGTGGTAAGTAAAGGGTAATATAATTTATTTTTGGGCTAAATCAAAGGGAAATAAGTTACAATAACCTATATGTAGCATTTTTTATTTTCAAGTTGTGCTAGAGAATAAATGGTGAATGTCAATATATATATAATCCTCTATGGTAGCTTTTTGGCTGACTGGCTCAGGGCGGCCTCTCCATTATGCTTCGCTCGAGCATTATCTTGTTTTGGAAAAAAGGAAAGGAAGGCAAAGGCATATAATTAACCCGGCTTTCGATGCCATTCAAACCTGAGGGAACCGCACGAGATTGACTTTAAGTACACAAAAAGGATATATCCAATTTCAAACATTGTTCAACAGGTTAAAGAGGGATATGCTTCCCCAATCATTAAGCAATAAGTTGAAGATAATTAAACCTATAATATAATCATTAGTAAAACTCTCTACAATACTTGCTTCAGGAATACAACAGATGGGTAATAAAAAGAACCCTTGAAATTCTTGGTGATGGTCAAATTTTGCATCGAAGTAGATCAAAACATATGTATAACTGGTTAACTGCCACCTTTTTTCCTTTGGTTAAAGCAGACAGCAAATATGTGTTCACAGGTTGTTTGTGTTGAAGGTCTGCAACACTCTGCATAGCCTATTTATAAACTTGGGTGCTTACGTAAATGCATGAATCTCCCAATTCATAGAACATACTAATTAAAGCTAAGTATCCAAAATAAGAAGAGATAAATAATTTTAACCAAAAAAAGAGATATATAATTAAGACAGGATTTTCAGACATAATCAGACCTGAGACCTCTCAGTGTTCAGAAAATTAACTAAAAAAGTGATAGAAGCCAGACAGTTGCAGCCTTGCAGGTTGATAACTAGATTCGCCAGACTAGCTAGTACAGTGCTAGGGTATGATAAGCAGTAGAACCAGCTGGTCATTGTTTTTATTTATTTATTTATTTTTATTTTTAAATATATTTATTTATTTATTTTATATGAGAATAGCTGGACAATGTTTAACCAAATAGATTTAGAGTTACACAATTTTTTACAAAATATCTTAAAACAACTTGCTTGTAAGTTGTTAATAGGAGATACAAAACATGTTGATATTGAAACCAAATGAGAATCAATAAAAATCTACTAATTCATATGTTGTTAAAATTGTTGTGTTTAAAACATAAAGTCTTGGGACACAAGTTTTGTGCAACAAGTTGATCTATACATATCAGATTAAGATGAAACAGTACAGTATATTCGTTCTTAATAGTTTCACATACATATTTAGCATTTATGGTGATGATACACCATTAAAAAAAATTGGTCCATGTCATTTTTTTTTCTTATTCTTTTCTAGAGATGGTGAACTATGAAATGTGTAAACTTAATAATTTAGTATTATTTAACTTTTATTTTTGAGTAAGTTGTTATTTGTTATGTTATTTGCATTAAAAGGAAAACAAATAATCATATTTATTACTGTTATTATTACCCCCCCCTTTTTTTTTTTTTGCATGTGAGAAAATACAGGTGAACCCGTAACTTGATTGACTCGATCCGCTTGCAACCCATTTAGGATGACCCATTTTTAACTTGAACCTGATTTGACTCATAATCCTAGTAACTTGACCCGACCTCTTTGCTAGGTCTAGTGAATTTAGGTGCATCAATCATAAAATGACGCTTAAGCATATTGTGAATTTGGGCATGTATTTAAAATTTTCCATTTTGAAATGGTCAATTGTGAGTGTTGGAAAAAAAGTTGTAAGTTTATGTGAAAACAATTGTCTACTTCTCACAGTTGATCACATCATCAAGTTATAGTAATGTTGTGGCAAATGGGGTGGTCTTATAAGATTTTGAAGAAAATGATAATTAATATTGTTAAAAATTACTTTGAATTCCTAATTAGATTTGGTTTGAGTTTTCTTGGTGTGGAAGAAATTTTTTTCCTTAAAAGACAAGGATTTCCTTGGTGTGGAAAACAAGGATTCTCATTGATATGCAAGGAAAGAAGTTTTCCTTATTTAAGAAGTAATTGGGTATTCATTATCCATCAAAAAAATATTATTAAATCCTTATAAATAGGCATTGTTGCAAAAAGTTTGGTCAAACATTCTCCACATGGAGAGAAAATAAGGCTTTTAGAAGAAGATGAAGTGAGTTTCTTTAAAAATAACTTGGTAGATTTTGGGGTTGAAAGATACCTGTGTATGTGTTGAAAGTTAGTTTTGTTAGCATGAGAGAGAGTTTTTGAGTGTATTGGAGTTTATGTGTGTGAGATTTGTGAGTTAATTTGTGTTTGTGAGAAATTTTGTGTATGTTCATTAGTGAGATTTGTAAGTGTTGTTTTTGTAAGCTGTGAGTGTTGTAAGGTTTTATTAAGCATGGTTATAATCCATATCGTCAATGGTGTATTTTGGTTAGCATTACTCTTAGATGTAGGCATAGAGTTTGTCGAACCATGTTAAATATTACCGTATTGTGCTTCCATTAGCCACAAAATCAGAACAATTGATATTAAAATTTCGGCTATTACACAACAAATATTCTTATGAGAATGACATATAATTTGAAACGAAAGTAAATCTTTTTTAAAGAAAATTCATCCCTTTAATTACAGGTGGTGAGTGCATGGCCAAACATGAGTAATGTTTGGTCTTCCCAAAAGAATATACAAATATAAACGCATTTATACACACAATATAAAAGCCATATTTGTTGGTTGTAGCATCTCTATATCTTTACATATACATGTGTATCTTGATTTTGTTACTGAGCCATATCTCCTCAGTGCTTTTTTGCTTCTTTTTCAGCCTGCAAAATCAACTCTATAAAGGTTAATACTCCAAAAGCACACGATTGAGAGAGAGAGAGAGAACAATCACGCAATATATTCATACCGCTTTGACCACTCGCTCAAAGGCTTCAGGTCCATATTTATCAATGAATAGCTCCACGGATTTCCTTGCATCGAGGCTCATCATCTGGATTACCTTCTTTTGGGTCTCAGAATAAGCAGGATTATTCACACGGCCTCCAATCTTAACATATTTTCTCACGAAATTCATATAAATATAAGCTGCCCCATTAAATATTGGTAGCACCAGCCACAAGCCAAATACAAGCTTCATGTATGGCCAAATTGGAAACCTGTCACACAGCATATATATTTTCATGCAGATTTATAATTTTTTGTTAGTGATTGCACAATATGTGACATTCATGTCAATCACTACAAACAATTTACGTCTGATGTGACAGTACGTACCAAGCGAGAACTTTCCAACAAGATAGCTCAAAAAGCGTTATGAATGAGTATAAGACCCAGTATGTTAGCCATTGCTGATCGTCTAGGCTTGTAGGACTCTCAATTGCTCGCATTGATGCATATCTGTTCATATATATATATATATATATATATATTATATGTAGAACTCGTATTAGTCATGCATTAATATCCTTTTAATTAGTTTTCTG
Organism: Quercus suber; assembly: GCF_002906115.3. Taxonomy (NCBI): domain Eukaryota; kingdom Viridiplantae; phylum Streptophyta; class Magnoliopsida; order Fagales; family Fagaceae; genus Quercus; species Quercus suber. The sequence goes on from NW_027069536.1 coordinate 308,562, forward strand.
GTATATGTAAAATACTGGGGATGGATGTACTTTACTTACAGAGGATATAGAAGCATCACTGCAGGCCTGGTTCACAACAAGAATCAAAGTTATTATTCGGATACAATTGAAAATGATGAAAATTTTTAGAAAATAAGTTCCACTCGAAAAGGATATGTAATGTTAGTTAAACATGATATCTTCTAAAAAAAATTTCCTGATAAAGTTTGACTAATCACTAACGCAGTGGATTAATTCATGCAACGAATAAGATAGCATTAAATGTCTAACTAACAAACAAATTATGCATGACCATTGACCACATATATATGCATCCTTTTGTCCTTTTTCTTGGGATGGCCAATAATTGAGTGCGTAAATGATGTACAATATTTGTGACCAATGAATGTTATTGCTGAGACATCCAGTTTCTTTTCAGAAAGACATGAAAATAAGAAATCCATAAACAAATTTATTGCATTCTTATTGAATAAAAAGTTACATACCCGGCTAATGAATCCATGATCCTCGCAATTGGTACAAAAACGCCCATGTTGAAATTCTACTCTTGGACTCCGGTTGATCGATAAAGACTACAATTTTGGTGAGTTTGATGAAAAATACGAGATGTGGTTGCAGAGTTTTTATAAAAGGAAGCTAGCTAGCTAGCTAGCTAGGTGGGGTCGATGAAACGAAGTAAAGAATATCTGTTGGATTGGCCAAAGTCTTCTTTTCTCCAACAACAAGGAAAAGAAAAAGGCAATGCGAGAGGAGGAAACGCTAAAGTAAGTGGCTACTTGCCTTTAAACCTGTGCATCAAAGGTATCTATTCTATGCACCATTGTACCTTACTTTTCTTTCTTCTCTAGTTTGTTCCATTTTAAAGTTTTTCATGTCATGAATCAAGAAATTTTGTAACATTTACTTAATAAACTAATTCAATCTGTTAGGATTGTTTAGGAGAATTACAAGATTGGAGAGCAAGGCCAAGTAAGGCATCCCAAGTTTGTATATATGAATATTCCAAAATGGTACGTATCTACCTTTATAACTGAGCCATTAAGGCATGCTCACATTGACATATAGGGACCTGCACACCTTACATGGATTCATATAATTAATTTAGCATCTTTCTTTTTGGCTAAAATTTAAACATGCTTCACTTTAATGAGCACTTCTCATCCCAAAAAAAAGTATTATCTCTATAACAACATGGTTAATTTTTGGCCTCTAAACATGGAAGTGCCCAAGCAAAGTAGAGCTCGTGAGTAAATCTTATTAAAAAAAAAAATTCCTGACAATTTTATCATTTAATTATTATTTTATTATTATCCCCTCACATTTGGCCTCAATGGCATAGTGTCTATATATATATATATATATATATTCTAGTTTACTAGTTGGATCACTTCACTACCAATTTTAGTTTGTAAATTGAATGCTTTGATATAGTTTTATCAATTGGAGTCCGATTGTTTGTTTATGAAAATCATGTGTCTCTAATTTTGTTGGTTTCATTTGAACCGGTTAGTTCTCTTTCTGTATTTGATACTGGGACCTTTTTTTTTTCTTTCCAGATTACCCATTTTTATGTAATATTATGAATTTTTACCCTTTTTTTTTTGTTGAGAAAAATATTATGAAATATTGTATGTCATTAACAGAACATACAGATTTTTAAGTTTAACTTTAGCATATTGATTAAAAACGGAAAATGGAACTTAATAAGGGAAAACAAAATGTGACTTGGAATAGAAAGGTAGAGTGAAACAGATCAAGCAATATATTTTCGCAGAAAAAGGTGAACAATAAAGTGACTTTATAAACATTTTTTTCCTGTTTTTCAAACAATGGCCTTATGTCATAGACATATGTTTTGTTTATTTGACGTAACACTTGAATGACATCAATATTTTCAAAATAATTCACGTCCATACTCCATAGTACTAGTTTACTTGAAGCAAATCAGTAATGTTTAGGGGAACTAGAACAACAAATAATAAGTTTTTCCTTTGCATTAAAAACCATTTGCTTTTTGAATCCTCTTATGATCTTTAAGGTGAAGGTCAACTAGAGATGATTTTTATTTTTTATTTTTGTAAGGATAAGGGCCTGAAATTATATATTGGGCCTTGGGCCTAATCTGAAAACATGGCTGTGTCCGAAAAGAAGCAAATGATTGTAAGGGGTTCCAATTAAAATTTCACAAGTAAGGAACGAATGGAGGGTGGTCCGAGGAGGAAAATCTTCCTTGAATGTGATGAATACACTTCAAATCTGTATTCCAATAATCCGGGTGATCTTCCAGGAGCCTCTAGCGATAAGAACGTTCATCATATACATATAAGATTGATGGGAACTCCTAAATATCTAATATAATCTGCTACCACCGCATTAAATACACTGCATTACTTTTTTTAGGCCGCATTTATGTGGAGAAGACCCCTGAATAGTGTATTCTTGACTACCACGATTCAGAAAGAGCCAAAGTAGATGTCTATTGAGACAAGTACTCAAGTAAAGGTTCAGATGATCAACAAGTGTAAGATCAAGATAGTTTAGAGAGAACTATATAATATGAGAGACCCTTCATGAGAGAGGGATCGAAAACTAGACAAAGCATACTATAGCAATCAAAGTCATATTTGTAGTCAATTTTGTTGATTTATACCAAGATTTGCCTCATCGGACAATGACTTCATTCAGTCCTATATGTTTTATTTTTGCTTGATCATCTTTTAAGTTTATACTAGCCGTTGTTAAATTCACCTGATGCCTAGTTCTTTAACTCATTCTCTATAAATTTATTGTATTGGGCTCATTGGGTTAATATTCCATACTTTTTGGGCTTGGGCTACAAACTGTGATCATACAATTTTTATTGTTGAGTACGTAATATTTTAATTTCTATTCCTTATCTCACTTTCTTGCATTTGAACAGCTAGTGGCCTAAAAGAAAGTATAAGAGCACTACCATCAGGTGTGTTAAATGCCAAATATTTGGCATTTGACACACCAAACTCTACTATTCAAGCCTCATGAGGTGTTCCAAATGTGTCAAAATTTTACAACATGCTATAGTACCATGATAACTTTGGCACGGAATGGAGCAATATAGCACACAGGTTTATTATTTTTTTATTCATCTCTCTCTCTCTCTCTCTCTCTCTCTCTCTCTCTCTCTCTTATTTGGAACTTCTTCTCTCTGCCCACCATTTCTTCTCTCTCATCAATCTCACCAAAGCCACCGATCTCGCTGAAGCTGTCGACTTGCCGCTAATCTCGCTGCCATATTTGTTTGGATCGTCCTCCACAGCTCCCTCTTCTCTCTCATTCTCTTCCTCTCTCATCCTCAAGCCATTGAAACTGATCTCGCCTGACGCCACCTGAAGCCGATCTCGCCTAAAGCCACCTCAAGCCACCGAAGCTGATTTGGCCTGAAGCCACCTCGCCTAGCGCTGCCGATCTCGCTTGGAGCTGTCTCGCCTGAAGTCGCTGTTGAAGCTGATTTTGGTTGTTGTTGGTTGGTTGATTTTGGTTGGTGGTGATGGATTTGTAACAATGGTAGGCTGTGGTGGTGGGTTTGTATCAGTGGTGGGCTGTGGTGGGGGTGGCATCGTGGCAGTGAGTTGGTGGAAGTGACGGTGGAAAAATGAGTTTATATGATTGGTTCTTTTAATGTTATTTTAATATTTGTATATATTATTTTAATGTATAGAATTGAAAAATAGAAGATGTGATCAACGGTAAATTGTAAAATGATGTGTTAAAATTGATAAAGTATGTTTTGATGTGGTAAAATGGCATTTGGTATAGCATACATGATGGTAATGCTCTAATAATTTCAAAAGGTTCTTCTTTGTCAAAAGGACAAATTTGACATAAGCTAGGGCTACTACAATCATGGTGAAATTTATATTTGTACCAGCAGTACGAAATCTTCATAATTATATAGAAATATTAAAAATTATAATGCTACTTTTAGGTATTAAGCAAGCAATATTTTTAAATGAAAATTTGTTAGCTATATTCTAATGACATGTTAAACAAGCTATTAATTAAAATTTTAACATGGTATTCCTCATTTTGTATGAATGACAAATTATACAATGAATTTAATTAATAGGATTCACTAATATGTAAAAAAAGTAACACAATGTCATTCTATTATTGAAATATTGAATAATTATTTATAAAAATATCTTTACATTTAAATGAAATGAAGAATTAAGTGTTTTTTTTAGGGAAATTTTTATGTGTTTTTTTTTAATGGAAGAAGAAGTCCTAAACAAATTAATTAAGTAAATGGTTATTGATATTTTTCTAAAGCATTCGTTGGGACGGGCTTCTTTTCAAGGTACGACTACACTACTGCATTAAAACCTATACTATTGCATAATAAAAATAATAATAAATCGATGAAAATAAGTTCATCCAACAGACTAAAAAGTAAAAACATATGAAGATTTTGTAATTTGTAATTTTGTGCATGGAATACCACTATTAGAATACCATTTTAAAAAAAAAAAACAAAACTCATAATTAAGTAGAAACTATACCTAGAGTAGTATCTACAGAGAGTGAATTTTGGGATTAATTAAAGTGTAATTCATTGATAATGTCATTCTTTATGTTGCCTTATATTTATGATTCAAATCTTATAGCCCACCCACAACCATTATCTATCTATCAAAGTGTGAATTTTTAAATAAAAAAAAAATTGTTAAAGCTTTACTGGATTTATAATTCAATTATTTTTTATCATTTATTTACCTTAATACCAATTTCAAGCCTTTTATGACCCAATTTGATATAAAAAAATTTATAAAAAAATAATGTTTTTTTTATAAGATATAAAAAATAACAATCAAAACAAAAAGATACAAATATTTACACATTAGGAACCATGGTACAAATATTTGCACAAAATCAAGAATCAAGAATTTATTTTTGCCATCATCAAATCAACGAGGCACAATAATAAAAACAAAAAAAAAAAAAAAATGTTGGAACACAACGAAATAAAAAGATACTGATAACAGATCACAGCTGTGAGGGTATAAATAGTTGTGGGAGTCCTATATCAATCCCTATCCCATGGCATGTGAGACAGGTGGGGTACAAAGTACATTTTAATATCTGGTCCGAAAGGAGTATTATATATTCCTTATTTTTTTTTTTTTTGGATACGATATATTCCTTAATTATTCCAAAAGCTTTTCATCATATTTACTACTTTGCTAAAAGTGCACATATTCCACTCCTCTTCATCTGCGTGGGAGACACGCTTTTGTACCTTTAAAACCTTTGACCTGAATGAAATTGAGATTTTTTATATTCAATTTTGAATTTTTATATAAGGCTAAACATACATGCCGTTATCATAAACCATCCAAATACAAGAAAGTTTTTTTAATGTCTAGGATATTGCATCATCCTTTTTAAATTTTATAGTGTATAGGTTTTGCATGCATGACTTAATTTGGGGTCTAAATTTGGGGTCTACAAACTTAAAAAGGAAAATACATATATCCAATACGTAAGATAAATATTAATTAATTCTCAACAAAAAAAGAGATTCTATGTCAGATTTTAATGCAAAACCCAAACCTATTTGTTAAAAAAATCCTTGTTATTAAAGTCAGTTTTGATATATAAACCTACAAATTAGTTCTAGGGATGACAATTCGTATTAGCATGTCGTGTTGTGATAAGGGTATTCGAATACATAACTCAACTCTAATTTAGCTTATTTAATAATTGTGTCAAAACTTTGAACCTTAACACAACTGATTTATTAAGTGAATTAACATAATATGACCCATTAAACTCATTTAATATACAATCTAAGAAAAATAAAGCATTTACTCAAAAAAAAACCCCCCCCCCCCCCCTAAAAGGTTCAAAAAGTAAAAATGTTAGGGACTAGTTTCAATGAATAATTTATCAATATAATTATTTAAATTTCTTTTACCTCAATTATATTTATAATTCAAATTTATGTTAGATAGAAACAAAAATTAATTTATATATAAATCAGGTCATTTTGAATTGATTGCAAGCTAATTAGGTCGACACAGATGGACGTTGTAACGGGCAATCATCAATGACGCCAGTTTTGTAAATGATTTGGAAATTCTAGTAAAAACAATAGTTGTAAACACTGATTTTGTCATTACCTTATTTAGTCTAAAGGTTATTAAATGAAAGGAAACCTAGTCCCACAAAAGAAGTTTTGTAATAATTCTCTAATTGAAAATTGCTTCTCCTCGTCACTTTTTAAGGGAATTTAAGGTTTTCTATCTGTCCATGATTGCATTTTTTTTTTCTTTTTATGTGTTTGCTTTCCCCCCAAAAATAATAGAATTTTTTTAGGGAAAGATTTAGTTACAGTACATAGGTGCTGTTCCTTAGGTTCTCTTTTTAAGATTCTGCTATGTAAATTTTTTCTCATTGAATGAAAGCGTATTTTTTTAATTAAGTTGCTACATTGCTTAATCTTAAGAGGAGAACCTAAGAAACATTACTTAAAGTACTGTACCTAAGTTTTGTCTTTTTTTTTTTTTTTTTTTAGCTATACCACGTGGACGTCCATTCTGTAAATTTCTTTACTTACCACTAGTTTGATAAATTATATCAGTTACATACTATATGTTAAAATTAAAGCAGGCTTGATGCACAATACAAAATAGATATCAGACATACTGCACTAGTAAAGGTTAAGCCTCTTTTAATCCTTTTTTTTTTTTTTTTCATGTTAAAAAATAAATTATCGAAGAGAAATTTCCTGCAATATTAATGTATGTTTAATTAAGACATATATTGATTACACTAGGCTTGAACTTTCTAGATATCTTATGTTTGAGAGTTTGAGACTGTGTGAAAGAGAGAGAGATGTAGGAATTGGAAGCCCACAAGGACTAAGGTTCAGCTTGTTGAACTACATTTATAGTGGAGAGCCCAAGACATTTACACCTTTACTCTTCTAAATAGTATATTACAATGAACTAAATGTAAATTATATATAGAAATACATTAGGTTTAGTTTTGTAGATTAAACCACGGGAACTTGTAGTATTACAATAGTAAGGTAGCCCATAATATTTTATAAAATTTGTTTTATATAATTTATATTTGGAAGAGGAAGTTTGAATCCTAGACGTTGTTGAAAGCACTAAAAAATAGTAGTTGAGCTACAAAACTACGTACGTACTTATGGTTAGTGACAGAGCTAGGAATTCCAGTGAGGGGGGTGGGATACACCCAAACCCCAATGCTTAAAATTTTTGTTATAGCCTAAATTTTTATATTGTAGCTCTAGATTAACCCAAAGAAAACTATGTTTTTTTATCCTAGCTACTTATAAAAGAATATATATGTGTGTGTATGTGTGTGTGTGTGTGTTTTCTTTTTATCCCAAGCTTCTTTGGGAAACTTCATCAAACACTTCAGCTGCAATTATTCTATGCTAATACTTTGAGATAAATTCATAAATCATTTAGAACCCAAATAGAAACCCACAAAAAGAATCAAACTTTAATGAAAATTTGAATAAAGAAAGTGTATTTTTTGTGAAAGCAGGAAAGTATTGAACAAAAAATGGATGTATGAGTGTGTGTGTGTGACAGCATCTTCAAAACCCCAAATTTGCTAAGAAAGAGATGAGAAAGGAAGACCTAATACATTGTAATAGTACATGCCAGGAGGGTCTATATTTGTAATTTCCTCAACCATCATATTGGCTCTATGGTTTGTTATTGACTTATTGTTATTGTTTCCACCGGAGCAACAATGGTGCTATCTCTCTTCAACTCAGACATAGAGCATTTATATTTTTTGTTTAATTTTTAAAGCTTTAGGCTGATTTTGTGTTGTTATTTGAGCTATTTTTTTTGTTTTAAGTTAGTTATGTGGGGGCCCTAGTTAAAAATTTTTAGGACCCAAATTCGAAACCAAGCTTTATACCAATTATATGTTGCTTTTTCTCATTGGGCCAAGGACCATTGCCCCCGGGTCCAAGTATAGCTCTGTCCATGCTTATGGTAATTTCTAATTATATATATTCTAATATATATATATATATATATTTAAATTATGGACTTTGCCATTTTTCATTAAGAAATGATATGTCCACAACATTTTCACAATATTTTTACACCGAATCCTAAGTGGTAGGCTGTTACTAGTTATTATTGTTGGGGGCAAAAAAGTAAACTTAGTGTTAGGTTCAAATTTAAACCAATAACAACTAACCACCTATAATTTGTTGTGAAAACATAATAAAAATGTTGTGGGCATAACACATCTCTTTTTATTGTAACCTGGTTTCTAGGCACACTCCTAGGAGCTTGCTCAAATGCCTATAAACAAATAATATAGAATATACATATATGCATATGCTGATATACAAGCATTATGATGGCCTCTTATCTTAACAAGGTATTAGGTATATAGGGTTTACTTAGCACCCGACTAAGCATCTAGAGAATCTACTTTTCCATTGTATTCCCATGATGTAATGATCAAGATAAATACTTAATGTTTCCATAAAGAAAATTTGATAGATTTGAGTTAATGCCAATTTCACTATGAAAGATTATAAGAGAAATAAAAAGAGAACATGAATTGTGAATTTTTTTTCTCAATAAATTTATAGTTACAATATATTTACAACTATCAAATTGGCAACTTATTAATAGTGGATAAAAAAAATAATATCAGCAATAGTCTAATATATATACCAAAAAATTGTGATCTGAGATTACTCAATAACAATTTTTCAACTAAACAATTATGAAAATTATCGTGTTTATAACATTATTTCTTTCCTTTTTTTATGAGGTGAATTAGATAGTATCATTAAACCACAAATTAAACTTATGAAGATTCATGATTTATACATGTGCTCACGAAGATTTGTAATTTATAAGTGTGGTTATTGAGAGCGGGCAACATTGTATTGATATGGATGATATATAATTCACTTGATTACATTCAAATGATGATTAATGTGAGATTAACGACACAAATTAGGTTTTTTGCCTTTTTAAAAGTATGGGATTCATTTATCTGGTCAATCTCAAAAGGAAAGAGAGGATGTATCTCTTTTTCTATGATCATTTCTAACTCGTGGTGTCTCAGACTTTTTGTCATCTCATCCCTCTGGTAATGTATGTAAAACTGCGCATACTTTTTTTTTTTTTGGCTGAAAAAACTGCACATACTTATTGTTTGGTCAAAAAGCATGTTTATATTATTCGATTTCATGTGTACTTTACCTACTTATGACGTATCTCCAAAAGTAAAAACTCATGAGTTTCGCTTTGTACATATGGTTCTCACTGTGTGGTTTAAAAAAAAAAAAAATCCCATGGTAAAAATCCCTCTCAAGAGTTTTAGTAATGTGCTATGTGAAATGATGAATGTGTCATATTCATATATAATCTGTGCATGTATGTTGATCCCCTATATCATGCACGCATGATATAGTGACAGACATGGCATGCAGAAGTGTGATGTGCATGATGGGAAAACGACATGCAGATGTGTGACGTGCATGATGGGAAAACGACAAAGAGGATGGATTTTAGTACTGTGACATCACAAAGCCAAGCTACTTTCATGAGAGAGAGAGAGAGAGAGAGAGAGAGAGATTACACATTCATAAATAAGAATAATGGTGGGTAAATAAAATATATGTGGTACTTCTGTTGGGTATTTTTTTTGAAGGGGATGAAACCTCATTAATCATCATGTCTTTAACAAAAACGTCACATTTGTGCTATACCTTACAAAGAATAATTTAGTTGCAATTGAAGCTTTTTGTAATTGTTTATAAAGCAAAAACAATCTAGCATACATTTGATGTGGCACTCATCATACAGCTACACCGTACACTTAAACAATATCCAATCAAATATGGGGGCTCACAATATCCTCCACTTAAATCTCTAACGTCCTCGTCAAAACCTACTTTGTCAGTAGTGTTTTTTAGTCCACACGAGATTATATACTAGGATTTAAGTGGGATGAGATTGTGACGCCTCATATTTTATAGGATATTGTTGAGTATGTGTTATGTAGGTGTGATGAGTCTCATAATGGGCATATATAGGATTTATTAACAAAAAGAAGGAATCTCAATTGTGACTAGAATAGTCCTTTTGAGCTGTAGTGCATATGTCTAGCACTATTTTTTGTTACATGATTTTTGGACATTTTTCTTCACAAATTATTGAGATTATAATGTTTGTACATTCAATATCAAAACCATCAAAGAATGTACATATTTTTGTATATTAAATGTACACAATTTTTCAAAAAATGTACATGAATATTGGGAATGACAAAAATTGCCTGAGCCGTGAGTACCTGACCTTAATAGGGCAGGTTTTACCCAACCCGTGAAACAATAAGGGCGGGTGTGGGTTTAAAAATCCCACCCGTAGCGGGTTCGGTGTGGGTGCGGGTATTAGGTATACCCTCCCGAAACCCGACCCGTATACATATAATATTTTTAAAAATTAAATCCTAACTATATATATACATACACACATACATATATCATATTTTCTATTTCCCAAACCCTAAGTCCTAACCTATCTCAATCTTCTCCTTCAGCTGCCCCCTTCACTCTCACTTAGCTGCTCGCTCCTCCCTGCGTCTCCACCTTGCCGTTGACGCCAAAGCCAACATTCCTCCCCCTCTGTCACAGGCTCACCGTGACTCACTGACTTGGGTTCATTCTCCAATCTTTTTTTTTTTTTTTTTCTCATTGCAAAAAAATAAAAATAATTAGTATTTCTTTTATTATGTTCGTTTCTAATTCATCTTCTATGCTTCTAGCTAATCATCATAACATGGTTTGTATGATGTTTCTGTTATCATATTGTTTTTGGTTTGATATGCTCTTTTTTCTTTTCTTTTTTTCTTTTTTTATTTGTGATTTGTGATGTGAAGTGTGGAAAATGAAAGCATGAGTCTTGTTTGGGTTTATTTTATTGGAAGCTTTGTTATGCTGTTTTTGAGATTTAAACCCATTAATTTTATTCAATTAAAAAAGAAATTAGATTAAGTTATAATATAGTTTGGGTTAAGAGTGCTTGTGATCAATGAAAAAAATGTGAGGTGTGTATTGTGTAAAAGTGAAAGCCTCTGCCAAAGCTGTGATTGCCGCAAGGTTTTACTCTTTTTTTTTTTTATTTTTTTTTATTTTTTTAATTTCATCAATCAATGTTTATTATTTACGATTTATTTCATTATTGAATGTGAGCCATGTGATATTATTTAGTGTTTAAGTGTTTTGCATTTTTTATTTATTATTTCATCTTGAAAAATGTTTAGGATTTCTGTGTTTATGTTTGTGATCTTGAAAGGGGAAAATGAGAAATTTGAAATTATTGTATATTTGTGTGATATTATTTGGTGTTTTACGTTTTTTTTATTAAAAATATTAGGATTTCTGTATTTGTGTATTATTTCATCTTGAAAAATATTAGTGTCTATTTGTGCCTTAAAGGGAAATGGGAGACACAAAAAAATTTGGTTCTCCCTCGCCAGGCAGCTCTCCCTTGAGAACCACATGTTGTCCCTTGGCAGCTATGCTTATGTGTTCTCCTTCGCCACTTTCACGATCACTCTCGCCATTCTTGCCTTCTACCAGCTCACCCTCACAACCACCATCACCTTTATGCCCATTAAAAAATGAGTAAGTGTATGAATTTGTAAGGAATCATGTGTAATTATGATTGGAGTTTTTTTTTTTTTTTTTTTTAATTGATATTTGTGTGTACTGTGATGCTAATTTGTGAATATTTTTTTTGATTGATAGAATTTCTAACTCCAAAACTTCTGAACAAATTGGGAGTTAGCAATCCTCGGTGGTGGACTTGGTGGTAGAGGAAGAAGAGGAGGAAGAGGATCCCTCACCCACTACGAATGTTAAGAGAAATAGTTCTCCTCCAATTGAGGTTGTGAATGGGAATGAGAGTGGGGATGCAAAAGGAAAAAAGAAGTGTACCTCAGATGTTTGGGATCATTTTAATAGAAAGAAAGTTAATGGGAAACTTAAAGCTTAGTGTCATCATTGTCGCAAGTATTACTTGGGTGATCCTAAAAAGGGCACAAGCCATTTGTGTATTCATTTAGGGAGATGTCCATGGCTGAAGTTTAAAGATATAGGGGATATGCAACAACAAGTGTTAATAAACAACAAAATAAAGTGAATGGAAATACGAGTTTAAATCCTTACCAATTTGATCAAGTTAAAGTGAGAAGTAATCTTGCTCGAATGGTCATCCTACATGAATACCCACTTTCAATGGTTTAGCACATTGGATTTAGAGAATTTGTGGGTTTTCTTCAACCCATGTTTAAAGTTGTTTCAAGAAACAATTTGAAGAATGACATTCTTAACATTTATGATAATGAGAGGGAGAAAGCTTTGAAGATGATGAACAAGAAAGGAAGTAGAATAACAATCACAACTTATATGTGGACTTTAAGTAACAAAAGAGAGGGTTTATGGTCATTACTGCTCAATTTATTGATCAAACTTGGACCTTGCAAAGCTAGGTTTTAAGGTAATTCTCTGTTACTATTTGTTTTGTAGTATGAATATATGATGTATTAAACCATATGAATTGTATCATATGTCATTGATTATAGCGTTTATTGAGTTATGTTATAGTTATTCCTATTTTTTTCTAGGTTTGTTTATATTCCTTTTCCATACACATAAAAGTTTTTCTTGCTGATGTCCTTGTAGATTGTTTTTTAGAATGAAACATTGATAGTAAGTTGTCTACAGTAACCGTTGATAATTGTAGTACTAATGATGCTAGTACTACAATTGGTGATGGTATTGAAAAGACTTCTCTTGAACAAGCTTGGTATTAGTTCTCTTATGTTGAATGTATCTATGTTGCTTATGAGGTGTGCTGCACATATTTTGAATTTGATTGTTCAAGATGGGCTATCTCTTATTGGTGATGGTATTGAAAAGATTTATGGTAGTGTGACTTATTGGACTAGATTACCAAAAAAGATGCAGAAATTTGATGAAAATGCATGTCAATTAAATGTTCAATGCACCAAAGTGTTGGTCTTAGATTGTAAGACACGTTGGAATTCAACTTACTTAATGCTTTCTCTACTGCTTTGCTTTATAAATATGTTTTCTCCCGTTTGGCTAAATGTGAAACATCTTATACTTGTTTACCACTTGATAATTGGGAGGTAGCCAAAGACATTTGTGGGAGGTTAGAGTTCTTTTATAGTGTGACGGAGTTATTCTCCGGTCATAAATACCCTACAACTAATATCTATTTTACTTTGGTGTGTGAGTTGAAAATAGCATTAAATGAATGGAATTTGTCCTCAAATGAGATGATAAGTAGAATAGCAAAAAGTATGCTTGCTAAATTTGATTCTTATTAGGCTGATGTTAATGTTGTTATGGGTGTTGCTGCCATCTTGGATCCAAGATATAAAATGAAGTTGTTGGAGTTTTATTATCATAACATTTATGGTAGAAATTCTAATTTGAAAATAGAAAATATTAAGAATTTTTGTTATGAATTGCTTGGCAAGTATGAAGATGCAAATGGGTCCCCTATGGATAATGAAGGAAGTTCTCATATGCCTACAACTACTTCAAATGATGTGGCACAGATTAAATATAGCTTCCAAAACTCCTTTGCATCTTTTGATTTGTTTGTCAACAGTACTTCAAGTACTTCAAGAAAACGTGAGAGTGAAAGAATGGAATTTGATCATTATATTGATGAGGGAGTGTTGAAGAGGAATGACGACTTTGATATTTTTGGCTGGTGGAAAAGTAATTGTCTCAAGTATCCAACTTTACAAAGGATTGCAAGAGATATTTTAGTCATTCCTATCACAACTGTTGCTTCAGAATCTGCCATTAGCACTAGTGGGAGACTGTTAAGTTCACACTGTAGTTGGCTTTATCTTAAGACTATAGAGGCATTGATGTGTGCTTATAATTGGTTATAGAGTGAAATCAAAACTTAGCGATTGTATTATAAAATGAAATCAAAATTGTATTTTTATATTTGCTGGTTTTAATTTGATGAAGTTTATTCCATATTTTTAATTCATTTTTGTTGTAGGTTCTTCAACTATGCCAGGATATTGTGCAATTTAAACAATTATTAATGATGTGGAACCTAATGAAGAGGATGAAAGTTGTGTCACACCTATGAGGGATTGGTTTTATGTTGAAGACTTGAACATCTTTTGGGCTATTATAATTTCCTAGACTTGTTGGATTAATTTAGTACTTTGTTAATTTTTTGGACTTGTTGGATTAGCTTAGCAGCTTTTTAAACATTTGACTTGCTAAAATAGTTTGTAATGGTCATAAACTTGTGAGATTTATTTTGTAACTTTTTAAATATTTATCATGTGATCTTAGCTTAGCATCTGTTTTGTTTTGATTGATAAACAGTGGATGGATTTCACAATTGGGCCCATTAGGACCAATAATCCAAATTTTATGATTTATTTTTGCTTAGTTTATGTTTGATTTATTTTGTATGATTGGATTTCATAATTGGGCCACGGTTCAAGGCCTTAAAGCTTCAAGAAAATATAAAATTGTTTTGTTTTTTATTTTATATATTTTTTATAGATTAGTCCATGGTTTAGGGCCTTCAGATTGGGCCATAAAGGGTCATGGCGAGGTGGGGCAAGGCCTCGTGGGGGCGGATATGGGGGCAAAAAAAAACCTATTTAGTTAACAGGGCGGGTGATGGGGTGGGGGTGGGGGATAAAGAAACATGATAATTAAGCATGAGTGGAGGCAACCACACAAACACAGTTCCAAGTATTTGATGAAATACTTCTTTCTATTGATGTCATTATCAAATGAGATAAATAAAAACAAAAACACTCCAATCAATCAAAGGTCTTTTTTTACTCTTATCGTCTTAAATTTCTTTATAATTAATATTATTATAATCGATCTTTATTTTCAAAATAAATTTGAATTGGTGGCTTTGTTTGGTTAATGGGCCAAAGTAGGACTATCTCCAAGATTTGGTTGCTTCCTTTTATTGTCAATTGCAAGTGAGAACTTCACAAATTTCTCATTGTAGCTGTTGACAATATATATTTTAGGTACAACTATGAAATAATACTCTAGATATTTTATGGTAGTTTGCAAATTATAATGTCCAAATATGCATAAGTAACAAGAAAAAGTTAGCTTTAGTAAATTGAGATAAATGAAAAATTATAACACTAGATAAAAAAAAAAAAAAAAAAAAAAATCAAAGAGTTAAAGATCTTGTCTATCTTCATGCTTCTCCCGCATCATCATCGTTAATTTATTTCTAGCCACATGGGTCCTCGCATCAGCTTCTGTGCCCTGTGCTAAACCCACAGATCCACCAACCCTATAAACCAATTGACACTGTCCATTTCATATACTCTAACCTATTATTATCCTCACATTCACTCCTTCAGTCTCTTGTGTATCAGTCTCTCTCTCTCTCTCTCAGAGAGAGAGAGAGAGAGAGAGAGAGAGAGAGAGAGAGAGAGAGAGAGAGCCCAAACTTAACCCATTGTTATTCCTAACGAATATACACTTTCAAATAATGTATATAATTTTGTATATTATGGGTCTATTTGGGATTCGCTTATTTTACTGAAATTGAAAACTTTTTGCTGAAAGTACTGTAAATAAAGGTAAAAGTTAGTTGAAATAATACAGTGGGGCCCATGAATAGTACTAAAAAGTGCAGTGGGGCCCATGAATAATAGCAAAAATAAGCTGAATAGTAAAATAAACTGATTTTTTAAGCTGGAGCCAAATGCACACTATGGTTGCGTTTGAATAGCTTATTTTTTGTCAACTTATTTTACTATTCAGCTTATTTTTGCTATTATTCATGGGCTACACTGTACTTTTTGGTATTATTTATGAGTTCCATTGTACTATTTCAGCTAACTTTACTTTTATTTATAGTACTTTCAGCAAAAAGTTTTCAATTTTAGCAAAATAAACGGATCCCAAACACACTCTATAGGTACACAATTTTTCAAAGAATGTACCAAAGATACACTATCAAAGAAAGTACACAATTTTTTAAAGAATGTGCATAATTCTATATATATTCAACATACACAATTTTTCAAAGAGTGTATACAATTATGTATATTCAACTTAAGAACGTGCCTAATTTTGTATATTCAACATATACAATTTTTTAAAGAGTATATACAATTATGTATATTCAACTTAAGAACATGCACAATTCTGTATATTCAACATACACAATTTTTTAAAAATATACACAATAATGTATATTCTATCTACACAATGTTGAATATTCAAAGTACACCATTTTGTATATTCAACGTGCATAATTTTTTAAGAACTATACATATCTTTATATTCAACCCACAATTTTCAAAGAATGTGTATAATTCTATATATTCAACATACATGTACACAATTTTTTCAAAAAAGTACACAATTTTTTATATTTAACATACACAATTCTATATATTCAATGTACACAAATTTTCAAAGAACATACACAATTTTGTATATTCAAAGCACACAATTTTTTTATGTGTAGACATTTTTCATCACAAATTAATGAGAGTATAAGGTTTGTACATTCAATGTCCAAACTTTTAAAAAATGTACACAATTCTGTAAATTCAATATCCATACTTTCAAAAAATGTACACAATTTTCAAAGGAATGTACACAATTTTGTGTGTTCAATATACAAAATTTTTTTATGTGTAAACATTTTTCTTCAGCAATTTTTCAAATAACGTACACAATTTTGTATATTCAAATATCATAATCTTTTGATGTGTGGATATTTTTCATCATAAATTACTGAAAGTGTAAGATTTATACATTCAATATCTAAACATTCAAAGAAGGTACAAAGTTTTGTATATTTAATGTTCAAAATTTCAAAAAATATACATAATTCTATACATTCAATGTACACAAATTTTTTTAATGTGTAGCTATTTTTCTTCACAAATTACTGAGAGTATAAGGTTTATATATTCAATATCCAAACCTTGAAAGAATGTACATAAGTTTGTATATTCAGTGTGCATTTGGCATGAATTATTTTTGCTAACTTATTTTATTATTTAGCTTATTTTTGGTACTATTCATGGGTACCATTGCACTTTTTGATATTATTCATGAGTCCCATTATACTATTTCAACTAACTTTTACCTTTATCTACAGTATTTCTAACAAAAAAGTTTTCAATTTCAGCAAAATAAGCAGATTCCAAATGGACACTCAACGTACACAAATTTTTGAAGAATATATAGAGTTTTGTATATACAATGTATACAATTATGTTTATTGAAGATCCATAATTTTTTAAAGAGTATACAAAATTCTGTTACTGTATATTCAAAATAAACTAATATTAAGGAATATGCACAATTTTTTATATTTAATGTACACAATTATTTAAAGAATGTACACAATTTTGTATTTTTAACGTACACAATTCTGTATTTTAAACGTACACAATTTTTCAAGAAAGTATATAATTTTGTATATTTAATGTACACAATCTTTAAATGAATATACACAATTTTGTGTATTTAACATATAAATTTTTTCAAAGAATATACACAATTATGTGTGTTCAAAATACACAAATTTTCAATGAATGTACATGATTATGTATATTTAACGTATACAAATTTTTACCGAATGTACAAAATTTTGTATATTCAACGTATACAATATTTTGATTAGTGGAAATCTTTCTTTATATTCAATATCCAAATCTTCAAAAAATGTACATAATTCTATATATTCAATATCTAGTCTTTTAAAAAAAGTGCACAATTTTATATATTTAATGTACACAATTTTTCGAAGGATGTACACAATTATGCGTATTAAACTTATACAATTTTTCAAAAAATGTACACAATTCTGTATATTGAATGTACATATTTCAAAGAATGTAAAATTCTATATATTGAACTTACCCAATTTTTTGATGTGTGAACATTTTTTTCCCAAAAATTACTAATAGTGTAAAGTCTATACATTCAATATTTAAACCTTCAAAGAATGTACACACTTTTGTATATTTAATGTCCAAACTTTCATAAAATGTACACTATTTTAAAGAATGTGCCCAATTCTTGTATATTTATTATATACAATTTTTCAAAAAATATACACAACTCTGTACATTAAATGTACACAATTTTTTGATGTGGACATTATGTTTTTTATAAATTACTAAGAATATAAGTTTTGTACATTTAATATCTAAACCTTCAAAAAAATGCATACAATTTTGTATATTCAACGTGCATAATATTTTACAAAAAAAAAAATATGCATAATTTCCAATGATGTACACAATTTTGCATATTTAATACACACAAATTCTCAATAAATGTACATAATTTTGTATGGTCAACGCACACAAGTTCTCAAAGAATATAAACGATTCTATATATTTAGCATATACAATCTTTTGATGTATGAATATTTTTCTTCACAATTACTGAGAGTGTAAGGTCTATACATTTGATATCCAAAACCTTCAAAAAAATGTACAAAATTATTTACATATAACATATACCACTTTTTTAAAGAATGTACACAAATTTTCAAAGAACGTACACAATTTTGTATATTCAACATACATAATTTTTTCTTGAATGTACACAAATTTTAATGAATGATTACAATTTTGTAATTCAATGTAAACTTTTCAAAGAACGTACACAATTATGTATATTCAATGTACAGAATTTTTCACTGATGAAGACAAATCTGTAAATTTAAAGCACACAGTTTTCAAATAATATACAAAACTCTATATATTTAGTGTACCCAAATTTTTTATATGTGGGGATTTCTCTACACAAATTACTAAGAATGTAAGGTCTGTACATTCAATATCTGGACCTTTAAAGAATGTACATAATTTTGTATATTCAACATATACAATTTTATATATTGAATGTATACTATTTTTCAAAGAGTGTACACAATTCTATAAATTTAACATACGCGATTTTCAAAGATTATATGTAATTTTGTACATACAATGTACACAAATTTTCAAATAATGTACAAAATTTTGTATACTCAATGTACAAATTTTTGTTGTTGTGTGGAGATCTTTCTTCACAAATTACTAAGAGCATATGGTTTGTATATTCAATGTCAAAATATTCATAGAACATGCATAATTTTTTATATTTAATGTACACAATTTTTTGAAATTTGTAAATAATTTTGTATATTCAATGTATACAAATTTTCATAGAATGTAATTCAACGTATACAATTTTTTAAAGAATGTACACAATTATGTATACATAATTGTACGGCTCTGTGATGTCCATGCCCCCTTTGGGCCGTGAACTGGGGATCAACAAGATGGCCCAAGGGCCCAACCTTTGCCCTCCCCAAGATCTCGGCCCAAGCCCACAAAAGCTACAAACCCAAGGCTGATTGTCATTCTGAGGCCGAAGGAGCAGCCATTCGATGCTAGCTCACACCTTGCCTTGTCGACATGGTCTCTGCTCAGCAAGTCGTCCCCGAGAAAGGCTGCACTAGTTCGGTCGTACCGCTCTTTACATACCCGGCAGTATCTCGGGGAACATCCATACCGAGCATATCTGCGGGAGTGGAAACCAAGTTCCAAAGCCATTCTCACCGCGTTCCACTACCACCTAACCACCCACTTACGGTTAATAATATTGGACCTCACATTGCACTACCTATGAAAGCAATCATGGTCCTCCCACTAGTTTTAAGCTATAAATATGAGAGATGGAAGAAGAAGTGGGGGTTGGAAAAAGTTCCCAAAGGATTATAGAGTGGAGAGAAAACTGATCTCATTGAATCTCTGTGCCGAGAACTACCTGAAGTAGGAAATCCAAACTCACTATACAAATAAGTTGTGAGCCTAAGTGAGATCTTAGCCCAATAGCCTCATTTTTGGCGCGCACAATAATGTACAAAGCTTACTTTCACCGTAATTTGTGAAGAAAAATAAACCCTAAACCTTAAGTTGTAAACCATTAACCCCAAATGCTAAGCCTTAACAATAAAGCTTAAAGGCTTAAGCCTTAATGTTTATACCCTAATGCCAAAGCCCTACACCTTAACCCTAAATCCCTAAGCCCTAAGACTATATAGGAAAGCCCTATGCCCTTACCCTAAACATTAAATCCCAAGCCCCAAACCCTAAACCACTTACACCCTAAACTTTAAACTCTAAACCCTAACCCCTAAACCTTAAATCCTATTAGTATGTCATTTAAGATTGTGTGGGTTTTTTTATTTATTTATTTTTATTTTTTTTAGCACACAGGCCCAAATAGAAACAAGGATCTTGGGCCCAATACTTAAGTTTTAAGAGACTGGGTTTAGTTCACCACAGCTAAATTGGGCTGATTTTGAATCAGGTGGTGCATAGAGCACGAATCTTACAACACATACATGCTAACATACATGAAATATATGCATTGAATAGCAAGGAACAACAAAGGATAAAATGATAAAGAAGGAACATAAAATAAAGCATTAGAGATCCTTAAAATAATGCAAAATACTTCGTTACTTTCTTGATTATGTAATACACTATGCTCACTAGGATGTGTTACAAAGTCCAAATAAGTTCAAAAATTAGATTTAGATGGCTCCTCAGGCCTCTAAGACTTGCAAAGTTTGAATCCCTTTGAATCCAAGTGTGTTCTCTAGTGGCTGCTTGAGGATACTGGGCGGTATTTCCCTCATTTTTCTCTCTTTTTGAATTTTGACAGAGTTTTTCAAGGATTTTTACTTTAAGTCACTATTGCTGAATGACTTTCACTAGTGATTCCCTCTATTTGCTCCCCTGGGTACCATAACCAATATTATGCTAACAACATTGGTAGCTGTTCCCTTCCTCATTCCTTATTATTTTCTTCTTTTGAGGTTCCTTCTTCAAAAAGCCTCTTGCTAACTTTCCCATTCTGGGGGGTCCTAGAAAGCTAGCTTTTATTCTTTCCTTTTCCAAGACTTCTAGATTCCACTTTTTTCAGACCCACCTTTTGGTTGCTTTCCCTTTTGTCATTTTTCCCAGGCAAACTGATTCCTTTCTACCAGACCGAAAGATCCTAAGCCACCTTCCTTCTCGGTTCTTCTTCCTGGGCTCCTAGAGGTACCAGGCTTTTGCTTATAAGTTGTTGGTTTCCAGGCCCTCTGAGAGTGGTTGATAGGGACATAATTGTTCTTGTTCCTTGTGTTTCTTGGCACCCTCCCTGTCCCAACCTGACTTTGCTACATGTCCCGAGGATCCCAAGCTCCTGGGAATCCCCAAGTATCCTAGCCCGGTTATTTTCCTAGGCTTCTCAGCGATTTTTTTGACTTTTGAGGGTTGGACTAAGCTTTTTCTTTCCTTTATTTCATGGGGCCCGAAACTTGCCCATTCATGGATTTGGGCCCCTCCTTATGGACCCTTAATGGGTTTGGACCTCTTCTCTTTTTTTCTTTAGTGGAAGCCTAAATGCTTTATTTTTCCTAGGTTTCGATCCTTTGTGTTGTTTTGGGCCTTGGTACAACATTGTGATTTTTTTTTTTTTTTACCTCAACAAAGATTTATTGTGAAAATGTTATAAATGTAGCATTATTCAGAGTCCTTTGTATTTGTGTTGTTCTGTTTTGGTTAGTAATGTTTGGATTAGTATAATTTTATTTATTATTAATTAACAAATATCAATTTTTTTATTTGAGTTTTTTTTTTGATAAGTTATTGATCTTTTCAAACTAAGTAATTTACTGCATGACTTACTAAGTGGCAGATAGATACCCATTTCTAAGAGCACTAACATTCGCGGGGTGTAAAAACCCCTATTTGCTATTTTACCATCTAAACCTTTAAAATCATGCTACATCCGGGCATGTAAACCCAATTTTTTTTTCCCATCCTTGCTATAGTAAGATTGCATATATGCAACATATTGTTCATGAGGTTGTAAAAAAAAATATAATATTTTAATCTCTCACATTCTCTCTCTCTCTCTTCCTCTCACTTTCAAAGTTCACTCCTTTTTCTTCTTTCTTTTCTCCCTCTTTCTCTCACTCTCTCTCCTCTCTTCCTCTCACAGTGAGTTGGGGCTTCTCTCTCTCTCTCTCTCTCTGTCTCTCTCAAGTCGGCTTTAGGTGGCTTTAGATCAGGTTGTGGGTTGCCAGTGGGTGTGGGGGTCGTGGGTGGCTGTGGGTTTTGCTCGTGTGGGCTGTCGTGGGTTTTGGGTTTGTTGGGTTTTGCTTTCCATGGCTGTTGAAACACCCCAACCTAATTGCATAATTAATTTTATGGATTTATAAGCTTGTTATTATTTTAATTACTTTAAGAGCGTAAAACTTTGATGTTGTGATATTATAAAACATATATACTCTTTTTAATGTTATGAAAAGAAGTTTATAAAGGTAAGAGTTTATATGTAAAGTATATTATTGTTTGGGACTTTCTAGAAATATAAGTTTATAAGGGGTGAAAAGTATAAATGCCAAAAGTTGAAAAAGCGGGTTGTGATATTTTCTTTCCCTAACATTACACGTACCCTTACACCAAAGTCAATTCCCTTATCTTTTCTTTTGCTATACCAGAAGCTTCTTGCTTCATTTCTTTTTGCTCTTTCTTTTCATTTCCTTTGCTCTACCCGGTAGCACCTCTCTCTCACTCTCTTACCAAAAATCATAGTTTCTCTAAAGAAGAAATTAAACAATTAGCCCTAAGGTTTCAGCTTCAAAGATTGTGGGTAAGTAAATAAAACTTCAGTTGATTGTGGATGTCTTGATGGTGTGATTGTTTTGTTTATTTTCCCTTCTTTATCCTATGTTTTGATTTTAGAAGCTGAACTTGTGATTTTGTTTTAGTAATTTGAAAGTTTGATGATATTGTGGTCTATTGGATGTTTATTAAGGTATTTTAATATGTATTGTATAGATATAAAAATACCCAAGTGATATGAAGGCCAATTGCTATTAATTGATGATTTTGTAAGAACATATGCTGAAACTGTCACTGTGACAGATTTGATGTCTACAATAAGAAACATCTGTATTAAATCATTTTCTATAAATTAGGATGCTAGGAGTAGTTTTTATGAATTCTAAGACACACATGGTTGTTATGGAAGTGGTCTCACAACTTTTGGATGAGCATAAAAATAATGGTTTAATTTCTAAGTTGCAAGAAATTCTGTCAAGACAGATTTGAGCATGCTGCCTTGTATGATTTTTAATAAATCATGGTTTTATGCTTTGACTCCGAAATTTTTATGGTATATACTAGACATACAGGGGAGTAGCTAATAAAATTTCATGACATTTGGATGTGTGTGGATGGCCCATTTGTATTTTACAAATGGGGCATACGCTGCTGAAATGAGCAGTGAACAACATATGCTACACCTGACTTTGTGGATTTAATTCTCAAGCTGGGGTGAATTTTTTGAGCTATAACTTAATATACTCATCCTTTGGTATGTTTGTATCATATATAAATTTTATGCCTTGGTTTCTCTATGGTTTGGGTACATAATGTGTTTGATGATTGTATCATGTGCTTTGGGGAACCTTGTGTGATGGGAAGTAAGGATTTTCTTGAGTTTGAGAGTTAGGTTCTGATTGAGGTATAAGGTTAAATATTTAAGAAGAGTTTGTTAGTAATAAGTTTTGGTTTTTCATTTAGGTGGCAAGAATGAGAACACGAACACTTGAGCTCCTTTTGTACAACTCTCTCGCGTCTACTGTTTTCAGGTAAGGGATTTGTAACATGTGCTTTTGATAAGTATAAAGATTATTTAGAAAAGTATTATGCATTAAAGCTTTTAATTAGAGATATTACATATAAGCATAATTTAAGTAAAATATGTGTTCGTGAGTTGTTTAATCTTATATACATAATAATTTTAGCATATTGATGCTATTATTTATATCACGAACACAATATTTAAGGATGAAGTGGATATGGTACTGTTGTGAAACATTTATGTAAAAGCAAAGTTATCAGAAAAATATAATTTTCAGTTATTTTATTGTTATGATTTGAACTAACCCAGTAGGGGTTATAGTACTAGTATTTCCATGAAGATTCTGATTGGCCATTAAAAGTGGGACTAGCTCTGTTATACCAGCCTTTGTTGGTAACAGCTAACTTGTGGAGGATGTCAACCTACCCCCATGATTGAAAATATGTATTATGATACGATTCCGGAATTACCTAGCATTGTGGGGAATGCTGGATGCCTGGCACTCTATGCTGGAAGCCTTCTAAAGTTGTGACAAACTTACAATTGGATTAACTAATATGTATTATAAATGAGTTATTAAACTATTTGAAAATTATAAGAAAAGTATGATGATAAAAAATGTATGTTAATGTGTTATAAGTCTGATGAGAAGTTATGATAGAGTATTTACAGTCTCCTCAAAGATAAGATTACTGAATTATGTTTACGTTCCTTGTTATGTTCTTTTATTATTATATGAAAGGAAAATGACGTATTTTCATCTAAAAGCTCATAAGTTATTCTAAGAACAATGAGAACAGTAGGAAGACTATTTTATCAAAACTGACATATCCATAAAATATTTGATTTACATGCATTCTTATTAAAAGCCCATGGAGCTTAAAACTTTACTGGGTTTCGCAGCTCACCTTATTATATTTCAATGCACAGGTTCTTCTTGGAAGCAACGAGACTATTAGAGGTGGCAAGAATTTCGTGATTCTCGTTTGTTAGAGTATATAGTTAGTTTTTTTTTGTATTGTAGTTTAGCTCTTTTGTTGTATAAGAGGAATCAAGATATACTTGATCTTTGAGCACAGATGTAATTCAAAACCTTAGTTTGTTTTGAACTCCAGTTGTATGTCTTTGGGGTTAGGTTTGTAATAAGAGTTTTGCTAAACATTTAACTATGTAATATTTACACAAATACCTGAAGTTTCAGCCAAGTGGTAATCTTTCCAAGTTCACAGTAAATGAAGTTTCAAGGTTTTCCTAATTTTTGTATATTTTGGTTTTTATGCAAGAAAATAAGCGGGAATTCAAGAATCAAATTCTTGTTAAGCACTTTCAGTTTAGGTTGGTTCGTGTTAGTATTAAGGTAAACTTGATATTAATATGCCGGTCATGCTCTAAATTCTGAAGTACAGGTTTGGATCGTGATAGTTGTGGGTCTTGGGATTGATGGGTTTTGCTCACCGCTTTATCCTTTGCTTCCCTTTCTCACGCCTAGGTATGGGTTGTAGGGCTATGGTCTAGTCACATAGCTGAGGATTGAGACTTTTGGAGTGTGTTTAGCATTTTTTTTTTTTTTTTTTGCTATGGGATTGATTTTGAATGAATACTGATTGTGGTGGTGGTGGAGGCAACTATTTTTTATCTTGGTTTGGTGGTTACCAGTTGGTTGTATTTGCGGTTGGAGTGTGGTGGTTGGTTATATTTGTGGTTGGGTGAAGAGAAAAAGAGAGAAAGGATTATTTTTTATTAGGTAGTTTATATTATTTTATTGGGTTGTATATAAAAATAAAAATTGGAATATATGGTAAGTTATAAAATGAGTTGGTAAAATAGATAAAGTGTTACATTTGAGAATGTAAAATATGTTTCTTTTTTACATTTTCGGATACTAGTGCTCTTATAGTTGATTTAAAATGACTTTTTTTTTTAAAAATTTTTTTTTTACGGGACTTGGCTTGTTTTTTGTGTCTAGATAATTAATTAATATTATAAAACTAGATCCAAACCATTTTTCTATCACCCAAAAAAACCGTGAGTCTTAAAAAAAATTATACATGTGTAAATAAATTAATTATGACGGTCTTCAAAAAAATTAATTATGAGGGAAAAAAAAAAAAGTATTGAACTCGGATTTGGCTCGAAGGGTGTAATGGTAATTCCAGGGCTACTTCGTGCCTCCGGAGTCCTGAACTTTTCTCAACTGCGCGCCTTCTTACCAAAATCACTCCTATTTCCAATTCCATATTTGCCTCTCACTCTCTCTCTCTCTCACTGAAAACCCCCAATCAAAACCCTAACCCTAATTCTACTCGGCTCTCTGCAACTGCAACATCCACTTTGGTTTTCTGCTCAATTCTCCGTACGCCCTTAAACCCTAATTCTTCTTTTTTGATATTTTCTGCCATTTCAATTCTTTTGAATTTTAGTTTACTTATTGATAATGTTTAGGGTTTAAGCCCTAATTCTCTCAGAGCGAGTGTTATTTGGGGCTGTTTCATGTTTAAACTTCCCCAACTTTTCAAATTCGGATTCCATTTATTTATATACCTGAGTTAAGTTTCGATTCCGATCCGATACCCGCCGGGTTTTAAAATTCGGTCTCATTTGACCCGGTCGGTTATGACCCGTTTCAAACCGGTTGGGTCAGGCGGGTCATACCTGGGCTTCCAACTATCCTCGCCGGATTGCCCTAAATTTTGCGGGTCGACCCGCACGGATTGTGGGTTTCGTAATTATTTCGCACCGTGGGTTCTTCGTTTTTTCATGTGTTTTGTTTGTTTCAGGCAATAGTGAATCATGGGTCGGATCTCAGACCCGGTTAAAAGTGTTGGGTTTTCTTGAATGTCAGTAATTGTGCATTAATTAAAATTTCAATCTCTATTCTTAGTTTGATGTCTGAAATGTATGAATGTTGGTCAAATTGGAGTTTAGTTAGGCTTATGGTTGTTTTTATGCTACATATATTTCTGCAAAGAGCATAATTCTGTTAGTTTGCTAGAAATTGAGTTGGGAAAGTTTATACTAGCTTCTATTGGCACAAAGAGCACATTGTTATTTGCCACCTTATTTTTTTTTTTTTTTTTAAATTTTAATTTTAATTTATTTTTATAATTAAAAGAATGTCTAGTTTTCTGTTTGTTTATTGAGTTACTGTTTTTGTGGTTGATTATTGATGTGAAAATGTTGACTAACTAGTGGGTAGCTGAGTACTGATTAGTTGTTTGTACAATGGTTGGCATTGAAAAAACTGCAAACTAGATTTAGTTTGTGCTTTTAATGTTCCTGGTCATGGCTGATTTTGATACGGCCACGTTGGAGTAGCTAAAAAATAAAGGAATGATAGAGGTAGACTTTCGATTTCAAGGAGAATTTTTCCAAGTTTTGAGGAATGTTTTTACTGTCTATTGGAAAAACTGACAACATCTCTTTCTCAACTTCTTTTGTTAATGAAATTAGATTTTTTTTCCCCATATGTGTGCCAAACCAAAGGGTTTTTTATTTTATTTTATTTTATTTATTTTTTATGAATTCCATGTTGAATGTTGCTAATATATGCATAAGCCCCAAATTTAAAGTGGGCATTGATATGCTATACTATTTTGTTCTCTGAAAAATAAGAGTGGTTTATGTATTTGATGTGAATGGTTTTGTACAAATTTCTATGGCACTTTTTTCTTGGTATGTAAATTTAACAAAAAAAGATAGGATCCGAACAGTAGTTGGTGATGCAGGGTATCAAACTCTATACCTCTTGCATGCAAAGCAAGCACTCTTCCTTTTGAGCTTCATCCACATCTACAACACTTCAACATGTTTACTGAGTTTAACATTGAAGAATTAACCCTTTGGCTTTATATCATCTTGTATTAAACCCATAATCATCTATCACAGTATGATAATCGAGGTGCTGTGTTCCTAAAAAGTCAAGCACTTGTTCAGTAATAGATCTTTGAAATCTTCTCTCATATATTTGGTTGAAGTTTTCATATCAAATGCCTGTACCATCTTTCAGCTACCTGTCACTTGGGCATGACTAGGTTCTACACATTGTGGACATTGATGGGTCCCTGTGCCCCCCCCCCCCCCCCCCTTCTTTTTTCTATGAAGTTTCTATTAGAATCTTCTTCTTTCCATCTTTTAGTCTTTCCGCAGCAGTGTCTTCTACTCTTCTTGCATCTCAAATGTTCTATCTTTAATATTTTTCAAACTTAGTAACTTTCAATTCTTAGAGTCTCATCTCGTTATGGATTTCATACACAAGACATCCCATTAAATGTCTTTGGATGTCATATGCAAGCCATCCAATCAATTGCCAGCCAAATTTATTTTCAAGTATTACTATGAGATCCTTATTCTTGATGTTTTTCTGTTGCAAACTTCAAAGTTAATTCATCTTCTAAGTGTAAGTATTGTTTTTTGGACTTGGGCTTTAGAAGTGATTATATTTTAGGGTTTGTAAATTAGATGAGTTGAATTAGTTGATTAGAAATAATGGTGGATGCTGTGGTAGCTGCTGTAATGACAGCGAGACACTCATCAAGAATCTAAGAAGATAGAGCTTAAGCTATTTGCATGGTTGTAGGGCATTGGAGGTTCTGGAATTGCTACGCTATAGTACAACTGTACAAGTCTCTCAGCTTATGGCTTGAGCATATGAAGTGACATTGATGCTTGAAGAAGTTAATATGGACCAAGCATTAAGGATCTTGGGTGCCCAGAACAGGAACCTTTTGTATAGACTTGTGCTTCTGGGCCACAACTGTAATTTTTGTGGTCTTTGCTCAGGTAGTTTTGGGATGAGGTCTTGTGTGACAGGATTTGAAGCTTAATAGGAGAGGAATCCTGAATGTATCATTTGTTTTTCTCGATAAGGTTTTTTTCTTTTCCTTTTTTTTTTTTTTTTTTTTAAGAAAAAGATAACTAATTAGATTAATTAGAGTGAAGGAGATGCTTCATTTACACAAGATGTGTACACAAAATTAAGGATGAGTATATCTATCCCAGCTTTATGCTATTAGCTTAAATATACATAGCAGATAAAATACATTTTGGAGATAAACAAACAACCTTTGACCTGGTCTATTTCTTGAGCTTTTAATATGACTTCCTAACAAACACGATATTTTATTTATACCAAAAAAAAAACTAAAAATTGAAAATTCACAGAAAAAATTCTCTTTGGAACTCTTGGGATGCCTTTTTGATGATATCTTGGAAGATCTTGGGAAGGTTTTTGTAAACCTTCTAGAAATGTCTTGAGCATACATAGGAACTTTCAAATATCATGTTTCTTTAAAATTTCTCTCTAAATTCGCTCTTGCCCTTTTCTCATATTGTAATAGTTGCTCAATTACACTTCAAATTTGCCTTGCATTTACTGTATAATTTTTCTTAGCTTCTTTGAATCCATATTTGTCTTTTTGTTTTCAGTAATCTTATAAGCTTTATATTTGATTTGAATAAATTTGCTTAATGTATCTCCTATGAATTTTGGAACACATTTTCCATTCCATCCTAAAGCTCCTACTTATGCTCCCATTCTGTTAATCTGGGTATGAGATATTCTGACGTGCAATTGAGTTCTCATCCATCCATCCAGATATAAGATTTTGATGATAATGTGTTTTACTTATTTGGAATGATTCCATAGTTTATTAATCTTAAGAAAGTATCAAGTCTTATAGAAAAGATTGATACAGAAAGAATAATTGGTAGAGATTTTGTGGTTTTAAAACTTGTATACTTGTAAGAGACTAGAGCAATGCATGGATAAGCACGTCAAATTTTTTTTCTTTAGTTATTTATGTCTGATTTGAGAATTAGGATAGGAAAGATTGTGATTTTTTTTTTTTGGAGGTTGATAGTCATCTGTAAAAATGTTGTTCTTTCTGGTGATTGTTCTGCATATATCATATCAAACTACTTGAAATTGTTCTTAAATTTGATATAAGAATACATGTAACTAACCCTGACTAATCTATTGAGGATCCATAACTAACCTTGCTTTTCGGGATTAATCAACTATGTCCTCTGTTTTTTGGTTGTGACATTTTATGTATGTTACTGTTGGTTTTGGCTTTAAACAGATTTTCTTAGTTGTCTTGGGCTCATGGTTTATGTTTACTGTCAATAATATATTTTTTCATATGTTTCCAATCTGCAGATTGTGGTGAAAGATTGGCTTCATGAAATGGATTTGTCAGATGCAGTAATAGTCAATTCTAGCAGATTGAAATCTGTTGTATGGAATGACTTTGATAGGGTTAAAAAGGGTGACACCTGTGTGGCCGTTTGTAGGCATTGTAAGAAGAGACTTAGTGGATCAAGTACTAGTGGAACATCACATTTGCGGAATCATTTGATTAGGTGTCAGAGAAGATCTAACCATGGCATAGCTCAATATATTACAGTGAGGGAAAAGAAAAAGGAAGGAATCCTTGCTCATGCAAATTTCAATATGGATCAAGAGCAGAGAAAGGATGAAATGCTTAACCTTGTGAATGTTAAATTTGAGCAAGATCCGATGAAAGATGAGACTGTTAACACTGGCAACAATAACTTTGATCAAAGGCGAAGTCGACGTGATCTTGCTCGCATGATCATTTTACATGGCTATCCATTGGCCATGGCTGAGCATTTCTGGTTCAGAGTATTTGTTAAAAATTTGCAGCCACTTTTTGAGTTTGTTACGTTGGACATAGTTGAGGCTGATTGCAGGGATATCTACGTGGAAGAGAGGCAAAAGGTGAGTGAAGTATTGGATAAACTGCCTGGTAAAATCAGCCTGAGTGCTGACTTGTGGGCTACTTATGCGAATGCTGAGTGCTTGTGTTTGACGGCACACTACATTGATGAATCTTGGCAGTTAAAGAAGAAGATTCTAAATTTTGTTATGGTTGATCATTCCCAAACAGAAGACATGCTTTCAGAGGTTATCATGTCATGTCTAATGGATTGGGATATTGACCGTAAGTTATTCTCCATGACTTTTGATAGTTCTTCTACCAATGACAACATCGTCTTTAGAATCAGAGATCGGCTGTCCCAGAACAGGTTTCTTTACTGCAATGGTCAATTTTTTGATGTACGCTGTGCAGCAAATGTTATTAATTTGATGGTTCAAGATGCCTTGGAAGCCCTATGTGAGGTAACCCATAAAATTCGGGAAAGCATACAATTCTTTAAAAGTACAGAAGCAATGCAAGCAAAGTTTAATGAGGTGGCTCAAGAAGTTGGAGTTCAGAGTAAAAGGCCCTTATGTTTAGATAATTCATCACAATGGAACTCGACATATGTTATGCTTGAAGTTGCCTTAGAGTACAGGGAGGCTTTTTCTCTTTTGCAAGAAAATGACACTGTCTATACAATGTGTCCATCTGATATAGAGTGGGAGAGGGTTACTTTAGTTATCAGTTACTTGAAGCTCTTTGTTGAGGTTGCTAATGAGTTTACAAGGTTTAAGTCTTCAACTGCAAATATATATTTTCCCGAGCTCTGTAATATTCACTTGCAGTTGATTGAATGGTGTAAGAATTCAGATCCTTGTATTAGTTCTTTGGCATCAAAGATGAGAAGCAAGTTTGAAGAATATTGGGACGGATGCGGCTCAGGTTTAGCAGTTGCAGCCATGTTAGATCCTCGATACAAGATGAAATTGGTTGAGTATTACTATCCACTAATCTATGGTAGTAGTGCTTCAGAACGTATTGATGATGTCTTTCACTGTGTCAAGGAACTTTATAATGAACATTCTATCTGCTCGCCGTTAGCTTCTATTGATCAAGGTCTAGCCTGGCAAGTGGGTGGTGGTGCCCGTTGCTCACCTGCTTCTAGGGATAGGCTGATGGGGTTTGACAAATTCCTTCATGACACTTCTCAGAGTGAAGGCACAAAGTCGGATCTGGACAAGTATCTAGAGGAGCCCCTCTTTCCTCGTAGTGTTGATTTTAACATATTAAATTGGTGGAAAGTACATACTCCTAGGTATCCTGTCCTATCTATGATGGCACGCAATGTGTTAGCAACTCCCATGTCAAAACTTTCTTCAGAGTTTGCATTCAGCACTGAAAGAAGAATGCTTGATCGTGATTGGAGTTCACTAAATCCAGAAACAGTCCAAGCTTTGATGTGTTCTCAAGATTGGATACGCAGTCAAATAGAAAGTTAATTCTTTTTCCTGATTTAAATGTCACTATTTCTGGGTAAACTCTACTGTCACTGAGCTTTCTTTTCCCGTGTATTACAATAGATCATCTATGGCAGTGTCAATGTATCCCTTGTCTGCATATCTGATGTATGGTAGTGAGTTAATTTTTATGGTTGTCTAGTCTACTTTACATCATCACCTACAGTATTATTCTCTCCATTATTCAAATTCATTTGATTGTCCTCTTAAACGGGGTTTTTTTTTTTTTTTTTTTTTAGTTAGCTTCTATTGATCAAGGTCTAGCCTGGCAAGTGGGTGGTGGTGCCCGTTGCTCACCTGCTTCTAGGGATAGGCTGATGGGGTTTGACAAATTCCTTCATGACACTTCTCAGAGTGAAGGCACAAAGTCGGATCTGGACAAGTATCTAGAGGAGCCCCTCTTTCCTCGTAGTGTTGATTTTAACATATTAAATTGGTGGAAAGTACATACTCCTAGGTATCCTGTCCTATCTATGATGGCACGCAATGTGTTAGCAACTCCCATGTCAAAACTTTCTTCAGAGTTTGCATTCAGCACTGAAAGAAGAATGCTTGATCGTGATTGGAGTTCACTAAATCCAGAAACAGTCCAAGCTTTGATGTGTTCTCAAGATTGGATACGCAGTCAAATAGAAAGTTAATTCTTTTTCCTGATTTAAATGTCACTATTTCTGGGTAAACTCTACTGTCACTGAGCTTTCTTTTCCCGTGTATTACAATAGATCATCTATGGCAGTGTCAATGTATCCCTTGTCTGCATATCTGATGTATGGTAGTGAGTTAATTTTTATGGTTGTCTAGTCTACTTTACATCATCACCTACAGTATTATTCTCTCCATTATTCAAATTCATTTGATTGTCCTCTTAAACGGGGTTTTTTTTTTTTTTTTTTTTTGAGTAACTTATAAATTAATCTGTTGCCTTTCCAATTTTTTCTTGCTTCATCTGATAAGCCAAATCTTCCAACCCCAGTCCTCCATCGAAGATTGGTGTTGACTCGTATGGAAAGTAAAGCCTGAAAGGCTCAGATTTGATTTGAGATAGTTAATGGGGTGGCCATCTGGTGGTGGTAGTGCAGCAAATCTTATTTCTCTTGCTTTAATGTTGAAGCTCTTCTTTTTCACCCTATGAGACTTAGATATGGCAAATTTTAGTAGCCCTCTAGTAGCCCTCATCATGCAAACTTTTTTCCATCATGCGTATCAGTCGTAGCAATCAATCACCTCTTTCTTTAGGGCGTTGAATTTTTGATCAAGACGTTTAGTCTGCTAGTACTAGAGTAATGATAGGTTTTGTTACCATATTTGTTCACAATTTGTTAAAAGGATAAATATTATCAGTGTAATATCACTTTTGCATGGCTAATTATTGATACCGTTTTTATTATATTCATATTACATAAATCATGTTATTTTAGTAGTGACGAAAAATTGCGTTCTAAATTTATTATCTCTACAATTAAGGGACCTCTCCTATGTAGCATCACCTCTTCAGATTTCCTGGGGATAGTTGTGAAAATGAAAATATTATTCTTTTGGTTAAGAACTACTGGGCATCCCTTTGATTTATTTATTTTTTATTTTTTGGATAATTTGGTAGTTAAAATGAGATAGAAAGTTGGAACCCTAGACACTTTTTATGGAAATGCTAGGAAGTGCCTATTATGCTACAAGGCTTTTAGCGGCATCCCTTTGAATTTATTCATTGAAAATCAAAATGTTTGAATTTTTTTTTGGTTTTTTAAATATTTGACCTTCCATCCCTTTGAATGGGTCCATAAAACTGAAACATTTGGATATATGACTTACCAAATGCTTCAAAACAAAATAACTAGCTCAAATGACATCTCTTGTATTTATTGGAATGTTGGAGACGTTCCGGATTTAAATTTTTTTATCCATCGAATTATTCCAAAACAAAACAAAATGACTCCAAATTTAAAGGACATAGTATTTTTTGCATGTCAGCCAGTTTGGAATATATAAAATCTTGATCATAAAATAAATTCTTTCAATTTTACTTGAAATACAAGGAAAAGTTCTTAATTTCACAGGTTTTGGTTCTGGTTTCCATTCTGGTAAATATTATTAGTATGCATTAAGAGACGTGCAAACATGTAACTAAATTATGCAAGCCAACAAAAAGTTAACATAGACCGAAAATTATGCAAAAACAAGGATTTTGATGGCTCATTCGTGTGTTATAATCTCTCCATTTGTTGCTAACCCATACAATAAACATAAAAATTTGATTACAAAATTATATATCATACATTAAATCAGTAAATGTTAATAAATAAAAAGTCAAATTATACAATTTTATAGGATATAACATACCTTATTTAATTAAATAAATTATAATTTATTTAGAGAATTAAATATGATTATATTAGTATTTGTTTGGTGTTATGTTTGCTTTATCCAAAAAGAAGATGAGTTATAATTAGTTTAAAACCAACATGAACTATTTGTAACTTTAAAATCAAATGAAAAATATATATTAAAATGATGACGTAAAAAAAAAGAGTGAGTTTTGGCTTTAAAAAAAGTTGTAGATTTTTAAGAGTTTTGGTGACATCTTTATAGTCAAAAACCATGTGTGGCGAGCTGGTTTTGGCATACTAACCTACGAACTGAATTAACTGAAAAGGCGTGTTTCCCAGATGGTCTTTGCAAACTGTGGAGACAGAAGTAGATGCAGTTTGGGAATGTGGGGTGGTTGTTCATCTTTAGTGTGGACGCTATTTAGTAGTATTTAATAAGTGGCCCAATCTATTCTTTTAGAGATTTGCTTGAGGTGGCTTCATGTAACTTTTTCCAATCCGAGCTACCAAATTTCTATATCATGGTGTGGACTTTATGGAATAATCGTAATGCTAGTCGAGTTAATGGATAATGGAAGAATTTGATTGTGATGCTCAATTTAGCTCTTGACTAACATAATACAAAAGGACTACATATGCTCCCTTAGTTCATTAGGCCTTAATTTGTTGTTCCCAAGCCTTTTAGTTGGGTACCACCACCACAACAGATTATTATTATTATTATTATTAAATTAATATAGAGGTGTTAGTGGTTTCAAAAAAAAAAATAGAGGTGTTAGTATAGCATAGAGGATACCATTATACCCAAAAAGCTGATTCTCAAAGGGGGAAAAAAAGTTTAAGCTTATGAGTTGGGGTCCACTTATAATATATTAACTATTCACCATTGTCATTTTTATTTCATGTGAGATTTTACTTACGTGTATATTTAACAATCTTCCCCTTGTATATGAGTTTCTGCCTCTTTGTGGGCTTCCAGACCTCTCTATGGGCTAGAAACAAGTCTTGGCTAGTTTTCACTTGCCTATAGACTTTTTCCATCATCAAAACATCCTCCATGGACCTCTCATACGCTATCCATATGAGAATCACATGTCAACCCAGCACGCTCATCCATAGAAACCTAGCTTGCATTTCCATTCCCATGGGAACCTAGCTTGCATCCATAGAAACCTAGCTTGCATTACACTGTGATCTAGCACCATTGACAATGCTCATTTGTTGGTTTTTTTTTTTTTTTTTTTCAAGATCGTTTGTGTGGACCTTTTAGGCTTGCCTTGTGTGAGCTCCAAGTGAATGCACCCTGTCCTCGCTTCAACTACGAATGAGACCTTTGACATTTTGCCACTTTGTTGCATATCACCATAGGGTTTGATACCAATTGTTGGAGAGATAATACTCTAGAAGCCCCCAATTGAATAGTTAATATAATATATAAGGACACTAATTAACCCAAAAGGCTCCTAACAAGTGGTATTAGAGTACATGATTGTGTGCTGCAAAGGAGGTGAGGTGTTTAGGTCTCTTTTGCAATTAGAGGAAGGACAGAGTAAGTCTAAAAGGCCTACACAAATGGTCTTGGAAAAAAGGCCCAAAAAAGGAGAATTGCTAATGTAGCTAGATCACGGTGTAACAAAAGGTTCCCATGGACATGGATGTGTGGGTTGGGTTCCCATGGATGACACATGAAAGGCCAATGGATGACATGTTGGTGAAGGTAAAAGCCCAGAGACAAGGAGTGAGTAAGACTTGTTCATGGCCTATAAAGAAGCAGAGACTTAAACATGAGAGAGAGATTGTTGGATATACAAGTATGAGTGATATCCCTATATGTTATATACATTGAATAATAATGAGAATAATAAGTAGTTAATATAATATAGTTAAGCCCAAACTTATAAGCTTTAAGTATGTTGGGTTAAGTGATATCCCTATATGTTATACACATTATTGAGAGTTGGGATTTTGTTTCTGACTCAAGGGAATTGCTTTTATATTGTCATTGATGTAATTACTCGAACTCTTGCTTTTGGGAAAAAATTGGGCTTGGGGGAAATTATTTCGCATTTATTGTCTGTTATTGAGGATTTATTGTCTCTAGGTTCGTGTCTGATTGCTTGGGGCCCTTTGATGGATGATTTAAAGAAGTATTTAGGCACTCTCGGATCTGTTTCGGTCATTTTGTGCTACAATCATAGCACCAAATCTAGAATCCTTTTAGCTAATTATGCATTTTCCTTCTCTTTTCTCAAGTTTGGGTGGAAGAATGACCTCAATTTCTTAGAAACTGTGTTACTTGTGGATTACCTATGTTGTAATCTTTCTATTATACCTTGGTGTATATTTCAGCAACAAAAAAAAAAAAAAAAAAAAAAAAAAATTATGCCTTGGTGTATACTTGTACAAATGGTACTATCTTCCACCTCTGAACAAAAATGACTATTTTATCACTCCAAAAAAAAGGTTCTAAATTTGATATTTGTTGGTTTAATAGGTAGATAATAACAATAATAACAATATTATTATTATTATTATTATTATTATTATTTAGTTTATTTTTTGAAGCATTTATTTTGTTAAGATTTAAATTGAAAAATTCAATGACAGTGTAATCTTAACTATCTGTAATGCATTATCAAAGTTCAAGTTATAATAGTCAAGATGCAACTCAAAGAATACAATATTTCAAGATTTTGATTGCCCTTTGATCGATGCTCGATTGATTGAACAGGAGTCTTCAACAGCCTTCAGATCGATTTGAATGCAAATTCTTGATAAATCATCAACAGAGACTTGATCGATCGAAGTCGTTAAAACTGAGTCTGACCTGTTTTAATTAAGTCGATGTTGTCTTGGTTTTTGTGATCTACATGCAAACATATAAAAGGCCATGTTATACACAACTCTAAAAGGGTTTAGAGTGCTACTTCCGTATGCTACAAATAGAGAAAATCTAACCTTATTTTCATCAATCCACGAATATGGAAGATTTAATACATAACGATGTTGCTATTTAGTGATCAAGAAGCTAAAGCCAAATAGCCAATCCCAATATGTTACTATGGAGCTAAAATCTTCAAGATGGTCCATGGTCAGTTAGAGGGTTTGACTGTGATCATGGGCAAGGTTTGTATGAAGAAGTTCATAAACAAGGGATTCAAAGGCTCTGAACTTGATTGTGGGATCACAGCAATAAGTTATTTATCAAGTAGAATCCAATTTCAAGTGTTTAAAGAATCAAAATGTAAACTTCTCCTTTAGTAGTAGATTTCTTCATTTGGGCAGGGGCATCTCATGGTGCTTTTTCATTCGGAGTGATTCTCCATTGATTTTCCACTTTAATTATCATAATATCATGCGTTTATTGTCTTATGTTTATTGCTTTACATATTGGTGACTTTGTTGGCTTGTGACATTTAAATTGTTAAATTTTGATAATATATTTGGCAATTTGACATAAGATGATTTAATTGCTGAATAATCAACAAAGGGGTCCAAACAATCACTCAAATTTTTGTACAACTATAAAGTTGAGATTCAACAAATACCATCACTACTTTAAGTCTAGAAGCTCATTTTTTTCCTCTTTTTTTTTCACTAGGGAAGAGGGACATGTGAGAGGTAAGACATGATCATTGGTTTTCCAAAAGTTGTTGATGTGATTGCATATATGAATACTAAAACAAGAGACATTTTGTCCCTTGTTCTTTTCTAATTGCTTTTGGAGGATCTTACATAAAAATTGAAGCTTGAGGTTGATGCAAAGGGCTGGATTTGTTTACAGTAAAGGACATTAATTTATTCTCTTCCTAAAGTTCATTTTAAATCTGAGAGATGCTTTAGACCTTATAATAATTTCAAAATCGTTGCTCTCGGGCTTATGCTCCTAATCACACTCTATGAACTTAAATCATAGTTGTTCACGTTATTAGTGCTGCATTCATGTACTGTCTTGTTGTAATTCTGTTTCCATAAACGATATAACATTGTCATGTTAAGTATTACTATTTTTTTATATATAGTTTTAGTGTACGTAAAATCTCTTTAAAATTAATAACTAACCTATTAATTTTTCAAATTAGGGTCCCACTTAGTATATAGTACACCCCACAAATTGGTGGTACACCTCTATCGAGAAAGTTGGTTGCCATGGCCTTTAAAGCCCCAAGGAAATATCATACGTACATCATTGCAAAATGAATGACTACTCATGGTCATTTCAAGAGTAGGGACACCTTTGTTGGAGTCTGATAATAAATCAACAAAGTTGACCAGTGAAGGAAGATCAAGTTGAATTGCGGCCCAATTTTATTCGTTGATTGCGAGCCCATGAAGGAAGGCACCATGATGAAAACAACTGGCATGTTGAATTAATATTTTACTTTTGTCCAAATTTCATTAATGTGATTGTCAAATTGAATGTCTTAGATGTCAGAGAAAAATATGGCACAATTTTACCTATGATGAGAAAAAGATGTGGAGAAGGGTGTTAGCTTATCTGTAGTGGTGGCAAATTCCATATCAAAAGTTTAATTTGTATTCACATGAATTTTCATGTATTCAATTTTATTTTAATTGTAATTGTATCAAGTCATTGAGGTTAAAGATCAAAAGAAAAAGTTTATGTGCTACAGCAGTAATCTTGGTCAAGCAAAATTCAGTGTAATAGGGGAAGTTTTAAGTGAGTCTGTCATGAGTTGAATTTCAATTAGAGAAATTTGCTTGAAATTCTCTTGAAACTTTTTTTTTTTTTTGAGAAGAAAATTCTCTTGATCGAGCGAGCTTGCCCAAAAATTTCCTTTTTGGATTTCATGATTATTTTTATTGCCTACTAACACTCAATTGTTATTGATTTAAGAATGAAAATTAAATTCTAATCCCAATAAAACGATGATAAAGGCTACGATACCTTAGAGAGAGAAAACTTTGTAGCCTCCATGCCTCACCCTCTCCAAACTAATATATATTCCCTTGAGAGGAGATTCATTCATCATCTTAATTATACCTTGAGTGCATTGTATTGGTGTTGGAAACCACAAAGACGATAACCAAATCTTGAAGTGGCCTTTGAAGTTTTTGAGTTTGAAATTGTGGTAGGCGATCGACTTGTGTTGTAGGAAAACTATTGAAGCAAATCGGTTGGTGCAGCTTGTTGTAGCAAGAGTGGGGAGCTTGGATACAAGTACCTTACTTATACTAGATGTTTTGTAAATAGCAATTGTATCATAACTATCTTTATAATTGTTGTGTTTTGTGGAACCTAGTTGTGTTTAATTCGGATGACGACCCAAAATAATGTTGCGTGGTTTTTAATGGGAAATTTTCTGAGGCTTAGTCCATGGAGTGGAGGCTTGGGCCTATTCCCAAGAAAATTTTTTGGCCTGTTTTGTAGCCCATTGTGAATTCTATGTGCAGGATCTAGAAACCGTTGTTTTTGGTGATTAGGGTTTCTTGATGTAGTTTTTGAGAGAGAGAAAAACTGTACTGCCACACTTTTTATTTTTCCCTGATAATAGTAAAATCCCTGCAATTTCGTGGACGTAGGCAAATTGCTAAACCATGTAAATACTATCTTGTGCGTGTGATTATTATTATTTTTTTAGCATATGTTTTCTCTATTTTGTTTCTCAAAGGTTTGAGAATTTCGTGTTAATTCCCTACAATTGGTATCAAAGCCTAGGGTTAGGTTTGAGTGGGAGCAATGGCAGAGGAAGTAGGAAAGGCGTTTGGAATAGAAAATTTCGATGGCACAGACTTTGGATTTTGGAGGATGCAAATCGAGGATTATCTTTATGGGAAGAAGTTGCATCTACTGCTTCTAAGGGGAAAAACCTGCAACTATGAAGGATGAGGAATGTGCTTTTCTTGACAGACAGGTACTTGGAGTCATTAGGTTAACTTTGTCTAGGTCTGTTGCACACAATGCTGTGAAGGAGAAGATCACAGCAGATCTGATGAAGGCTTTGTTTGGTATGTATGAAAGGCCGTCAGCAAACAACAATGTGCATTTGATGAAGAATCTGTTCAATTTGAAGATGGTAGAGAATGCATCAGTAGCACAACATCTGAATGAATTTAACACTATCACAAATCAATTGTCGTCTGTAGAAATTGATTTTAATGATAAGATCCGTGCACTGATCATTTTGGCTTCTTTGCCAAATAGTTGGGAGACAATGAGGATGACAGTAAGCAATTCTACAAGCAAGGAAGAGCTGAAGTACAATGACATACGAGATTCAATTTTGATTGAGGAGATTTGCAGAAGAGATGCTAGTGAAATCTCAGGATCTGCTTCTGTCCTAAACATTGAGACAAGAGGCAGAGGTAATGACAGAATTTCAAATCGGGGTAGATCAAAATCCAGAAATTCTAATCGGAATAGAAGTAAATTTAGGTCAGGCCAACAAGTACAATGCTGGAACTGTGGGAAAATGGGTCACTTTAGGAGGCAATGCAAAAGTCCTAAGAAGAAGAATGAAAATGATTCTACTAATATTGTAACAGAAGAGGTACAGAATGTATTATTTCTTGCAGTAGATAGTCCACTTGATGATTGAGTTTTGGACTCAAGAGCTTCGTTTCATACCACTCCACACTAAGAAATTATACAGAACTATGTTGCAAGTGATTTTGGTAAGGTGTATTTGGCTGATGGTACAACCTTGGATGTTGTAGGTATGGGAGACGTCCAAATATTATTGCCTAATGGGTCTGTTTGGTTACTGGAGAAGGTTCGACATATTCTTGACCTAAGGAGGAATCTAACTTCTGTTAGACAACTTGATGATCAAGGACATGCAATACTATTTGTTGGTGGTACTTGGAAGGTTACAAAGGGAGTTAAATTATTGGCCCGTGGAAAGAAGACTGGTACTCTATATATGACCTTAAGTCCAAGAGACATAATTGCAGTTGCTGAAGCAAGTATTGATACAAGCCGATGGCACCACAGACTTGGTCGTATGAGTAAGAAAGGGATGAAGATGCTACTATCAAAAGGGAAACTACCAGAATTGAAGTTCATTGATTTCGACATGTGTGAAAACTGCATCTTAGGAAATCAGAAAAATGTGAGCTTGTTGAAAACTGGTAGGACATCGAAGGCTGAAAAATTGGGTTAGTACACACTGATCTGTGGGGGCCTTTTCTGGTTGCATCCCTTGGAGGTCCAAGGTATTACATTATTTTCATTGATGACTCAAGCAGAAAGGTATATTTTATTTTCTGAAAAATAAATCTGATGTATTTAAGACTTTTAAGAAGTGGAAGGCTATAGTTAAGACAGAAACAGATCTGAAAGTAAAATGTTTGAGGTCAGACAATGGAGAAGAGTACATAGATGGAGGGCTCAGTAAGTATTGTGTTGCATATGGAATCAGGATGGAGAAAACTATTCCTGGGACACCATAGTAGAACAGTGTGGTTGAGTGCATGAACAAAACTCTTAATGAGTATGCTAAGAGTATGAGGTTGTGTCACGCCCCAAACCCGATACCTGGATTTGTAACAATGACTGGCATGCTAATATCAAGCCTAAACCTGATATTAACAAAAACCAACTTAACTTTGTTTTCGAAACTTTTAAAAAAGCTTCTCTTTTTCTTTTCATTCTTGTTTCTTTGCTTAAATGGTATAATTTTTCACTTGACATTCAGAGCATCTATACTGAACTCAAAAAATAACATAATCCACCAGTTTTCCAAATTCCATACTTTCACATAATATATCTCTTAATACCTTAAGGTACAACTTTCATTAGATCCTAAAATTCACAATACTACAAAACTAAACATCAAATACTACTTTAGGATCTATACATATAAAACTAAAACCAACTCCTTCCAAAACTCGACTAAGACTTCCTCTACTTCAAAATAAAACCTGTTGACTGAAAGAGTGGAATGGGTGAGCTACACAGCTCAATAAAGGTAAGATATATGAGAATTCAATAAGGATACATGTAAATCAAATCATTTCATTCTATGAATATTCGAATAGGAGAACATTTTTCCCATGCATAGTATTTTATACTATTCATAATAATAGCTTATACACTCTTCATAGAAAATAATTGTTCTCCTTTTTCGTATTAGGTTAATATTACCAAAACCTTTCGGATTAAGCTTATTTCATTTCCTACAAAGTCACCATATGTATATTCTCATTACAAAATAATCATTTAACTTAAATCAGATAATCGGCAACTTTGTATTAAACTAGAAACATTTTGACCCAATAAGAAAATCTTTCTTTCTAAACATTTTCCTGAAAAATATTATAACTTTCATAGTCATAAAATTTTACATTTCATAAAGAACAGGTATCTGATAAATTTTAAACATAACTTGTACTTTCATCAGAAGCTTTATCTTTATAGCATAACAGAACTTCAGAAACTTTTATCTTTAATGAATAACTTTCTTTTCATCAGAACTTCTTCTTTTCATGAGAGCTTTTACTTTTCACAATGCATTTAAACAAAATATTCTCTCATGATTAATAACATAACATAGTTGTTCATACATAACATATTGGTTAGTTCATATCTGATAAGTCTGTACAGAGAAGGCCTCATTACATTTGGGTGACCTCGTGTGCATGATATTGTCCTCTTTGAGAGGCCTGATGGCACATCTCCTCAAGGTTTTATTCCTCCCCGCCGCCCGTACACATTGGGGAGAAGGCCTTGTTCAGATTAGAGTTACGGACAACCCCATTTCCTCTACTTTAAATAGCTTAAAGTTACGGGTAGCCCCATTTCCTTTACTTTAAATGGCCAAACAGATAACATTTTTCCATGGAAAGCCAATAATTAACTCCTACTGACCAAGTTCAGATCACCAGATTACATAACCCGAAAACATTTCCATACTTATACATTATACTGAAATTTCTTATTTTGCATAAAATTCCATAATAATAGCATTTCCATTCTTTTCTTTAAACATCATGTTCATGGGATTAGTAATAGTATTATTATGCTTAAATCATATACATAGGGTTTTGAAAGCTCACAAACATATCTTTGTCTGATAATGCTTACATGCCATATCTCTAATCAAAAACATTTTAATGCATAATATACTTTAAAATAATCTCATGACTTACCAAATGCCCATATAACTTATCCCTTATCTGAAAGCAGAGAAACAGAGAGCCTAAAGTCGAAGGAGCTTAGACCTGACGACTGGTAATACCTAAACCAAAATCAAAACTTATTACTATCCATTATTCCTTAACATAAACTTACACATTCATCTCAAAGTCTATCTCTTAGAATCAAGGAAATCCTAATCCCACCTCAATGAGGTTCCCACAAACATATCATGCACACATCGACAAATAATGTACCAACCTAAGGAAATGCCATCATTCTCATATTTATCTCATAACTCTAGAAGAGCCAGCTTCATTTCAAAGGGTACTTTGAGCTTAGGACAATAATGCATGCATAAATATACACTGTTTTTAGCATTGTCATATAACCATATACACTCTTAAGGAAACATACAGCATGTTCAACAAAATAGCTTCGTAAATACAACCGTCGAATGGTTTAGAACCCCTCCTTTGAGTACTAAACCTTGAACCGAGTTGTAAAAAATTACTCTATGATCCAGACATATCATATGATGAGCATAATAAATTATAGCTCAAATCATTCACCCTAACTTTAGAATTAAATCCTCAAAGTTAGGCATGTCCCTTACTGTTCACTGTTTCATTCCAGCAGCATATACTTTACTTTTAAAATAAAAATGGACTACCAAATCACATCCAAACTTCATGTAATTTTACAGAGAAACTCCGCTGTATGTGCAGTACGTACCATAAAAATTTCGTAGTCAAAGCATAAAAGCATAATTTACTAAAAATCATACAATACAGCATACTCAAATCTGTCCTGACAGAATTTCATGCAATT
This sequence comes from Quercus suber, assembly GCF_002906115.3. Classification (NCBI taxonomy): domain Eukaryota; kingdom Viridiplantae; phylum Streptophyta; class Magnoliopsida; order Fagales; family Fagaceae; genus Quercus; species Quercus suber. The sequence continues at coordinate 352,769 of NW_027069536.1, forward strand.
TAGAAATTAAACCATTGTTTTTATATTGATCCAAATGCTGTGAGACTACTTCCATAACAACTGTATGTGTCTTAGATTTCATAGAAAATAACCCTAGAATCCAAATTCACTATATACAATTTAATACATAATTTATCATGCATGAACACAGAATCTGTCACAGTGACAGCTTTGCAACATTTTCTTGTAAATTCACAAACAATTATCAAACAATGGTATTTTCATATGAGGATTTTTATACACTCATTAAAAATGTTATAAAACACTTATATATAGTCATCTAACCACTTATAGCAAAATTAAATTCAACAAAAATCCCAGCAGTAACCTCAATAGTACTCATCCTAACTTTTCCTTACTTCCTTAATCATATACAATTATTAATGAGTAAAAACCCTAATCTACCTTCAACAAATCACCAACACAATTTCAAAACTTCTTAAAACGGCAGATATATATATATACTTACAAACTTCCCAATTTTTACAAACCACAAAAACCAACTTCTAACAATCATAATAGAGAAACATAGAGGTGAAACTAAAGCATACCATACTACCATTAAAATACTCATGATAGGATGAGGTTTTTATTTACTTACCCACAACTTTGAAGCTAAAATCTTAGGGCTAAACTTTTAATTTCTTCCTTAGAGTGAGGTATATAATTTCAATGAGAGAGGGAGGGAAAAGTTGAGAGTTCTCTTTCTTTGAGGTTGGACCCATAGGTGTGAGAGGTAGAGCTTGAGAGAGTTTTCTTTATTTTGGTGTTGGAGCCGTGGCATCAGAGGGAGGGAGTTTTTTGATTGTTCTAGCTTCTTTGAGAAAGTGTGAATGAGAGATGAGATAAGTCTTGTCTTTCTTTTAAGCTGTGGACCGTGGACTTGAGAGGAGACTCAAGAGAGCTTCCTAGCTCTTTCCTTAAGAGAAAAGAGAGTAAAGTGAATGAGGAATTCAGATTTTTGCTTGGACTCGTATGAAATGGAGGGGTAAAAAGCTTCTTGGAAGTTATAGTTGCTTGAGAAAAGTCAAAGAAGCAATGAGGGGGAACTTGGTGATTGCATGGCCAAGTCTTGGTCTTTGGAGTTTGTCATCATGCATGAAATTTTGGCCTTGCATGTGTTGAGTTTCCATTGGTTGCATGTGGTGGAATTTCTACTATACTATCTCATGCATCATGCTTAATTAAAACACCTACAACTATATATATATATATATATATCATAACTTAACCACTTAATATAGTCCAACAACTATATATGTATATATATATATATATCTCATAACTTAACCACTTAATATAGTTTTGTACATACTTAGTATATATCTATAATACAATTAGCTACTCAATTATTTATAATCTTTACAACTCTTATTTAATGGCATTATAAAATAATATGTTTATTAAATACTCTTATATTAATTTTAGAAAGCAAATGGCTTAAAAATAATAATTAACCACTCAAACACATAGTTTAATTATAAAATTGGGTCGGGGTGTTACAGGTTGCATGTTGGATTACCAAAAACTTTCTGGGCTGATGCTATTAGTACTGTAGCTTACCTGATAAACCGAGGACCATCAGTTCCCATGGAGTTCAAACTTCTTGAAGAGGTTTGGAGCGGTAAAGAGGTAAAGTTTTTCCATTTAAAAGTTTTTGGTTGTTTTTCTTATATTCATATTGATTCTTTTGTTCGTAGTAAATTTGATGCAAAGTCTAAAATATGTTTTTTCATTGGCTGTGGTAATGAGAAATTTGGCTATCGGTTTTAGGATGAACAAAACAGAAAAATCATCAGAAGTAGAAATGTCATATTTAATGAACAAGTTATGTATAAGGATAGGTCAACTGTAGTGTTAGATGTTACAGAGATGGATCAAAAGAAATCTGAGTTTGTCAACTTAGATGAATTGACTGAAAGTACTGTCTAGAAAAGGGGTGAAGAAGATAAGGAGAATGTAGATTCAGAGGTAGATCAGAGTACACCTGTAGCTGAAGTCCGTAGATCTTCCAAGACCATTAGACCTCCACAGCATTACTCACCTGCTCTAAATTATTTCTTGTTGACTGATGATGGTGAGCCAGAGTGTTATGATGAAGCCTTGCAGGATGAAAATTTAAGCAAGCGGGAGTTAGCCATGAAGAATGAGATGAATTCCTTGTTGGGGAAATAGACATGGGAATTGACTGAATTGCTAGTAGGAAAGAAGGTTTTGCACAACAAGTGGGTGTACAGAATAAAGAATGAGTATGATGTTAGCAAGCGTTACAAGGTCCAATTAGTTGTCAAACGGTTTCAGCAGGAGAAGGACATTGACTACTCAGAAATATTTTCTCCAGTTGTAAAGATGTCAACAATTAGATTGGTACTGGGAATGGTGGTTGCATAAAATTTACATCTTGAGCAGTTAGATGTGAAGATGACATTCCTTCATGGTGACTTGGAGGAAGACATTTACATGATTCAGCCAGAAGGGTTCATTGTTCAAGGACAAGAGAATCTAGTATGTAAATTGAGAAAGAGCTTGTATGGCCTAAAACAAGCTCCAAGACAGTGGTACAAGAAATTTGATAGTTTTATGCATAGAATTGGGTTCAAGAGATGTGAAGTTGATCACTGTTGCTATGTTAAGTTCTTTGGCAATTCTTACATTATTTTACTATTGTATATGGATGATATGCTCATTGCAGGGTTTAACATTGAGGAGATTAATAATCTAAAGAAGCAATTGTCAAAACAATTTACAATGAAGGATTTGGGAGCTGCAAAGAAAATTCTTGGTATGAGAATCATTAGAGATAAGACTAATAGTACATTGAAGCTTTCACAGTTGGGGTATGTGAAAAATGTTCTCAGCAAGTTCAACATGAATGAAGCTAAACTAGTGAGCACACCTTTAGATAGTTATTTCAAACTAAGTAAAGAACAATTACCGAAGACAGAACACTACAACAAAATGTATTTTTAGTGACGAAAATTAGTGAGGAAATATTTTTCGTCACTAAAAATACAGTTTTAGTGATGAAATATGAATTTCGTCACTAATAATGAAAAAAATTATTACATTTAGTGACAAAAAATAAATTTCTTCATTATTGTGATCTAAAAAATAAGCGCCAATGGAGGGAAACTTTGGGGCCAACTTAATTAATCTATAGTGACGAAATATTTCGTCACTGTAGGTATTGCTATGAATAGTTTTAGTGACGAAAATACTTTCGTCACTATAAGTAAGAATTAGTGACGAAAAATAGTCGTCACTAAAAGAAATAAAGGTTTTGCACTTATATGTTTTTAGTGACGAAATCACATTTCGTCACTAAAAGTATGCTTTAGTGACGAAATATGAATTTCCTCACTAAAAACAATAATAGTATTACCCTTATATGTTTTTAGCGACGAAATCATATTTCGTCGTTAAAAGTATGCTTTAGTGACGAAACTAACATTTGTCACTAAAAAACATAAAAAAAACACCTTTAGCGACCTCCAAATGAGCATTTGCGACAAAAAATATTTCGTCGCTAAAGCCCACTAAAACTACCTCGGCCTTTTATTTTCCAATTCCTTCATAACACACCTTTTATACATTTTACCTTCACAAAAACCTCCTAAAAGAAACACATTCAGATCCATTCGCCGTCTCAAAAGAAATCGCCGTCATCGCCGATTCAGAGATGCACCGGTGACGATCCCAGTTGGACGCGAAGGCGACGCGACACCAATGACACGATCCAGGTGTCGCGCTCAGCGTCGCGATACTGGCGACGATCCAAGCGTCGCGATGCACTGGCGACGATCTAGGCGTCGTGCTCAGTGTTGCGACACCGGCGACGATCCAGGCGTCGCGCTCAGCGTCGCGACACCGGTGATGATCCAAGCGTCGCGCTCAATGTCGCGACACACCGGCGACGATCCAAAGCATCGCCGCTGAACTCAAAGCGACCATCGCCGACGGTTTGATGACCCTTTGCATTCAACGATTCAGGTCCTTTTTTTTTTTTCCTTTCTCCTTTTGAGTCCAATGCTAATCCTCTTCTCTGATTGATTTCTGGTCCTATGCTTGGATGGTATGTTTTCTTTTGATAATTTACGTTCTGTTTAGTTGATGGGAAATTTGAGTATTTGATATGAGGGTTTGTTAGTTTTGTTAAAAACCTGAGTTTTTTTTTTTTTTAGTGAAAATGCTTATGTGGCTAGATGAGGAAATGAGAATATTTTTTCCTGATTGAGTGAGACGAGATGAACACTAAAATGGGGGATTAAATTGCACACTATTCTGTTGATTTTACTTCAAAGAACTACACAGCGGACCATTTTCAATTGGCTATGACCATTTTTGGCTACAAATCTTAACAAAGAAACACATTTTAGGATGAAAAGAATTATTTACATTTCACAGATTGTGATAAAAATCTTATAAATAGTGACAACAAGTATGTAGAATAGATGTCCATGTAGTATTTGTTTTAGTTGAAGAGTTCAATATCAACAAGAAGTTTGTATGTATGTATGTATCAAACACTTGACCTTTGCCAACCCAAGTAGAAGGCTCATGCATGTCGATCCTAGACGCTTTGTTATAGTACTGAGTAGCCAAAATGAAATGTTCCTCCTTTTCTCTTTGTTTCGTCTCAATCTTTCCAAGGTAGCTATAGTAAGCCCCTAGAGCATTTAAGATAGCAATCCTCTCATATCTAACATCGGAATAATACTCATCGGAATAAGATATCTTTTTGGGTTGTTTTCACTAATGTATGAGCGTACTTATTAGGATGGAGATGTGGTGTAAAGAATAGTGGAGTAGTTGTCATGTCTTTAGCAAATTTTTTTAGGGGGATATCTAATAGTTAAACATGATTACTTGCTCTAAAAGGAAAAGTTTAGATTGATTTCCTTGTGTGTTTATATTTGTAGAACTTCTTGATAGGAGGGTAGTTTAACACCTTTAGTTACTATAACATTGTGTTTCCTTCTCTATTGAAATTCTTACATTGTCTCCATCAAGAGGTAAAGCTGCACTTATTTATGTGTTGCATGCAGGTAAAGCTTCACTCATCTTTTTGTGCTTATCATTGGGTCTACTTAATTGTTCACTAAAAGCTATCTTTCTTTTATTTTCAGCTCTCTCTTTTGTGGCTGAAGAAATTGTAAGGAACAAGGTGAAGAACACAAGTTAATTTTGTATTTTTTCTAAAAGTTGTAAACTTAGCTTGAGCAAAGTAAGTATATTCTAGTTAAAAACTTATAAAACTCTATATATACTTATGATGTTGAAAATTTGTTTTGTGGTGTGTTGTTGTGTTGGAGCAAGCGTGTGGCTTGCATGGTGTTATAAGGTGGCTTAAATTTATATTGAGAGTATTTTTAATTTCTTGCAAATATGAATGAAACTTGTTGATTAGTAGCAATTGTGTTCCTTTATTCAATTTCAATACTTGTAAGCATTATAGTTGTGATGTTGGAAATTTGTTTTGTGGTGGGTTGTTGTGTTGGAGCAAGCGGGTGGCTTGCATGGTGTTATAAGGTGGCTTAAATTTATATTGGGAGTGTTTTTAATTTCTTGCAAATGTGAATGAAATTTGTTGATTAGTAGTAATTGTGTTCCTTTATTCAATTTTAATACTTGTAAGCATTATAGTTGTGATGTTGAAAATTTGTTTTGTGGTGGGTTGTTGTGTTGGAGTAAGCGGGTGGCTTGCATGGTGTTATAAGGTGGCTTAAATTCATATTAGGAGTGTTTATTTGTTTGTGCAATGTATATTTATTTAAATATTAATATAAACTTGTGCATTCATGAATAGGATAGAACTTTATCTAAGTAGCTTATAGATTTAGATGTTAGAATACATTATGCATAAGTTGTCCTTATTTGACTAAAGTAGCATTCATCTTGTAATTGTAGTCAAATATGGATAAGAGTTGGATGACAATGGGTAAGACACTCGATGGCAGATTAAGTCATCCATATATTGAAGGGATCAATGCATTTATTAATTCCGCAAGAGCGGTTGTGGACTTGAGTGGTAATATTCCGTGCCTGTGTATTCACTGTGTGAATTGCTATCAACAATCTCCTCAAACTGTGCATATCCATTTGCTTCATTGTGGAATTATGCAATCTTACATTAATTGGTATAATCATGGAGAAGCTCGTGTATTGAACAAGAACATTCATGATAATGAAATGTCGGATGGTGATCATATGGATGGTATTGATGCCTTGGTAGATGACCGAATTAGAGGGGAACCAAGAAATGCAACCGAAGATGAGGAGGTGCGTCATTTTGACAAACTTGATGAAGATGCAAAGTGTGAGTTGTATCCGGATTGCACTGATTATAGTATCTTGAAGTTTGTTATTAAGGCGTTGAATGTAAAGCTAATGACCAACTTGAGTAATAAGGGACTTGATATGATGCTAGAATTGCTTACAAAGGTTTTACCGAAAGGTAACTTGGTTCCAAGGTCAACTTATGAAGCAAAGAAGATATTACGTGACTTGGGCATGTCATACAAGCATATAGATGCATGCAAAAATGATTGTGCACTATTTTGAAAGGAAAATGAAAACCTTGATAAATGTCCGATGTGTGAGGCGCCTAGGTACAAAGATACACGTACCCAAGGTAAGAAGATTCCTCACAAGGTATTGCGTTACTTTCCGTTGACACCGAGACTAAGGAGATTGTACATGTCAGGCCAAAGAGCTAAGGACATGGGATGGTATATAGACAAACGTGTGGATGATGGGATAATGAGGCATCCGGCTAATAGTGAGGAGTGGAAGGAGTTTGATTTGCAACATCCTGATTTTGCCCTCGAACCTCGCAATGTAAGGTTGGGGTTGGCTACATATGGATTTAATCTTTTTGGGAATATGAACAAAAATTATAGTATGTGGCCTGTCATACTTATCCCCTATAATCTACCGCCTTGGTTGGTTATAAAGGAGCCGTATTTTATGTTGTCCTTGCTTATTCCTGGTCCCCATCAACCGAGGAATGAGATTGATATTTACTTGAAACCATTGGTTGATGAGTTGAAGGAGTTGTGGGAAGAAGGTGTAGAAACTTATGATGCTTATAGTAAAGAGCATTTTCAGATGCGTGTAACTTTGTTGTGGACAATACATGACTATCCTGGATTTGGTAATGTGTCCGGGTGGAGGACAAAGGGTTATCATTCTTGTTACACTTGCAATGATCAACCATATTCAGAAGTTTTGAAAAGTAAAATTGGATTCATTAACTATCGAGCTTATTTACCTATGGAACATCGTTGGAGACAGAGTTGGTTGCATAATGGTTTATCAGAAAAACGGAAGAGATCTTTAGAGTTACAAGTGGAAAAGATACAAGAGCAGCTAGATAGAATGCCAAATATAATTTTAGGAAAGCATCCAAGTAACAAGAAGAAACAACTTATTGGGGAGCCAAATTGGTCAAAGGCAAGTATTTTGTATAAGCTTCCATATTGGAAAAATAAGAAGCTTAAGCACAACATTGATGTTATGTGTGTGGAGAAGAACATTAGTGAGAGTACTTATGGTACTTTGTTGGGCATTGAGGGGAAAAACAAGGATATTAACAAGGCTCGGATAGACTTGCAAAATATGAACTTCAGGCACACGTTGCATTTGAAACAACGTCCTGATGGATCATATGACAAGTCTTGAGCTTTTTTTTCATTAAGTCCCAATGAAAGGGATGGTTTTTATGACTTTTTGAAATCAGTCAAGTATCCGGATGGCTATGCAGCCAACATATCAAGGTCAGTGAATGCAAAAAATGGTAGATTATCTGGTTTGAAAAGCCACGATTGTCATGTGCTACTACAACGAATTCTTCCAATTGGGTTGCGAGGGTTTGCAGATAAAGACATTAGTATTGTATTGTTTGAGTTGGGCAACTTCTTCCAAGACTTATGCTCAAGGACCTTAAAGCAAAATGAATTGGAGAAACTAGAAGAACGTATAGTTCTTATACTATGCAAGCTTGAGAGATTCTTTCCTCCAGCATTCTTTGATGTTATGGTCCATCTTGCTGTTCACTTGCATCGAGAAGCAATTCTAGGAGGCCTAGTACAATATCGGTGGATGTATCCAATTGAAAGGTAACTAGATCTTTTGATGCATTCATCAATTGCATTTTTTCCACGTGGTATAAAATCACATTCTGTGTGTATTTTTTCCTCGTAGGTACCTTGAAAAATTGAAAAGATACGTTTCCAACCGAGCTCGACCAGAAGGTTCGATTGTAAAGGCTTACATTCTTAAAGAATGTATTAACAACTGGTCTTTGTATATTGATGGGATCGAAACTGTGCATAACCGAAGAGAAAGAAATGAAGATTTTGGTGAATCTAGCGAAGGATTGATAGTATTTTCATAGACTGCTCGACCTACAGGTGGTAGGCGGAATGATGGCGACTTGTCTCGTGCATTGCTTGATACTGCTCATTGGTATTTGCTGTATAATAGTCCTGAGCTAGAGCCTTATTTAAAGTATGTGATTGTATATGCATATATTGTTTAATCAAATTTTGAATATTATTTGCAATACTTAGCTGAAAATAAATCACTTTATTTTTAACAGCGAACACAAAAAACACATTGCATAATCTTACTGGAGAAGCTATAACTCAAATCTAACGACAAGAGTTTCCCAAGTGGTTCAAAGAACGTGTAAGACATTTGAAATTTAATCACACTAATAAATTTAAACATTTAAATTTATTCGTCATTGCTTATTACTAATAAGATATCACTTGTTGAATGTCATTATAGATGAATAGATTGAAAGTTAATGAGTCATCAAAAGCTACTAAACAGTTATGGTCATTAGCAAATGGTCCTAAGCCACATGTGAAGGAGTACACCGTTTGTATGGTCAACGGTGTAAAGTCCAATACAAGGGACCTAGACAATCGTCATGTAACCCAAAACAGTGGTGTATGTACCGAAGGGGACCATGAGGGAGAAATGCATGACTTTTATGGTCATGTGTGCAAAATTTGGGAATTAGAGTATATGTTTTGCCATAAAGTTGTTTTGTTTCAGTGTGAATGATACAATACTGCTACCAATGGTCGAAGGAGAACGATAAGAACTGATGCACACTACACGAGCATTGATGTTACAAGTCGATGGTATCAAAATAATCCTTTTATACTTCCTAGTCAAGCGAAACAAGTTTTCTACCTTCAAGATACGAAATTGCGTGACTCTTGGAAAATTGTGCAATGCATCCAACATAGGGGAGTGTTTGATGTTCCAGAAGTCGGGGGCGGAGAATCCAATGATAATACAGAAGACAGTGACGCATTCTAACAAGAAGCAATTGTTGATATTGTCCCTATCAATGTTGAAGACAATATTATTGAGTATTGTATGGGTGATGTTGAAACTGAGGTTATTCTTGAAGGTGGAACTTCAAGAGATGCTAATCAAAATGAAGAGTATGACATACCTGATGTTGATCTTGATATGGATTATGATATGTAGAGTTCATAACAATTGTCTTAAAGTTTTATGCTTGTCTTAAAGTTTTATGCTTGTCTACGTAGCAATTGTTATTGAGATGTTTTGTGCTTATCTTAAACTTGATATGGATATTGATGTGGTCATTTGTTGTATTGAGTTAGTAGCAATTGTGTTCAAATTTAGCACTTGTGAATTGCTTGATATGGATAATGGTGTGGACTATATGTAAAGTTAGTAGTAATTGTTATTGAGATGTTTTATGCTTATCTTAAACTTGATATGAATATTAATGTAGTCATTTGTTGTGTTGAGTTAGTAGCAATTGTACTTATCTTTTATGTCAATACATAGTTTCAAAAAATGCCCAAAAAGGCCAAATATACTTATAATATACTGAGGTATGAGATGGCAAGATTGGATAGAATGAGGCAAAATCAAGAGATAATTGATGCTTTGGGATTGAAGCATATCTCAACTTCTCTAAAGGATTCTGCTCAGTCCAATTGTGCAAAAGGAAAAAGAAGTAGAGCTAGTGTTGTCGTAGATGATGATTATGTACCACCTATTGGTGACGATAAGAATGATGTTGAGTCATCTAACTCTTTAATCCATAAGGTACAATAGATATTCCATAGGGTACAATAGATAATAACTTTGTTATTCTATTATTTGTAATGACTTTGTTGTTCCATTATATGTATGTTTTTAGTTACAGATGGCAGCAGGACGACTTACACGCTCACGAGGTGAGGCATCTATCCCGATGGTCCAATCTACGGTTCAATCTACGGAAACATCTCTTGAAGCAAATCCTCTTGCCCAAAGTTCTTCGAGTACGGAGGCTACCGACGCATTAACTAGCACGACTGGTAATTACATAAAACATACTTAATTGCAACTGCACCTTGTCTTTACTATTGAGATTATACTTAATGTACATAGAATGTATAATTTTATAACATTGATAATTTTTAAATAGAATCTGCTAGCAGAAATACCCGTGGAACAACACGTGGTATAGCAGTACGGGCACTTGTTGACAAAAGTGGTAAACTACCAGTACGTATAGTTGCAGAGTATGATGCTCCTATTGGGAAGAATGCGTGCAAGCTTGTCAATCAAATTGGCGTACAAGTGTGAAGTAATTTTTCTAGTTACAACGTAAAAAATTGGAAAAGTGTTGATGCTACTGCTAGAGATGTGGTGCTTCAAAATATCGCAGTAAATTTATATTAATAACTTCTAACTTGTCTTTGTTGTCACTAAGTATATTAATTCATATAATAATATTTTTATAATACATATATACTTTATTTTTCAAGATTAGTTTGAGCTTGAAGGAGATTCCAACTTAGTAACGAAAATAGTAAATACAAAATGTGGAAGATTATTGAGTAGCGGCTCAAACAAGTTGTATCAGACTTATAAAAAGCTTGTACAATCTCATGGTGAAGACTATGCAAAAAGCCACCTTGCAAAGAATGTCACACTTGAGCAATGGACTGGACTCATTGAAGGGAGATGGACCAATAAGGACTGGCTGGTAAATTATTTATGCGTATATTATTATTATCCAATATTTACTATATTATGTTGTCAAATGATTAGATTAATACTTAGATGAAGTAAATGTATACTGTTTTATTCATGATCTAATAAATATCTTGAATGTTCTTTATTAGGAAAAATCAAGAATTAATTCTAAAAATAGAAGCAAAACTTCAGGCAAACATAGATGCGGGACAAAGGCACTTGCTGTTAGGGTTGATGAGGAGGTGCGTGTTTTAGTCAATTTTTTAAACCTTAGTATATTACATGTTGTGATTAATTAACTATAAGTAACTAACACTCAAATGTTAATTAATTAGACAAATAATAATGGCGGTCAAGTTCCTGAATTGGCAAAAGTCTACAAAGATATTCATTTTAATCCAAACACAAATAAGTGGATACACCATGATGTCGAAGCGACATATGTATATGTATCATTCCATCCCTATTTTTCCATTCTTATCATGTTTGTAAAGTTATTACATATGTAGTATTAATGTTGTGATTGTTGTTTTTTTTCCCCCCTCTTTCAAATGGTAGGAAACTATTCTCAAAGTGCAAGAGGATCATTGTCAAGATCCTAATGCAATTCCCCTTACACAAGAGAAAATCTCAAACTTGGTTTTTAAGAAAAAATCCGGTATTGTAAAAGGACTTGGCATGAAACCTTCCTCTTCTCTAGTAACCACTGCCTCATCTAGTGCCTCGGTAGAGTATATTCATCGGTTAGAAAATGAGATAATTGAGCTCAAAGATGCAAGAGTTAGGGAGCAAGAGGCGCGAGCTAAGGAGCAAGAGGCGCGAGCTAAGCAAGATGAGATCCAAAAGAATATTCTTAATTTTTTGAGGAGTAAGGGTTATGATGATGGTTTTAACTATGGGGGTGGTTCATCTTCAAGTTAAATCACTTATTGGTAACACTTCATTTTTTATGTATCATTTGAAACTAATTGTTAGAAATTTTTTTATAACATAGTTAATGTTTTTACTTTACTATTTTAATGTAGTAGTGTTTTTATATTTGTACAGATTTCTTATTGGTGGCTTTAAGGGATTTACTTTTGGCATTATTTGAAGACATATGAGGACATCTTTTGGCTTTAGGGGTTTCTAATTATATTATGTTACATTTTTTGTATTGTTATAAAACATCTTAAGTTATTGTATGTGCTGCAAACAATTATTGTATGGAAGGAGTTTGAATTTGATACTTGTTTAAATTTTAACTTGTGGAATGTATGGATCGATTTTTTATAAATGTGTTTTGAAATAAATGTGTTAATCAAATATGAGGTTTTAATAATGTAATGACAGGTTACAGGTTAATATCAAAGTCATGAAAATAATAAAAACAGAAAATAAGTTTTAGTGACGAATTTTTTCGTCACAAATATGGCAACAAAAAATTGTTTTAGTGACGAAATATTTCGTCACTAAATGTAGTGGAATTTTGTAAGAAATAGTTTTAGTGATGAAAATTTTCGTCGCTATATGTGCATGAATTTTCTTAAAAATAGTTTTAGTGATGAATTTTTTTCGTCACTATATGTACCCGAAAATAGTTTTAGTGATGAAATTGTTCGTCACTAAATATGATTTAATAAACTGAAATGGTTTTAGTGACGAAATATTTTCGTCACTAAATACTATGTTTAGTGAGGAAAACATTTAGTGACGAAACGTTTTCATCGCTAAAAGTTTTTTTTTTTAAACAAATCGGACTTTTACTGACGAAATTTTTCGTCACCAGGACTTTTAGCGACGGGGCTACAGCGACGAAACGAATTTCGTCACTAAAAGTCTAATTTCGTCACTAAAGGTTCTTAGTGACGAAAAACTGGACTTTTAGTGACGAATTTTTTCGTCACTAAAAATACATTTTCTTGTAGTGGAAGAAGAAGGGGACCATATGAGTAAGGTGCCCTATGCCTCAACTATTGGCAGTTTGATATATGCTATGGTGTGTACAAGGCCATACATTGCACATGCAGTGGGAGTTGTGAGCAGATTCATGAGTAGGCTAGGAATGCAGCATTGGGAGGCAGTCAAGTGGATTCTAAGATATCTGAGGGGTTCATCAGATACATGTCTTTGCTTTACAGGTGCAAGTTTGAAATTGTAGGGTAATGTAAATGCTAATTTTACTGGTGATATTGATAGTAGAAAGAGTACTGCTGGGTTTGTATTTACTTTGAGTGGTATAGCTATATCATGAACTTCAAATTTACAAAAGATTGTTACTTTATTTACTACAGAAGTTGAGTATGTTGCAGCAATTGAAACTGAAAAAGAGATGATTTGACTATGTGGCTTCTTAGATGAATTGGGTAAGAAGCAAGAAATGACCATTCTACATAGTGACAGTCAGAGTGCAATTTTCTTACTAAAAATTTGGCTTTTCATTCAAAGTCGAAGCATATACAAACAAAATACCACTTTATCCATTACCTTATTGAAGATAAGCTGGTAAAATTTGAGAAGATTTGTGGATCTAAGATCTCGGTAAACATGTTGACTAAGGGTATCACTATTGAGAAGCTGAAGTTGTGTGCAGTTTTAGTTGGTCTTCTAGCTTGAGGATAGGAGGATAAGTTGCAGGGATGAGGGATTGTTTTTTGGAGAATTGCGGTTGATGTTGGTGATTGAACTAGTCTCCAAGTGGGAGATTTGTTGGGTTTTGTGGAGCCTAGTTGTGTTTGATCTGGATGACGGCCGACCCGACCCGACTCGATCCGAAATAATGTTGCATGTTTTTTAATAGGAGATTTTCTGAGGTTTAGCCCATGGAGCGAAGGCTTGGGCCGATAGACCAAGGTTTTCAGACCCGGACTGTTCATTAAACTGTAAAAGGGAGAGGTTCAAGGTTTTTGAGGTCGAACTGAGGTCAAACCATGATGACGCCATAATTAATTTAATAATTAATTAAAGCCTAAATATAGATATTAAATTTATAAAACTAGCAAAATTGACTAATATATCTATATATGTGAGGGAAATTTAATGATTTTCAAGCATATATTTAATAATTAAATAAGAAAGTTAATAAAATAAAATAATAACCACGAAAACATTAAAATTTATGAATAATTTTTGAAGTAAAGTTGAATATATTTGAAGGATTTTAATTATATTTTTTTTATTCCTTGTAAGAGATGGATAATTTAATTAAGTAGAATAAAATTGTGTTAAGTTGTTTTTATTAAAAAAAAAAAAATTGCTAAGGGGTTGGACCGCACAGTTCTTGCCACTGGTTTGAGCGGTCCAACCCCGGTTTTAGGGGTTCACGGAATTGCCACAAATGCCCGGTTTTTTATGCTAAAAAAATGAATTTTCATCTCGGTTCCCAGTTTTCCCGGTCTGACCTTCTGGTCCGGTCTGATTCTGAGAACTATGCGATAGACCCAAGCTGTACCACGTAAATACTGTCTTGTGCGTGTGATTATTTTTCTTTGGCATGTGTTTTCTCTATTTTGTTTCTCACAGGTTTGGAAATTTCGTGTTAATTCCCTACAATAATGGAATCGGTTTTCAGAGTGTAGCCTTGGAGAGTTTTTCTTGTTGTGAGTTTTCTATTTGTTAGCATATGATGGTTTCTATGTGCATGTGCTCATGATTTATTTTCTTTATTGTTTATCCATGATTATTACTTTGAATTTTGACTAACTATCCGTTAAAATCAGTAGAAATTCATGCTAGGATTTAAACAATATTTTTTAGAAAGGATTAAGAGTTGCAGTGAAGCCCTAGAAAAATTAGAGTAAAGTTGGGTTTTCTCTATGCACTCTTCCTCCTTTATAAGTAAGAATTCAAAAACAATTCCAAGGCTTGCCCATCATGCCTTTTCTTGAACCAATAAGTTGAGCAAGGAGGACATCCAACTAAAGAAGTAAAGGACCACGACAAAGACCTTAAACTTAGGTTACTTTTGGTTGGAGTAAAAATATGAAGGATAGAGAATGGAAAAGAGAAAATAGGAGAGATTTTGCTTGAGCAATAGACACTAAACCCTTTGCAACAATACCTATTTATAAAACTCTACTTATATTTTTATGATGGGCAAGGAAAACTAATTACTTCTTCAATAAGGAATATTTTTTCCTTCAATTCCAAGGAGAGTCCTTTACTTCTACAGCAAGAAAGCCTAAACCAAATTAAGTTAGGTATTTGAGGCAATTTCCGACAAATCTCTTTAGTTGCAACAAAGATGTCTTGCACCAAGTATAAGTTAGAAAAATTTTATGGTAAGGTAATTTTTTTTCCTTTAGACAAGGCGAATGAAGGTTTTCTTATTCCAACAAGGAGTTTACAAGGCCTTACTTGCCAAGACAAAGAAATCTGAGAAGATGAGTGATGAAATTTGGGAAGGGAGAGATGAGAAGCATTTGGTGCAATTTATCTTAACTTAGGTGATGAGGTCATTCACCGCATCCTAGAAGTACAGATTGCAGTAAAGATTTAGAAGAAATTAGAAGATATCTCCATATTAGGAAAAAAACCCTAACAAACACGTTGTATGTGAAGAAGCAATTTATGATTGGCAAATGAAGGAAAGTTAGAATATGTTGGAACATCTCAACATGTTCAACAAGTTGAATACTTTGTTTCAAATTTCAGAATAAATCTTGAGAAGGAAGATAAAGTGATACTTCTATTAGAATTGCTCCCCCACATCTTTTGATCATTTTACACTATGTTAATGTATGAGAAGGAGACTCTAAAAGTTGAAGAAGTGACTAGCACTCTATTGCCACACCTAAAGATGAAGAAAAATGGTGATAATTCACAAGCTATTGGACTTGTTGTAATTTGTAAAGCCATAGTTATACAATCGCAGTAGAAGCAAGTCAAGGGGAAGAAACTCCAAATGAAGATATCTTAGTGTTGATCACATGTAAAGAAATATACAGTTTTTTTTTTTCCCTTTGTCACAAGAAATGACATTGCAAATATTAGTGTAAAATGTTGAAACAACACTTGGAGATAATAATATAATTAAAGAAGCCATCAGAATCAACTCGTGTCACTAAAAAAAAAAAAAAAAGATTACAATGAAGTTGAATAGTGATGTTCTATATGAATCATTGATTTTTTATTTTTATTTTGCATGCTTTTATCATATGTGCTCAAGAAGAAATGGTCTAACACAAATAGGCTTTCTAACGAGGGTGTTTGTTTTTAGACTCCTTAAAACACAACAGATTAACCTAGTTAATTAGCCAAGTGATTACTTAGTCCAAATTTCAGATATAAGTTAACACAATCATATAATCACATCAATGCAAAGTACAGAATATAAAGAACACAAAGATATGATTACCTAGGAAAATCAAACTGGTAAAAAACTTTGGAAGGATTTTACCTAACTATCCTCAAAGTAAAACTGAATCTACTATGAAAGAATCGAAGTTTTACAATAGCGACTTAGACCACTAACATTGTATTGCTACCTCATGTAGAAAACTTACTGACACAACCACGTGTAAGATCTGAGACCACAAACTCCTTTTTTTGGATTCTCCAGCAAGTACAAGCACTCCCGTTTGTGTATTTTTAAGCTCTTTAGTGCAGCAACTGAATGATCATCAAGCTTTCAATGAAATCTCCTTCTCGATAATCCTAAGCATGTGTGAAGGCAACAACCTCTCAGATCTCACAAGAGATTCACATACATAGCAAATAGAGCAACATCTAAAACGTGGTTAGGGTTTCCCTTTTATACTTAAAGTAAAACATAAAACCCTACATGTCATATGGGCTTACGGCTGAGTTGGAAATTCTGCAGAAAAAATATTCTGCTCGACTTTCAATCAATTGAGTCTAATTTTCGATCGATCGAGTCAGTCAAAATTGCACACTCAATTCTGCAGTTAACTCGATTCCAACTTTACATAAAAGACATACTTTGAGCAAGTCTAAAACAAGACTAACAATCTGTTTTGATCATGGTTTACCAACAATACAAATTAGAGTTCTAATACATAAGTTCCTAAATACTTAGAACCTAACAAACTCCCCCTTTAGCAATCCGTAACAAAACTCAAACACAATGCTCAAAGTTACAAGTAAAAGCCCTTTACAAAAATAATGTCCATTACAAAATAATCCAACCTAACTACTATCTAGCTATTAGTTGCAAGTGTAGATAGTAGCACAACTGAATCAATCTGTATATTTTTTGAAATACTCAACAAACGCACAAATGCATGTGTGGAAAATACAAGTAAAACAAAAATAAATTCTTGACTTCACAAAACACAAAACAAAGACATATATCATGAATAACACATAAATAAATCAATGAGCAGTGAAACAAGAAACATATATAACAATGTATCTCCCTCTAACATGAATAGCCCAAAAACAATACATCAAGAGCCAAAAAGAATACATACATAATGAAGCACCTAGATAAAATCTAAACTCCACAAGCTCATCAAACAAAAATCTCCCCCTAACAAAAAAAAAAAAAAAAAAAAAACTCTACAAATATCTAAAATGCACTCCCCCTTTTTGTGATGGAATGCCAAAGGGCAATCAGAATCCATCATCAAAATGAGGTGGCAAAGCCGAACATTGAAGATGCGTCAAATTTGCTCGCAAAGCACGGAGCTTATCAAGTATGTCCACCAAAATCTAACCATGAGCAGCTTGAATGGTCATGACAGTCTCTAATGTACGATGAATATCAAAGGCATCCAAAGTAGATGGCAGAGGAACAGCAGCAGCAGCAACATGATCAGTAGACGCCTCACCAGAAGCAGTACCTGTAGAAGAAGGAGGGGGTGCGGTACCAGAAGGCTCAACATGAGGGCATTTAGAGCTCTCTCTCATATGAGCAGCCCTCTGCCTAAGAAAGGAGGCACCTATGGGAGCAACTATGTGTACGGACTCAGAAGCGGGGAAGTTATTTAAACCTAAAAACAACAAAATTCTATGAATGTGTTAGGTTCTAAGGTCTTAGGAGTTTTTGTATTTAGAACTCTAATTTGTAATGTTGGCAAACTATGATCAAAACAGTGTATTTAGTCTTGTTTAGAATTGCTCAAAGTTGGTTTAATATTGTAAAGTTGGAATCGAGTGGCTGCAGAAGTATTTGGGACTTTCGGCCTGGCTCGATCGATCGAAGAATAGACTCGATCGATCGAAAATCGCACAGGTTGAATATTCTGCAGATTTTCCAACTCAGCCCTACTTCATTAAACGTTTAGGGTTTTGTGTTTTTACCCTAGGTATATAAACTAAACCCTAGCCACGTTTTTGAGGGTTGTCCATATTGCTTTGTTGCTCATACATTGCTGTTTTGTGTGAATCTCGTGTGAGATCTTTGAGGAGACTTCCTTTACACAAAACTTAGGGTTTTCAAGGTAGAGATGATTTCAACATCTTGAAGATCATTATAGTTGCAACCATTGGAACTTAAAAAGAAAAGCAAGCGGGGAGCTTGTAGCTGATTGAAGAATTCAAGAAAGAAGTAGTCCGTGGATTCGGAGCCTGCGCGTGGTCGTGTCAGGAAGTTTTACTGGTGGGTAGCATTAGGAAGTCGAGCGGGGAGCTTGTAGTCCTTCTGTAAGAACTTCAATTCTTTCATAGTGAATTCTGTTATGCCTTGAGGATCGGTGGGTCAAATCCTCCCCAGGTTTTTACCGAGTGGTTTCCTGGGTGATCATATCTTGTGTTATTTATTATTCCGCTGCTTTATATCTTGATATGATTATTTGATTGCTTTAACCTAGAATTGCATAATTTGACTAAGTAACAACTTGGCTAATTAATCTAGGCTACGCAATCTGTGTGTTTAAGGGGTCTAAATTTCCAACAAGTGGTATCAGAGCGTGGTAGCTCTTTTTGCTTGAGATTTCTATCTCTGAGCTGATCCTTGACCCCAGTTGTCATGGAGCATGGACACTCTTTGTTTGTTCCTCCTCATTTTGATGGGAACAACTATGCTTATTGGAAAGTAAGGATGAAAGCATTCCTGAAATCCATTGATGAAAGGGTTTGGAATTCTGTTGAATACGGATGGGAGAAGCCCACTACTCCTGTGAGTGAGTGGCAAACTTCTGAAAAAGAAGCAGCAGGCTTCAATAGCAAAGCTATGAATGCCATCTTCAATGCTGTTTCTATGGAGGAATTTAAGAGGATCTCTAATGTTGAGGTTGCTCATATTGCTTGGAAAATCCTCCAAACTGTGCATGAAGGCACAAAGGCAGTTAAGATTAATAAATTGCAACAATTGACTTCTAGGTTTGAGAGTATTAGGATGTCTGATGATGAATCCTTTGATGAATTTTATGCCAAACTGAATGATATTGTCAATTCTGCTTTTAATTTGGGTGAAATCTATGATCAACCTAAAATTGTTAGGAAGATTCTTAGATCTTTAACTGAAGATTTTAGACCCAAAGTGACTGCCATTACTGAAAGCAAGGATGTGGACTCCATCCCTGTAGATGAACTTGTAGGATCTCTCCAATCCTATGAGTCTGACCTACCTAAAGTAAACAAATCCAAATCAATGGCTCTTAAGTCAGTTGATGATGTTGATGGTGGTGGATTTGATGATGAGCTCTCTGCTACAGAGATTGCCTATCTTGCAAAAAACTTTAAGAATTTTCTTAGGAATACAAATAGAAAGGCAAGAGGTACCAACACTGCTGAACCTAGAAATTTTAGGAAGAATGATCCCACTAAGGTAAATAATTTTGAAAAATCAAATGATAGAGGTGGTCAATCTTCTAATAATTTTTTGGGTCCTCAATGTTTTGGTTGTCAAGGGTATGGTCATATGAAATCTGAATGTCCTACATTCTTGAAGACTAAGGGTAAAGCTATGGCTGTAACCCTTAGTGATAATGAGGTTTCTGATGATGAGTCCGGGTGTGACGAGGATGGAAACTTCATTGCTTTCACAGCTACTGCTATGGTCAGTGAAAGCGTATCTGCTGAAGAGAACCCTTCTGATGGGGAACTCTCTGAAGATGCAGATCTTCAAGAGGCCTATAACAAACTTTGCAAAATTGCTGCAAAGGATGCTATGAAAGTTGATCTTGGCCTAAAGAAAATTGACTCTCTGGAGCTTGAAAAGAAAAATTTGCTTGTTAAACTGTTTGATGCTAATGAGCTTCTAAATAATGTTAAATCTGAGAACATGCTTTTGCTTGATAAAGTTAGAACCTTAGAACATGATTTATCTATTGCTAGATCTGCTAGTTCTAAACTTGATCACATGTTAAATGTTCAAAAGTATCCTGCGGATAAATCTGGTTTGGGATATGTTGAAAGCATCTTTGGCTCTACTCCACATTCCACAAATTTTGTTCCTGCTTCTTCTTCTGAACCTTCTGCTAGTGAGGTTGTGAGTGAAACTGTCAAACCACCTGTGAGTGAGGTAGTTAATCCTGTAGAAGTTTCACCACCTAAGAAGATTAGGGTAGACTTAAGAGAATCTAAACCTAGGGAGCCTACCAAATCTAAGGACAAGATGCATGGTAAACCTGCTTGGGTTTGTCATTATTGTGGTAAGTCTGGACATATTCGTCCTAATTGTTACAAGCGTCAAGCTGATAAGAGAGCAACTAAACCAAAAGTGCCTGTGCCTCAAGCACAAGACCCTATGGCACTAATTGGTGAATTGGTAAAGGTGTTAAACCTTTATTCCAATCCTGGAGTTGGGAATCACTCGAATGTGAATATGAACTCCAATGCTCGTGGTGCATCCAAAAGGTCTTGGATGCAAAAGACTCGAACTAACTGAGTCTTTCTGACATGGTCCTTGTGCTTAATTGCCTTTTCCTTTGGTGACCATTGTTCTTTGGTTTTTTGTCTTTTTGTTGTTTTTGTTCTAGGACTTGCATTGCATTACATTCATGCATTTCATTCTAGGATGTATCTGTTTTCTCTTTTAATAAAAATAAAAAAAAAAAAAAAAAAAGGGAGAAAGCAAACATTATGTTAGACACTATTTGTCTTGATTTTTGAAAAACAAGGTTGGTCTATCTTGTGACACATATCATGGTCTGTGTACCTTGTTTAACTTTGATGAACTTTTTCATTGCACTTGACTAGTTAAAACTTTGTAGTGCATGTTGTGTGGGAAAGATGTGTTTGGTTTTTATTCTCCTTGTCTTAATCATGAAGTCATATGTTATTTAACTGTCGGACTTGATTCTTTTGAGAAAGGCATAAATAACCATCTCACCACTGTTCACTAGCCAATCATGAACACCTTAGTGCATATCATAAGATTCTGTGCTCGAGAAAGTGTAGCACATGCACAAAAAGAACATAAGGTGTAGCCTCAAAATAAATTAAAACTGGTGTGTACTATTAGGCTTAATGCCAATTCACTTAATTCAAACCGGTGTGTACTATTAGGCTGAATGCCATCTCATGCAAATAAGAGGCAAAAATACAAGAAACTTACATGATTGCAAGCTTTTGTTCTAGGAGATGTGGGAGTTATAGGATGTAACTCTTTAGGTGATAGTCTCTTTTAAATTCTATGTGATGAATTTTGTAGACTTTGTGATTGATTGCTATTCACATATCACCTCACATGCATCTCAAGTTTTTGCTAGTATCACACACGACACAAGTTACTCTTTGTTAAACACTGTACATGCTAGTGTGTGTTTTTGGTCTGACCAACCAAGTTTGAAAATATCTTGAGATTTATGCACAACATATTTGTTGCTTGAGAAAATTCAATGGGAGTTTGATTGAAATTTGTTTTAAGAATATTGGGTTCAAAATTTTGGGTTTTTGAAAAAGCATTCCATCACATACTCATGCATTTTGTTTCTTCAATTTAATGCTTTGAGGAGTTATTTTCAAAATTCGGCTTGTGTCTTTCAAAAACTGTGATTTTTCCAAAATTTAGTGAGCCTCTGCCCATTTCGATCGATCCAGCCTGTTTTTCGATCAATCGAAAAAGTGCTCTCATTTGTCTTAAAATGACTGTGCTTTTCGATCGATCGAATGTAATTTTCGATCGATCGAATATCGTGGAAAAGCTTTTTAAAAAGGGCAGTTCTGACTTTTTCAAAGGATCTATTCAAATTTTTTTCAAACTTTTCTCTCTCTCCGCGTTGGCAAGGCTCCACACCTCAGGATTTTTGTCGTTTTCCTCCGTTGTTTTTGCAAAATCTCTCTTTCCTCAAGCCGGTAAGACTCTTTTGCCCTTCCTTTTGATGTTATTTTCATTATTTCATGCATAAATCCATGCATTTAAGGGTAATTTTCGGACTTTGTTCTTTTTGGATTTTCTGTTGATTCAAACCTTATTTTATGAAATTGATCATTGGGTTTTTGTGGGGACACATTATATTAATGATCCTTGGTGGTTAATTTGATCAATTTTGTGTTTTGTGAAAAATTGAAAATTCTAGGGTTTGTTCTTGATCCGAATTGGGGCTTTTGTTAAATTGGATAGAATTTGATGAAATTGGCTTGTTGTGTTGGTGTAATTAAGCATTATAATCTATGTGCTGTGTTTTGTAATGCTTAATTCATCAATTTGTTGCAAAATTTTCAAGTGGTTTTTCAAATTTTGGGATTTTTGATAGAAATTCCTTGTTCAAGCCAATTTTGTCCAATTACTCTCAATTAAACTTAATTTGTCACTGCATTTAGATCATGCATCACAACATGTTATTGTTCATGCATCATATAGATTTTTGTTCTATATTATTTATTGTGCTAATTTGCAGTCTGCCTTTGGTTTTGTTTTCTCTTGTTTCTTTGTGTTTTTCTCTGTGTGTCTCTGTCCTTTCCTTAGCACTATGCCTAGGAAAACTAGAGCCCGTAGGAGTGTTCCCTCACCTTCTCCTTCACCCCCTCCATCCTTTGATAGTGAGAGGTTTCCGAGTGAGGAAAACCAAGAGACTTTTGAGAAACTGACCGTTAAGAGAAAGATTTGGGCTGAGCGTTCTGTGCTATTAGATGAGCTTGATCCTGCCATTAGGGCAAATTTTGAGCGTCGGGGTTGGTTACCCTTGGTGGATGTTTCTGATCCTCCTCCACCTTCTGCCTTGATTAGAGAGTTCTATTCGAACATCTCTATCCGCGTCTATGATTCCAACACTCTAGTTAAGAGTTGGATACGAGGCGTAGAGTACACCATTACTCCTCGGGTAGTGGCTGATGCTCTAGGGGTACCTTTGGTCCAGCATCCTGTCTATCCTTATGATGAGTCTCCCGAGATTAGCGATGTTTTGTCATACGTCACTGGTACTACTGTCCAGTGGGGTTCTGATCCTCGGATCACTTCTGCTGAGCTCTCTGGGTTGCACTATCTGTTCTTTCGGATAGCTTGTCATTCGATCTGGCCTATTTCCCATGTTCACACCATTCCTCTTGAGAGGTGTGTTTTTCTGTACGCTCTTGTTACTGATGCTCCTATTAGTTTTCCCCATCTTTTTCTTCGTTCTTTGAACGAAGTTTATAGGAGTTCATCTACTGCTCATGCTCTTGTTCATCCTATTTTCATTCATAGGATTCTTCTCTATCTTGGTCTTAGTGACTTTCCTTCCTCTGAGCCCGTCCATGTGATAGGTCCTTTAGGTGCGTCTTTTCTTAGACAGAGGGCCGCTCATCTTCGAGCTGGTTCTAAACACCCTAGATCTGAGCCCTCTAGTAGCGCACCTCCTCCTTCTTCTTCTGCAGGTCTTGCTGGTGAGGATATTCCTATTCCAGTTGGTGATGATGCTGCTGCTGCTGATGTTCCTCCATCTCCTTCGGCCGACTTTGATGTTCGTCGTACTTTGGAGACTGTCATGACTGTTCAGCAGGCTCATGGTCAGATTTTGGTGGACTTGCTGGATGAGATGCGTGCTCTCCGAGCTGATCTTGCGCGTCTTCATTCACCCTCACCACCTCCTTTTGATGGCGACTTGTGATTGCCCTTTGGCATTCCGTCACAAAAAGGGGGAGTGGAGTTTTGACTTGTAGTAGAGTTTTTGTTGTTAGGGGGAGATTTTTTTTTTTTTAGAGGAGCTTGTGGAGTTTTAGATTGTATCTATGTGCTTCACTTTGTATATCATTTTTGGGGATATTCATGTTAGGGGGAGTAACATTGATTGATATACATGATATTTTTTATTGATTCTTGTTGCTTTATGATTCACTGCGTATTGATTTATATTTATGACTTGTTCATTTTTATATGTCTTTATTTTGTGTTGTGTGGATCTTACAAGAATGTTATACCTGTTGTTTTACTCTTTACTGTCACACATGCGTTTATGCGTTTGTTGAGTATTTCAGGATTATACAGGTTGATTCAACTAAGCTGCTGTCTACACTTGCAACTATGGATAGTAGTTAGGCTGAATTGAATTTTATGAGCATTATCTTTGTAAAGGGCTTTTTATTTGTAAAACTTTGAGCTGTTAATTAGGGTTTTGTCACGGATTGCCAAAGGGGGAGTTTGTTAGGTTCTAAGGTCTTAGGATTTTATGTATTTAGAACTCTAATTTGTAATGTTGGCAAACCATGATCAAAACATTGTATTTAGTCTTATTTAGACTTGCTCAAAGTTGGTTTAATATTGTAAAGTTGGAATCGAGTGGCTGCAGAAGTACTTGGGACTTTCGGCCTGGCTCGATCGATCGAAGAATAGACTTGATCGATCGAAAATCGCACAGGTTGAATATTCTGCAGATTTTCCAACTCAGCCCTACTTCATTAAACGTTTAGGGTTTTGTGTTTTTACCCTAGGTATATAAACTAAACCCTAGCCACATTTTTGAGGGTTGTCCATATTGCTTTGTTGCTCATACATTGCTGTTTTGTGTGAATCTCGTGTGAGATCTTTGAGGAGACTTCCTTTACACAAAACTTAGGGTTTTCAAGGTAGAGATGATTTCAACTTCTTGAAGATCATTATAGTTGCAACCATTGGAACTTAAAAAGAAAAGCAAGCGGGGAGCTTGTAGCTGATTGAAGAATTCAAGAAAGACGTGGTCCGTGGATTCGGAGCCTGCGCGTAGTCGTGTCAGGAAGTTTTACTGGTGGGTAGCATTAGGAAGTCGAGCGGGGAGCTTGTAGTCCTTCTGTAAGAACTTCAATTCTTTCATAGTGAATTCTGTTATGCCTTGAGGATCGGTAGGTCAAATCCTCCCCAGGTTTTTACCGAGTGGTTTCCTGAGTGATCATATCTTGTGTTATTTATTATTCCGCTTCTTTATATCTTGATATGATTATTTGATTGCTTTAACCTAGAATTGCATAATTTGACTAAGTAACAATTTGGCTAATTAATCTAGGCTACGCTATCTGTGTGTTTAAGGGGTCTAAATTTCCAACAGAATGGAAACAGGATAAAAAAGAGCATGAGCGGTAGAAGAACTCCTATAAACTTCATTCAAAGAACGAAAAAACAAATAAGGAAAACTAATAAGAGTATCTGTAACAAGAACGTACAAAAATGCACATTACTCCATAAGAATGGTGTGTAGATGAGAGATAGGCCACAAAGAATGACACGCTATCCTAAAGAAAAGATAATGCACCTCGGTAAGCTCAGCAGTGGTGATTCGAGGATCAGAACCTCATTGGATAGAAGACCCAGTGATGTAAGACATAATGTCGTCCAAGGGAGGGGACTCATCATAGGGATAGACAGGGTGCTGGACCAACGGAACCCCAAGAGCATCAGCCACGACTTTAGGAGTAATGGTGAACTCTACACCTCGTATCCAACTTTTTACTAAAGTGTTGGAATCATAGACGTGAATAGAGAGGTTCGAGTAGAACTCTCTAATCAGGGTAGCTGGCGGTGGGGGACCAATATCCAATAATGGTGGCCAGCCCCTACGCTCAAAATTAGCCCTAATGATTGGATCAAGCTTTTTTAACAACACTTTTCGCTTAGCCCAAATCTTTCTCTTAAGGTTTAAAGTCTCAAAAAGCACTCGGTTTTTCTCACTTGGAAATAAATCGCTAAAAGGGGAAGGAGTAGAAGAAAAGGAGGATGTCCTATGGGCTCTAGTCTTCTTAGGCACGGTGCTAGGGTAAGGACAAGACACAAGGACAAAATCAAAAAGAATAAAAAGAAAAACTAAGGGCAAACTGCAAGTTAGCACAAAAAAATAAAAACAACAATTTATATGATGCATGAACAGATAAATATCGTGATGCATGCTCTAATTTAGTGATGACAAGTTCAATTTAAGTTTAGAATCACAAAATTGGCTTGAGTATAGAGTTTATAACAAAAACCCCAAAATTTTGAAAAACCACTTATTCAATTTGTACTAAATTGACCAATTGATCATCACACAAGATAGAAAACAGTTTATTATTATCAAATTTATCAATCTAACGAGCCAATTTCATCAATTAAACTCAATTTGAACAAAATCCCTAATTTAGGTATATTCAAGCCCTAGAATTTCTAATTTTTCACAATACATCAAATTGATCAAATTAAACACCATAGATCATGTTTATAACATCTCTAAACAAAAACCCATTGATTGATTTCAAGAAAACAAGCATGAATCATCAAAAACCCCAAAAATTCTTAGATTCGAAATTTCCCAAATAATCCATGATTTTATGCATGAAAAATGAAAATAAATGCAAAAGGAAGGGTAAAAGGGTCTTACCGGCCTTAGGAGAGAAAAACATTGCAAAAAGAATGGAGGAAAACGACAAAAATTTGGATTGAAGCCTTGACCAAGTCGTATGGAGGGAGAGAGTGTTTGAAAACTTTTCGAAAAGTAAGTTGAACACTTGAAAATCAACTTTTTAAAAAACTCTCTATATGATTTTCGATTGATTGAAATTTAGGTTTGATCGATTGAAAATGTTTTGATTGATCCATTATCAATTGAGCATCGACCGAAACAGATAGAGGCTGACCAAAAATTTAATTGCAATTTTGATTGATTGAAGAATAGATTCGATCGATCGAAATTCTGGAAAAAAACAACTTTTTTAAAAAACAAAGTAATTTTGTGCAGAAACTCCTCAAAGCATTGAATTTTCAAAATAAAATGAATGAGTATGAGATAAAATGTCTTTAAAACACACAAGTTTTGAATACAGTTTTCCCAAAATTAATATTTTCATACCATTATCTTAAAATCTCAAGCATCAAATATGTTTTGTATAAAACTCAAGGAATTTTCAAATTTGGTTGGTCAAACCAAAGACACACAATAACATATACAAAGTTTAACAAATAGTAACTTGTGTAGTATGTACAACTAGCAAAAGTTTGAGATACATGTGAGGTGATATGTGAACAGAAATCAAACACAAAGTCTATAAAAATCATCACATAGAATTTGAAAGATACCATCATCTAAAGTGTTACATCATATAACTCCCACATCTCCTAGATCATAAGCTTGCAATCATGTAAGTTTCTTGATGTGCCTCATATTGTACACACAAATTATAATTGATTAGAAACTTATTAAAATAGCCGAGATAATATATACACTAATTTTAGTTGCTTGATTTAACTTTAAGTCCAATAATGTACACACCAATTTTAAGCATTTAAACCAAGGCTACACCTTATATTGTTTTTGTGCATGTGCTATACTTTCTTGAGCACAAAATCTTACGATATGCACTAAGGTATTCATGATTGGCTAGTGAACAGTGATGAGATGGTTATTTATGCATTTCTCAAAAGGTTCAAATCCAACAGTCAAAGACATGTGGCTTCAAGATCAAGACAAAGTGATAAAAAAACCATAAACATCTTTCCCACACAACATGCACTACAAAACTTCACTTAGTAAAGTACAATAAATGAGCATATCTAAGTTAAACCAGATACAAAGACATGTTATGTGAAAAAAAAAATTGACCAACCTTGTTTTCAAAACCAAGAAAATCAATACAAAACACAATTTGCTTCCCTTTTTTCCTTTTTAAAAAAAAAAAATGAAATGAAGAAACAAAAACAGTCCTAAAATGAAATGCATGAATGTTATGCAATGCAAGTATTAGAAGAAAAAAAAAAAAAAAAAACAATGGTCACAAAGAGTAGAGCAATGAAGTACAAGGACCATGTTAGAAAGACTCAATTAGATTGAGCATTTTGCATCTAAAAATTTTTAGATGCACCTCGAGCATTGGAGTTCTTATTCACATTAGAGTGATTTCCAACTCCATGATTGGAATAAAGGTTGAGAGTCTTTACCAATTTACTAATAAGTATCATAAGATCTTGTGCTTGAGGCATAGACACTTTTAGCTTATTTGCTTGCTTAGCAGCTTGGAACTTGAAATAGTTTGGACGAATGTACCTAGACTTTCCATAAAAATGACAAACCCAAGCAGGTTTATCATGCACCTTATCCTTAGAAAAGGTAGACTCCTTAGGTTTAGACTCTTTCAGATCAACCCTAATCTTCCCTGGAGTTGTGACCTCTACAAGTTTAATAGTCTTACTCACAAGGGGTTCGGAGGAAGAAGAAGGAACAAAGTTTGTAGAATGGGGTGTAGACATAGAGTTGCTTTCTACAAAACCTAAGCCAGTTTTGTCAGAGGGAGACTTTTGAAAACTTAGCATGTGATCAAGTTTGGAACTTGCAGACTTAATAGATTGTTCTCTAGCAACAGATAGTTCAAGTTCCAAATTCTTAACTTTATCAAACAAAAGCATATTTTTAATTTTCACATTGTTCAAAAGTTCATTAGCATCAAACAATTTCACAAGCAAAATTTTCTTATCAAGCTCAAGAGATGCAATTTTCTTCAAGCCAAGATCAACATTCATAGCATCCTTTGCAGCAACTTTGCAAAGGTTATTGTAGGCTTCTTGAAGATCTGCATCCTCAGAAAGTTCCTCATCAAAAGGGTTATCTTCAATAGACACGCTTTCATTGACTACAGCAGTAGTAGTGAAAGCAATAAAGTTTTCATCCTCATCAGAACCAGACTCATCATCGAAAACTTCATTATCACTAAGGGTTACAGTCACAACCTTACCCTTAGACCTCAAGTATGTAGGACATTCAGATTTCATGTGACCATACCCTTGACATCCAAAACATTGAGGACTCATAGAATTATTAGAAGATTGACCAACTTTTTTTCTAGGTTTTTTTAGTGTTGTTAACCTTAGTAGGATCATTCTTCCTAAAATTTCTAGGTTCAGCAGTGTTCTTATCTCTTGCCCTTCTGTTGTTGTTTCTAAGGAAATTTCTAAAATTCTTGGCAAGGTAAGCAATCTCTATAGCATAGATCTCATCATCAAATCCACCAACATCAACATCGTCAACTGACTTAAGAGTTATTGATTTGGATTTGCTAGTTTTGGATAGGTCTAACTTATAGGACTGAAGAGATCCTGCAAGTTCATCAATAGGGATGGAGTCCACATCCTTGCTCTCAATGATGGTAGTCACTTTGGGTTTAAAATCTTCAGTTAAAGATCTAAGAATCTTCCTAATAATTTTAGGTTAATCATAGATTTCACCCAAGTTGTATGCAGAATTAACAATGTCATTAAGTTTAGCATAAAATTTATCAAATGATTTATTATCAGACATCTTAATGCTCTCAAATCTAGAAGTTAATTGCTGCAACTTATTAATTTTAATTGTCTTAGTGCTTTCATGTATAATCTGGAGGATATTCCAAGCAGTGTGAGCAACCTCAATATTTGAGATTCTCTTAAATTCCTCCATAGAAACAGCATTGAAAATAGCATTCATAACTTTGCTATTGAAAGCGGCTGCTTCTTTCTGAGAAGTTTGCCACTCACTCACAGGAGTAGTGGGCTCCGTACTCAACGGAGTTCCAGACTCTCTCATCAATAGATTTCAGGAATGCTTTCATCCTTACTTTTCAATACGCATAATTATTCCCATCAAAGTAAGGTGGAATAACAAGAGAGTGTTCGTGTTCCATGACAGCAGGGGTCAAGGATCAGTCCAGAGATCAAAAGATCTATAACAAGAGAGCTACCTACTCTGATACCCCTTGTTTGTTTTTAAACCCCTTAAAACACAACAGATTAGCCTAGTTAATTAGCCAAGTGATTACTTAGCCCAAATTTCAGATATAGGTTAACACAATCATATAATTATATTAATGCAAAGTGAGGAATATAAAGAATACAAAGATATGATCATCCAGGAAAACCAAACCGGTAAAAAACTTGGGGAGGATTTAACTTAGCTATCTTTAAGGTAAAACTGAATCCACTATGAAAGAATCGAAGTTTTACAATAGCGATTTAGACCACTAACATCCTATCGCTACCTCATGTAGAAAATTTACTGACACGACCACGTGCAAGCTTCAAGACCACAGACTCCTTTTTTCTTGGATTCTCCAGCAAATACAAGCATTCTCGCTTGTGTATTTTAAATTTTAAGCTCTTTAGTGCAGCAATTGAATGATCATCAAGCTCTCAATGGAATCTCCTTCTTGATAATCTTAAGCATATGTGAAGGCAACCACCTCTCAAATCTCAGAAAAGATTCACACACACAGCAAATAGAGTAACATCTAAAACGTGGCTAGGGTTTCCTTTTTATACTTAGGGCAAAACATAAAACCCTACACGTCATATGAGCTTAGAGCTGAGTTGAAAATTCTGCAGAAAAAATATTATGCCCGACTTTCGATCGATCGAGAATTAATTCTCGATCGATCGAGCTAGTCAGAATTGCACACTCAATTTTGTAGTTAACTCGATTCCAACTTTACATAAAAGACATACTTTGAACAAGTCTAAAACAATACTAACAACCTGTTTTGATCATGGTTTGCCAACAATACAAATTAGAGTTCTAATACATAAGTTCCTAAGTACTTAGAACCTAACAGAGGGTATGCTCCTAATAGGCAATGATATCGTTGCATGCCTGATCATTGAGATTGGTACTATGAAGATCAAAATGTTAGATGAAGTGGTGAGAGTTCTTGGAGGTATCAGAACTATCCTAGATCTCAATAAGAATTTAATGTCTTTCTTATTTGTTAGAGGGTTGAGTCATGAAGATTGCCATAAGTGCCTTAGTGGTAATGAGAAGTAAGCTATACAATTAGTTAAGAACATAGTTGTAGGTGAAGTTGTAGTCTCCACTCCTGCAAAGTCAAAGTTCAAACGACACAAAATTGTCTTATATGCAACTTGGTCATATTGGTAAGAGTAATGTGTAAGAGAAATTTGTTAAGAGAGTGAAAACTTGCAAACTAGACTTCTGCACTTATTGTGTATACGGTTTGGAAGCAGGATATAAAGTCAATTTTCAAGACCAGCTTTCATACCAATAAAAATGTTACTAAATATGTCCACATTTGAGGGCTAGTTTCAGTTTCTTTCCATGGTGGTGCTTGGTATTAGTTCCATTCATAACTGCTCCAGGAATGTATGGATTTAGTTTATAAAGCATGAATCATTAACAATTCATTTCTTCTAACATGATATATATCGTTACATGGATATATCATATATAGTCTTAGATCAACAAGAACATGAAGGCATAAAAAGCATAATGATCTGAGTTTGCACGATATACAGAGGTCTGTATGTATCTCTCTCTCTCTCAATGAGAAAGAGAGAAAGTAAAATGCTAAGCATAGGCATGGCGAAAAAAGAAAATGGAGTGGTACCTGCAGGTAGTTTGGTGTTGGGGTTGGGGATCGCACCAGCGTCCCTGATATGAAAGAGACAAAATAATGCAGCTAAAACATTATGAAAGAGGGTCTTTCCTCGTTACCATAAATGCACTAAAGAACTGGAGATTTTGAGCAGGATTTCACATGGGGGAGTCTCCTTCAGTTACGTCACCACTATAATATGTAAAAAACAAAAATTCCAATAATGTCTTTGTGTGAGAGAAAGATCGGGGCTCGTGAAAACTTTCAACCACTGGGGTTGAGCTCAGAAACAGATATCCAAAAAGTCTCCAAAACCAATATTTTCCAAAAGCAAATAACATGGGAGGTCCGCCATTTTATCTTCCTTCTTTATTTTTATTTATTTTTTCAACCCTCCATTATATTAGCTTAGCTCTTGAGTGCAACTTAGCCTAAGGGTAATTTCCAACCCCATTACCATTAGAATGTCACTTTTCGAAAGACGCTTTTATTATCGCCCTCCCTCTTTTCCCATCTAGGAAAAATGTATGGTTGATGGACTATGAAAGTGAACCCGAAGGCCTTCTCTTTTTTCATCCTTTTCTACATATCAAATAAAGCGTAGGGACTCTTTTTTTTTTTTTTTTTTTTCAAAGAAATTTGAAAAAGCTTAGGGACTTATATATTACTATGGCATTGCAATTTGAAAAATATTTATACAAATTAAAATAATAATTAGAATTCTCACTTGCAATAAAACTAGGTGGAAATCTAAAACACTATTTAAGTATGTTTTTAATCACACAAGTAATTAACTTAATAATAATAATAATAATGATGATGACGACGATGACAACGACTATTAAAGTATTGTTTAATTATTAGTTAGTCACCAAGTGTCTTTTTTGGAATAGCTTCTTTTTCAACTTTTTGTAAATGGGATTGTTGGAAAAAATTGTAAATAGAAAACTGTATTTTGAAAAGGTGATTAAGACCATTTTACCAAATGGCACAAATATATTATATGATTATTAAATAAATCATATGAATGAAAATACACTTGTGGGTTATTAACAGTGGAGATTCTCAAAAAAAAAAAAAAAAACAGTGGAGGAAATTTGTTCAATCCAATCTAGAGCAAAATAAAAAATGGCAAAACATTTTAACCTCTTGTTATTAGATTATTTTTTGAAAAAAAGAGTAAAAAGAAAATAACAGTGCAAGTGATGGTTGGAGGGTCTATTTTCCTTTTCATAAATATCCACCTTATGGACTAACCCACATCCATTTTCTGCATCTGTAACTGTTGGTGTAACCTGAGCAAAATCATTTGAAGAAAAAAAGTGAGAGAGAGAAAGAAAAGAAAGAACTGCTGCTGAAAACTACATCATAGAATTTGGTCTAGGCCAAACTCACCTAGAAATACTTGTTTTTATCCAAAATTTTTCCATTCCTCCTAGTTTCTTTACCAGGTCAGTGGCCAAATACAAAATCATACGTAATCCATTAGCACAAGTTTGTAGTCTGGTTTATTGGGTTTTCCCAACTCAAGGTTAAAGTCAGCTTGTTTTCTATTGCTAACAAGGTTATAAACAACAATCATCTTGGTTTTGCTCATTTTTTCAGCTTGCATCCATGGAGTTTCCGAATCAAGCACTGGAGGGATCTTCGCAGAGGAAAATCGGAAGAGGAAAAATCGAAATTAAGCGGATCGAAAACACAACAAATCGGCAAGTCACCTTCTGCAAGCGCCGCAACGGTTTGCTAAAGAAAGCCTATGAACTATCTGTTCTTTGTGATGCTGAAGTTGCACTCATCGTCTTCTCCAGCCGTGGCCGCCTCTATGAGTATTCTAACAACAGGTTTGTAACGTTTTTCACCTTTTACTTCTAATCAATCTTCATGCTCTTAACTATTCTTCTGTTTCTTCATGTGTTTGTGTTTGATCTTTCTCTATTCTTCTCATTTCTTTTCTTTCTTTCCTTTAGATTTTTTTCTTTGTTAAATTGTTGGTTTTTGAATATTCTTGAGCTGGATATTTGAGATGGGTATTACGTGCTTAGATTTGCAGCTTCGGTCAAAACAATTCTATAGATTTTTTTTTTTTCGAAAAAAACAAAAATGAGAACATGGTCATTTTATGCAAGTTAGATTGAGCTTTACTTTTTAGGTCTGCAGTGAACACGATTCGCTTGTCTTATTTCTTGTTCTTGCTCTTATTTTTTGCTTTGTTTTGTTTCCTTTATGAGCTTTGTGGGATTTTTTCTTCTTTTAATACTTTTTCCCAGTTTTCTGCTCAGTAGATATGCAGATCTGTAAGTAATAGATGGAAATGGAAGTGTTGTGTAACAGTGTATTAGTAGGAAACTTGGAAGAGATAAGCAAGCACAGTTTAGGGTTACAAAGATTTTCAGGTCTGTAAGATCAGCTTCCTTCTATCTGCCTTCTTGTTAAACTATACATTTCTTCTCTCTCTCTCTCTCTCTCCTTCTCTCTCTCTCCACATGTCATCCATCAGCTAAAGAGTCATGCCAGCTAAAGGTGTCGCACTCTCACTGGGGGTTAGCCCATTCTCTCGCATCGCTTGACCCATCCTTCGTAACATGTCACTTCAGCAAAACAGTGAAACACAAAGGACCCTACCAAATTGGAGATTAAATTGGGGATCTTTAATTGCTTAGTACGTGTCAGAACTAAATTAGGGTTTCAAGGGCAATTTGAGGACTCAAAAAAAAAAAAAAAAAAAAAACTATTTCACACTCATACACATTAGACATGAGAATGTCTATATTTTAAGACGTGAAATAGTAAATATGAGAGAATCAAATAAATTCTTTGAGTACTTAAGTTATTGTCCATTTTACCCTTGGAGACGTTTTTGATTAGGGTTTCAAATGCCAATTCATTATATTGTAGAGCTCACCCAAAATCTTTTATTGTTTTCATGATCTTTCTTATAAGGGAATTTTATTGCCCTATGCACGCGTTGTAGCCTTTTGTTAGGCTGTTTAGATGAATTCCATATTTGGCCTAAAAGAAAAGGAAAAGGCTGGTACCAAAAAAGAGGAAAAAGCGTTTTGGCCTTTCAGTGCTTATTGATTTTTTTTTTAAGGGTTAATGGGTGCCTCTGATTTTACCCGTTTAATTGCGTGCATAATAACAAAGTGACAAAAAACATATCAAATGATGATTATTAGGGTTTCAGAACCCAATTTTTTTTCCTTTATCACCCTCTTGAGAACATAGTAAGAAAGAATCAATCAGAATGCAATTAGGGTTTTTAAACCCAATATTGGGTACGCCATAAAATCTTCAGACACATCATCATTTCTTCAATCAACCCCAAACCCAAAGAGCAACATATGTAGAGGTTAAAGGGAAATGGGTGTTTCTAAACTTTAACCTACTCTAACCACTTTTAACCTAATCAGATCTATAAAAGATGGTTATAATAAGAGTCTTGTTAGCTAGGGCTTGAATACTCAAAACTCCAAAATGGGTTTCTATTTCGAACTTCTGCAACGTCTTATTTCAATCAGTCAAGAGGCAGATAAGACATTTTTGGCAAGTAAGTTTTGGATATTGTCTCTTTTATTGACCGTCTTGCCCTTGAAATGGTTAATGAGCTGTATGGTTTAAGGTTACCCAACACACGAATCTTTTGTCACGTCAGACTGATTTTTCAGTTCTTCACTCCTGACAACAAGGTGGTGTCATGATTCCTCTTCTGGTTTTTTCTTATCCAATTAATTTTTCCTTTTTCCTTTTTCCTTTTTCAACTAAATAATTGATGAAAAAACCAAAACGGTTTAAAAAACCATCCTGAAATTTCCTTTATAGATTAATTTCACCATCAAAAAAAAAAAAAAAAAAAAAAAATCCTAATATAGATAAAAAAAAAAAAAAAAAAAAAAAAAATCCTAATATAGATCACTTTGGCAGTTTGGCCCCCACTTCTTTTGAACTTCGTAAGCCAAAACCTAAACAACGTGGAGTTATGAATCAAGGTAGAGCTTTACTTTAATACATTGCACATTAAAGAGAGAGAGCTTTAATTGTAATTATTATGAAGTTCTCAAAGTTCATGATCTGTCTACTTCATATTGACTGTAAAAATGTCCAATTCATTAAAGTGTACATAGTTTAAACTTGTAAACAAAGTCATATTAATCATTGCTGTACCCGTTTGAATTTAAAGAGGCAGAGTGATAACTTTCATACTTTTGGAAACAAACTCCTCAAAACTTATGGATCCTATACATGTATTTTATGTCCCTTACATGTATATTCCAAAAAGCTGTGCGTTTCGTGGGCATGGGAGAGAGAGAGAGAGAGAGAGGTTTGAAGTAAAGTTTGAGGCGACAGAAAATATAGAGAGGGAAGCAAAGGGTACGAGCCAATGGCAGGCTCTGCACATTATGGCTCTTTTCATGCATAGGGATGCAAGAATGGCTGCAAGAACAGACTTCTCGGTCTCAGACACACAAGCACATGAATTTTTTTTTTTTTTCTTTTCTATTTTTTAATTTGAACATAAATCTATTCATGCTTCAATCGTAGAAATATCAGATCCAGATTTTGGTCCCTGGGCTGATCGAGGTGGGTAATAGTGAGCTCTCATGGTCATTACACTTAGTCCAATGGTTTTAGTGCACGTGGCATACAGGAGTATAGAGATAGAGTTAAAAGCCAGTCAAAATGAGGCATCTTCGTGGCAGAGACAACCAATCACTGGCTCGAGAAAATTAAGGTTACGGCATACTGATTGTTAGTTAGGTGCTCCGTTATGTTCATAATGATAAAACAGTCTAAGTACAAAATAGTATATATGTGTGTGTTATTTTTTGATAATATGTATATATGTGTGTGTTTTTTTTCCCTATATTTTTACCTTTAAAAGAAATAATTATTTCTAAAACTTTTTATTGAAAAAAAAAAAACTAAATATTTTGATAATTTTTATATATTTTTTATAAAAGTGATATTAAATTTTTTTTAAAAATATTTTATTAATAAATATCCTAAGAATGGCCGTTAAGTACTGGACCTTACATATATAACCTTCAAATATAACTATTTAATAGGACACTTTGAAAGGTCAAAAGGAGAGACTAAAAAACTGGTAAAAGTTTACTTTTTTTTCTTTTTTTTATTTTATTTTTCTTTTTTGAAGATGTTAAAACTTACTTAGACATTGAACATTTTTAATACAAAATATGAATATAGATATTATTATTTTTAAAATAAACCTTACTATTGATAAGATTTCAGTTTATTAAGTTTTTCCTTAATCTGTCCTACTATACTCCTTATAA
Source organism: Quercus suber (assembly GCF_002906115.3). NCBI lineage: Eukaryota > Viridiplantae > Streptophyta > Magnoliopsida > Fagales > Fagaceae > Quercus > Quercus suber. The sequence goes on from NW_027069536.1 coordinate 389,677, forward strand.
CCTTTTTCAAGCTTGAGGTGAAGTTAGTTACAACAAATTTTCTCTAAATTAAGCTTAACCTTTCCATTTAAGATTTAATTTAAAAAGAAAACAGATACAATAAAATCTCACAATTTATTCACTAAAACCTTGTTTTGAAATGTAGTGAGTCTAAATGTGCTCTTTATTTTATTTTGATTTATAATGAATTATCACATCAGCTTTCCTATGAAAAATTGTTGTGGAGGTACAAGAACTCTAATTTAAAGATTTACAAACAAAAGCAAAGTTCTTTTAGGCACAAAGACAGCTATCATGTATATTCTGAGGCTGTGTATTATAAAGCTGATCTAGCCAGACAGATTTTGTAAAAATTTGAACAAAATACTTACCAAAAGATTTAATTTGTTGGATATAATCAATTTATAATAAAATATATGTTATTTCTCAAAATTTTATATTAATGTTTTGTTTCAATTTTGTAAGTTGCAAACATTTTATCTTAATTTAAAAAAAAAAACTATAATAATGATTATATATTTTAGTTACTCAAAGTTTTAAATACAGATTGAATAACACGCACGTACATGCACACACAGAAACAACAAAATTCATATAATTGATCTTCAGACCTTTGTTGTGTTAAATTTATATATCAAGAATTGTGCAAGTGCGTTAAAATTTATTTAATTGACCTTTCAGTTGAATTCTTCATAAGGATGTATGAATATAAAATTTTCATATAACATTGATGTTGTTAAAGACTGAAAATAATGACAAATGGATTATTAGAAAAACTCCCATATATGGCAAATTAAATCTGAATTAGGACAAATTTGATCAGAGTTGGTTGCATGACAAAAGCTCTAGACCTCTCAGATTTTTACTTGAATGTGAATTCTCAGGAATTACTTATTCTGTTATAATAATTTCTTTCTACATTATTTTTTTTTTCTAGTGTAATCTCATTTATTTTTTATGCACTTTTTGGACACTAGTTTAAAAGATTCCCAGAGAATATTTTGCAAGGGCTTGTGGGTGAGACTTAGGTCAGATTTAGCCACTCTCAATGAAAGTTTTAAATAAGTTACTACACTGGAATGAAAATAATAGAATTGGTAACTTGAATCAAAATTGATCACCAATTTAATGTATGATTGCCAAATAAATTGAAAATTATAAATGAAAAATCCAGGTTATATAGTTTTAGTGAGATTGCAATAATTTGTGTAGTCGTTTCTGTTTGTTGCTCAGCCAAAATTGGGTCTTTAAGGAATCTCCGTATAGGCTCTCGTTTATGGTGTTTAGCAATGTCCTCGTAAATACACAATGGTGGTGAGAACCGGGAATGAGAGAATAGTGATACTGTTGAGAAAAAAAAGAAAGTCAAACTGACAGTCCGGCTGTTCCACCCTGTTGCATTGAGCGGAATGCTTTGCCTTTTAAAGACCTTTCTTTATGGCATGGTACGATCATTTTTATACATTGTCACTTCATGTTTATCCAAACTCATGCTAAGTGCTAACTGTATAGTCTTGTACCCAGCAAAAAAAAAAAGAGAGAGAGAGAGAGAGAGGTTTGAAGTAAAGTTTGAGGCGACAGAAAATATAGAGAGGGAAGCAAAGGGTACGAGCCAATGGCAGGCTCTGCACATTATGGCTCTTTTCATGCATAGGGATGCAAGAATGGCTGCAAGAACAGACTTCTCGGTCTCAGACACACAAGCACATGAATTTTTTTTTTTTTTCTTTTCTATTTTTTAATTTGAACATAAATCTATTCATGCTTCAATCGTAGAAATATCAGATCCAGATTTTGGTCCCTGGGCTGATCGAGGTGGGTAATAGTGAGCTCTCATGGTCATTACACTTAGTCCAATGGTTTTAGTGCACGTGGCATACAGGAGTATAGAGATAGAGTTAAAAGCCAGTCAAAATGAGGCATCTTCGTGGCAGAGACAACCAATCACTGGCTCGAGAAAATTAAGGTTACGGCATACTGATTGTTAGTTAGGTGCTCCGTTATGTTCATAATGATAAAACAGTCTAAGTACAAAATAGTATATATGTGTGTGTTATTTTTTGATAATATGTATATATGTGTGTGTTTTTTTTCCCTATATTTTTACCTTTAAAAGAAATAATTATTTCTAAAACTTTTTATTGAAAAAAAAAAAACTAAATATTTTGATAATTTTTATATATTTTTTATAAAAGTGATATTAAATTTTTTTTAAAAATATTTTATTAATAAATATCCTAAGAATGGCCGTTAAGTACTGGACCTTACATATATAACCTTCAAATATAACTATTTAATAGGACACTTTGAAAGGTCAAAAGGAGAGACTAAAAAACTGGTAAAAGTTTACTTTTTTTTCTTTTTTTTATTTTATTTTTCTTTTTTGAAGATGTTAAAACTTACTTAGACATTGAACATTTTTAATACAAAATATGAATATAGATATTATTATTTTTAAAATAAACCTTACTATTGATAAGATTTCAGTTTATTAAGTTTTTCCTTAATCTGTCCTACTATACTCCTTATAACCTTTTTCAAGCTTGAGGTGAAGTTAGTTACAACAAATTTTCTCTAAATTAAGCTTAACCTTTCCATTTAAGATTTAATTTAAAAAGAAAACAGATACAATAAAATCTCACAATTTATTCACTAAAACCTTGTTTTGAAATGTAGTGAGTCTAAATGTGCTCTTTATTTTATTTTGATTTATAATGAATTATCACATCAGCTTTCCTATGAAAAATTGTTGTGGAGGTACAAGAACTCTAATTTAAAGATTTACAAACAAAAGCAAAGTTCTTTTAGGCACAAAGACAGCTATCATGTATATTCTGAGGCTGTGTATTATAAAGCTGATCTAGCCAGACAGATTTTGTAAAAATTTGAACAAAATACTTACCAAAAGATTTAATTTGTTGGATATAATCAATTTATAATAAAATATATGTTATTTCTCAAAATTTTATATTAATGTTTTGTTTCAATTTTGTAAGTTGCAAACATTTTATCTTAATTTAAAAAAAAAAACTATAATAATGATTATATATTTTAGTTACTCAAAGTTTTAAATACAGATTGAATAACACGCACGTACATGCACACACAGAAACAACAAAATTCATATAATTGATCTTCAGACCTTTGTTGTGTTAAATTTATATATCAAGAATTGTGCAAGTGCGTTAAAATTTATTTAATTGACCTTTCAGTTGAATTCTTCATAAGGATGTATGAATATAAAATTTTCATATAACATTGATGTTGTTAAAGACTGAAAATAATGACAAATGGATTATTAGAAAAACTCCCATATATGGCAAATTAAATCTGAATTAGGACAAATTTGATCAGAGTTGGTTGCATGACAAAAGCTCTAGACCTCTCAGATTTTTACTTGAATGTGAATTCTCAGGAATTACTTATTCTGTTATAATAATTTCTTTCTACATTATTTTTTTTTTCTAGTGTAATCTCATTTATTTTTTATGCACTTTTTGGACACTAGTTTAAAAGATTCCCAGAGAATATTTTGCAAGGGCTTGTGGGTGAGACTTAGGTCAGATTTAGCCACTCTCAATGAAAGTTTTAAATAAGTTACTACACTGGAATGAAAATAATAGAATTGGTAACTTGAATCAAAATTGATCACCAATTTAATGTATGATTGCCAAATAAATTGAAAATTATAAATGAAAAATCCAGGTTATATAGTTTTAGTGAGATTGCAATAATTTGTGTAGTCGTTTCTGTTTGTTGCTCAGCCAAAATTGGGTCTTTAAGGAATCTCCGTATAGGCTCTCGTTTATGGTGTTTAGCAATGTCCTAGTAAATACACAATGGTGGTGAGAACCGGGAATGAGAGAATAGTGATACTGTTGAGAAAAAAAAGAAAGTCAAACTGACAGTCCGGCTGTTCCACCCTGTTGCATTGAGCGGAATGCTTTGCCTTTTAAAGACCTTTCTTTATGGCATGGTACGATCATTTTTATACATTGTCACTTCATGTTTATCCAAACTCATGCTAAGTGCTAACTGTATAGTCTTGTACCCAGCAAAAAAAAAAAAAAAAAAACTGTATAGTCTTGTTATTGATGGCAATGATATCTTGCTTCAGCGCTTCATTCCTCGAATACAATCTCAATAATAATTTCATTGCATATTTTCTCTAGCATTCAGATGTTGCAGTCCAATCCTCGTTTGAACTTTATGAACTAGCTAGTAGAGTATTAAAATGTAATGAAAATGTTATCTCTTTACAAATGCATATGATGCTTCTAGTTGTTAAAGCTCGTAATTTTTCATGCACTTTTGCAGTGTTAGAGGAACAATTAACAGGTACAAGAAAGTGTCTACTGAGTCCTCCAACCCGGGATCTGTTGCTGAAATTAATGCGCAGGTAAACTTCTTTCCGTTGATTTTAACAAATCAATAAAATGGTTCTGACAAAGAATATTGAAGTTATGGTTTATATTAGAAAAAGAAGAAACATAAAATATGAAAAAGAATGCAAAGAAAGAGAGAAAAAGAAAGAATTCACGTAATTAGCCTAAACTTTGTGTATTACAAATTTACAATAAATTCATTGAAGGATACTTATAGTCGCACTATCTAGGTTTACTGTACTTGTAAGACAAGTGAACTTCGGATTTTTTTTTGGCTTACAATCTAAATAAGATTAGAATTACTTTACTTACACTAAAAAAAGTATTAGATACAATAAACATAAATAACAAACTTAGGCCTTCTTCTAAAAAAAAAAAACTTAGGCCTTAGCCAAGATTGGGTATTGATATCGTTAACAACCAAATCATACCTATTATATTACTCAAAAAAAAAAAAATCATACCTATTTTATTACTCAAATGTGATTACAACAGTTCACATTTAAGAAACTTAAATTTGCAGCAGATTATATTACTAAAGCTTAAAATGTTCGAGTTCAATTGTTTGGTTTTCATATAAAGAATAAGTTGTAACTCTTGCTTTCCTATAGAATCATTCAATAATAGTGACAATAAGATAGTCTTATATATTGAGGTGAGTGAGATGATCATTTGGGTGTTTGTACTGAATATTATGAATGAATCACGTGGCACCAAAATTAAAAAAATAAAATAAAATAAAATAGATATTTCCTGCAAATTTTGGTTACAATTAAAAGCTAATTTGGATTTATTTTGAGTTTAATATCTTATATATGATTAACGGTAATTTTAGGCAAGTATAAATAGGGTTCAAATAGTTTGAAGGTGGTACGCAGTTGTCTTATATTTAGATCCCATTTGTTTGGTGTAAATTAGTTTTTATTTTTTTTTTATAGAGAAAATCTTTTTATTTTCCAATATTTGGTCGTGTTCTTGAAAAACATGATATTTGGCTCATACAAAAATTGCAATTTTACATATAGATATTAAATAACAACTTTTTTTTTTTTTTTTTTTTTGAGGGGGAACAACTCTAGTTCATGACTTTAAAATATTAATTAAAAAAACCATTAATTACCCCTATAAGCACAATTACAATATGTGTGCAACCAAAAAAAAAAAAAAAACATTAATTAAACAAGTAATTGATGATTCAAGAGCCTATGATTTGGTGGAATATACATAGTTGTGTATGAAACTTCTTTAAAAAAGGAAAAAAAAAGTTTATAACTTAATTAATTATTGTAATACGATATTTTCTTCTNTTTTTGTATTTTTCTCATTTTTTTAAAGACTATTTTTTTTTAAGAGAATAATATAGATATAGAAATGTTTTAAGGAAAATGCTTATGAGAAAAAAAAAGGGGGGGGGGGGAGTTTAGTATATCCAGATGCTTATACAAATGAGGAATAATTAACAACTTAATTCTCAGAATAATACATGCAATGGAAAATGCTTATGAGAATAATAAATGTGTTTAGTGCACATATATAGTTGTTCATTTTTTTTTTTTTTTTACTTTTTAATTTTTTATCTTTCTCTCAAAAAATATAGTTATTTTTTGTCCATGATTTCTTCTCATTGTTGCCACATGATCGCATAAAAAAATTTAATCATATATATGTCAGCTTCAAGCATAGGCAAATAGATTATTTTTTATTAGTTGATAAAATGTTATTTAATCATGCTTTTTCTTCACAGCCTTGCTCTACACTTTTATGAGTTAAACGTTATGACTAGCCTCTTATCCTAGTTCTTCACATCCTAGCCACTATAGATTTAGGAATTAGGATCCTAGTTTTTTAGGGTAAGTCTATCACAATTTTGGTGTATCTATTAAAATAACTGCGATGTAATAAAATTACTTGAAAGTGTAGCAATATCACTTCAAACAAGGACATTAAATGCCCTTCATGCCACAGATTTGGCCATCTAAGCCAACTGTCTCATATTGTAGCTGGTTACTCTACCAACTTCGTGCTAAAATATTACACTTTCGTTCCACAAATACTGAAATTCATCTCATCTAACATTTTCATTTTTTTTTTCCTTAGTTTTTCGTAAGAACTTCAATTTTCTTTACACAATTTTATAGACAAGAGTTCATAACAATCACCAGACTTTCCTGCGGCTCTGACCAGACTTTCCTAAATTTTATTTCATTTAGGAAGCTATGCGAGCTATAAAAAGCCTTAAACATTTGTTTTTTGAAGGCAACAATAAAAAAACTTCATTATATGCTAATTAAGCCAATGATTTAATTCTATAATTGAGTCTTTATTACAAGATAAAATAATATTTACTTGCTAATGATGCCCAATTATAAAATCATCTTGTTGATGATGAGCATGACCTCATGCCTCAACACAACGAGCATTCATATATAGGGCATAAACATTCTGTCTCACAAAATAATTTGACAATGGCAAGTAAACCATCACATCAATTATCTATGAATTTTTGGTTAAATACTTTAGTAGATATTAAAAAAAAAAAAATTGATCACATTTGAAATGTCTTGAGGCAATTACTGTAATTAAAGCTTGACAAAGTGAATGAGTAATTTATGTAGTTTCTTTCATGAGATGCAAGATGAAGATCAATTCAAATGAACTCAATGCCAAATATGCTGAGATTACTTCTCCTCGTTAAGAGTAGTTCCTTCATTCACCATGTTAAGTAAAAAAACACATGTTACATTAAACATCTTTACGCTGCAAGTTGGAAACTGATATCAAGTAAAAACTCCGCCGATTATTTCAAGCTCATTGTAAAGTGTCAATCTGATTAGGTCTTGTCGCAATCTAGAGCTTATCAATGTCAATAATATATGTAATTTCAATAGGTTCAGTTGCTCTTTACTCTTGCATAAAGCACTGACAATATTGACAGTATAGTAAATATAGTAAAAATAAAATAAAATGATGAACATAGATAACTTATTTTGATGCTTCCACTAAGCGATGTGTGAAACAATAGATGTAGTAAAATATAGTCAATCACGAGTTTCATCAACAGTAATAAAAAAATTTGCATCACCAATTTCTGGATCTTGTAAATCTTTATTTTATTACATCCTTATTTCATATTTGTAATATTATTTTACTATCTCACTAGTCAAAATCGTGTGCTGTAGGTTCCTATGGTAGGTAAGATGAGTTTTAGTGGACTATAAAACCTTTGTAAACAGGAGTATATCTTTGCCAAGCTGTACTTAAGAACCCTTTATTTCATCTTCCTCAATGGCTTATATATGGGCATCATTGTAGAGATTTAACATATTGATGGCAATGATATCTTGCTTCAGCGCTTCATTCCTCGAATACAATCTCAATAATAATTTCATTGCATATTTTCTCTAGCATTCAGATGTTGCAGTCCAATCCTCGTTTGAACTTTATGAACTAGCTAGTAGAGTATTAAAATGTAATGAAAATGTTATCTCTTTACAAATGCATATGATGCTTCTAGTTGTTAAAGCTCGTAATTTTTCATGCACTTTTGCAGTGTTAGAGGAACAATTAACAGGTACAAGAAAGTGTCTACTGAGTCCTCCAACCCGGGATCTGTTGCTGAAATTAATGCGCAGGTAAACTTCTTTCCGTTGATTTTAACAAATCAATAAAATGGTTCTGACAAAGAATATTGAAGTTATGGTTTATATTAGAAAAAGAAGAAACATAAAATATGAAAAAGAATGCAAAGAAAGAGAGAAAAAGAAAGAATTCACGTAATTAGCCTAAACTTTGTGTATTACAAATTTACAATAAATTCATTGAAGGATACTTATAGTCGCACTATCTAGGTTTACTGTACTTGTAAGACAAGTGAACTTCGGATTTTTTTTTGGCTTACAATCTAAATAAGATTAGAATTACTTTACTTACACTAAAAAAAGTATTAGATACAATAAACATAAATAACAAACTTAGGCCTTCTTCTAAAAAAAAAAAACTTAGGCCTTAGCCAAGATTGGGTATTGATATCGTTAACAACCAAATCATACCTATTATATTACTCAAAAAAAAAAAAATCATACCTATTTTATTACTCAAATGTGATTACAACAGTTCACATTTAAGAAACTTAAATTTGCAGCAGATTATATTACTAAAGCTTAAAATGTTCGAGTTCAATTGTTTGGTTTTCATATAAAGAATAAGTTGTAACTCTTGCTTTCCTATAGAATCATTCAATAATAGTGACAATAAGATAGTCTTATATATTGAGGTGAGTGAGATGATCATTTGGGTGTTTGTACTGAATATTATGAATGAATCACGTGGCACCAAAATTAAAAAAATAAAATAAAATAAAATAGATATTTCCTGCAAATTTTGGTTACAATTAAAAGCTAATTTGGATTTATTTTGAGTTTAATATCTTATATATGATTAACGGTAATTTTAGGCAAGTATAAATAGGGTTCAAATAGTTTGAAGGTGGTACGCAGTTGTCTTATATTTAGATCCCATTTGTTTGGTGTAAATTAGTTTTTATTTTTTTTTTATAGAGAAAATCTTTTTATTTTCCAATATTTGGTCGTGTTCTTGAAAAACATGATATTTGGCTCAAAATTATTGTAATACGATATTTTCTTCTCTCCTGTGACCTTTGAGCCTTAATGGTATTTCATTTCACTCCAAAAATATATATATATATATATATATATATATATTGCTAGCAAGTAAATGAAATATCTATTTTTAGACACAACATGAATATTAAGGGTCCGTTTGGTTAAGAGGATGAAAAAGTAAAAAAATAAAAAATTGAGAGAATGTGTAAAAGTAAGAAAATAAAAGAGATTTTAGTTTTCCCATAACGTGTTTAGTTAAGGGGTTGAAAAAGTGAAAGGATTGAAAACTTTTTTTTTTCCTTGGGGTTAAAAAATGAGATGATAGAAAATGAAATTTGTTTGAATTTACTCTCATGTCCTTAGTACATAAGATAATAAATAATTTTTTATAATTATTAAAAAAATATGACTTATTAATGATTAAAATTAATAGAATAACATCTTAATAATCAACACATAATTTATATTATTTTATATTATTTTTCTCTATTATTATATTATATTATATTATATATATAAGTTGGAGGTGAAAGGCTGAAAGCCACCATTTGGTTAAAAATAAAAACTCACCATTGATTCAAAAAAACAAAAAAGTCACTGTTTGATTAAAATTTAAAAGTATAAAAATAAAAACACTTTGAAAGTGGGAAGCATAGAGCTTCATTGACACATTGGGGGAGGGAGGGGCAAAGTTGGTGTTTTATCATCTACCTCACGCTTCTCCATTTTCTCTGCTAAAATCATTCTAAATTGGAAAGATAAGACTTTAGTAGGTTCTGAGAGAAAATATTTAAACCCCACCAAAATCTCTCCTATTTTCCACCCCAATCAAACAACCCAAAAATCTACTTTCTCTTCGCCATTTTCTAGCATCCTTATTTTCACTTCAAACAAATGGACCCTAAAGCACTCCGGTCAAGTTTTAAAATGCAAATTTTATCTCTTTAGGGGCTGCAAAAATGTTAAAATTATATAATTATAGTTATAGAAGAGTGATCAGGATAGGGGCTATAAAACTTCCCAATTTTTTTGTTTTTTGTTTTTTGTTTTTTGTTTATCTCTTTAAGTTTTTTAATTCTAAGACAGACCGTAGCCTAAGAGATACCCTAGTATTGCCTATGCTAAACCTTTGGTCTTGTAATCATCTTAAATTTTTGATCACCTATGTGCTACTTTATTAACTTTTCTCCTGACATCACTGCCCAAATGCTTGAACATGGAGTTTGAGGTACAAGTACAAGGGTAGGGTAAACATTTTTTTTTTCCCTCCATGATGTGAATATATAAGACTAAGAAAATAAAGTGTCAGATCTTAAGCATGTTAAGTGCAAAAGTATTATATGCGATTAAGATATTGTGGCCTCTATTTTCTTGTTTGTTTCTTTCTTCTTCTTCTTTTTATTTTTTATAATGCTTCCTCTTATATGTTTTGTGAAAGTCAACAGTAGGTTTGTGCTGGCCATATCTTGTATTAGATTCTTTTTTAATTTCTTGTTGTCTTGTTTATATATCAATGTCTGAAAGTTCTTACTTCTCTACATCAAGATTTTAATTATAGTATTACATTAGAACATCTTAGTTAAACTTACCTTGAACACACTTATAAACAAATCTTTTGGGCTAAAGTACACTCCCTGGCTTGACAAATCCTAATTTTTCTCTATTCAAGTTATATTTTCTTCTTTATAAGGAGAATTAGAATTTCTAATTCTCACTCCCTCATTATTATAACCATTAAATTATTATTAAAAAAAAAAAAGCATATGTAATTCCTTAAAAGAAAGCCACTTTTTATAATTTCAACTTATTTTTATCCAACTTATATTTTATTTTATAATTGAAAGTTTGGAGAGAGATGATAGTAAATGATATGAGGGAGAAGAAGTGAAGAGAGGGATGGATACGTTTGGATAGATGTTTTAGAAGTTTGTTCCTTTTTTTTTCGGAGAAACGGATGTTTTAGAAGTTAAAATGGGGAGAGGAAAAAATGATATATGTGTGTGTGTGTGTAACAATTGACATTATAAAAGTAAAATTGGCAATTAAATTTTTTTTAATATAAGTGAAACCCCTTCCTTCCCATTCAAATTCCCCTCTCCCCTCCCTTTATAAATTATATATATATATATATATTAAGTCAAATAAACTAATGAACACTAAGCAGAAAATTAAACATATCATTATATGGTGTAATTTAATTTTCACTGTCTAGGAAGTCAATTCATCTAGCTCTCCCCCTCTCTCTCACAAAATCACACACACAAAATAAGACATGGTTACCAAGTAATCCTTCCACTCAACTTCTCATTTTGTGAGATACACATACACTGATATTAGTAATTACTACATCCTCAGTTTTACCAGCAAGAATCATCCAAACTTCGAAGACAGATCCGGGAAATCCAAAATCTGAACAGGTAAAGGGTTCATTGGATATTTCCATTAAAGTGCATTTGAGATGCTTATTATACTTATACATTAGTCTTATAAAATAATGTTGGTTTTTAGGCATATAGTGGGTGAAGCACTTAGCTCAATGACCTTTAAGGAGCTCAAGAACCTGGAGGGAAGATTGGAGAAAGGAATCACAAGAGTTAGAACCAAAAAGGTACTACGCTTCACTATGAGGATTATGAATATATCTACCGACACGTCTTTCACTGCTTGTTTTGATTAGGGAATGTTAATCTCTTAAGGACTAACAACGCTCGAATTTTTGACAGAATGAAATGCTCCTTGCTGAGATCGAGTTCATGCAAAAGAGGGTATCTATTGTTTCCTGTTCCTAGTCTTTTGTTTCTCTTTGTGTTACTGCTCTTTCATATAATGTGAGACTGTTTCTGTGTTTCTTCAATGCCATTTTTTCTTTTCTTTTTTTTTGTGGTTTTGAAGGACTGTTGTTCATTGAGTGGCAAAAATGCCTTAGTTTTGTTTCATCAGTAAAAGAAGAGCTCAAAAGCTTTTAAATGAATAAATATAGAAATTATACTCATTTCAATTCAACTAATCTTAAACCTCAACACAAAAACTATAGAGCTGTTTAGTAGAGTATTTTAAACAACAGTTTTCAGTGTTTAAACAACATTACACACATTTTTACACTTATATGTATTTTTAAAAAATACAAAAAAAAGTTACTAGAATAATATTACCAAATGAGCCTTATATTTTAATTCATAAATATAATAGCTAACTTTTGCTTGGTGCCATTGAACGTAACATGGTGAAGGGATACAGGTATTCTATAGAGTTCAAAGAATACCTCTCTTCACCTTGTTGCCTATGACTTGGATGCCAAATGTCACAGACAAGCAATCGAATGTTAGGACAACATTTGCTGCACAGAAAGCTATAAGACACAAAACACGTCCATCTAAAAAATATATAAAAAGGAAACCTCTCTAAAAAATTTCTGGAATTTACAAGGGATATCTAACACTGCATTGATTTGGTCTCCAAAGGCTATTTTTCTTTGAATCCACAAAAGGATTCTTGTAATCCACTAGAAAAAAAAAATCTAAAAAAATATTATTAATCAAAGTGTGAATTCCAAAAATACTACAATCACAATATATACAGTAAAGAAATCTTACGAAACTAGGAGATCTTTAAAAAGCCCTAGAAAACCTTGATTCATGTTAAGACCAAAATTAGGCTAGAAAATAGAAGAAGAAAAATTGCCAAAATAAGGACAAAATTGGTAAAATTACAAAATAAAATATTTGATTTTGTAATTAAAATAAAAGGAAAAATTACTCTCCTTCGTTGAAGATTTTATCAAATCTTTTCTTGTTAGCTACTTGCCTACTTATACATGGAATCTAATGCTTCAAACCATTGTTGGATTTCATCCTCTAGCAGTCGGCCATATTTTCTGCTGGCTCATTCTAGGAAGGTCAAGTAATGGCACCAAGTCTAATGTGTGTTTTGGGGGCACACAATAGACGATGGAGAATGGAATTTTGCTTAGGCCAAAGCAACATCCTATTATTTGGACTTCTCTCCCAAGTTACATCAAATTACCCAAGGTTCAATATACCACCTCATTCTGGCCATCTACGTAAGGATGACTAGTGGTGTTGTAATTTAGGAATATATTAAACCGCTTCCACAAAGTCCTCCAGAAGTGATTGAGGAATATCATATCTCGATATGAGGTAATGGAATATGGTACTCTATGGAGGCATACTACTTTAAAAAATAAGTTGACTACTTATGTGGTGTCTAAGATCTTTTTACAAGAAATGAAATTAGTTGTTTTTAGTACTTGTCAACCATTACGAAAACAAAATTCATACCACATTGGGCTTGTGGAAGATTCATACCACATCTGGTTGATAGCAAATTTGGTTGTTGTCGAAATTTAAAGCCTGATAGTTCATGAACATCACAAACTTCCCCTAGATCAAGTAGTGCTCCCATTGCTTAAGGATATGTACAACAACATACATCTCAAGCTCATATGCTAACCATTTTTTTCTAGCCTAGTTTCTCACAAAAGAAGAATATTGGTCAGCCTTCTTGTGAAAGTAAAACATTGATGCCAACGGGGCAGTGCTCAGCTTCTTTTCAATTAGAGCGAAGCTTTAGACTTTTGTTTCTCCCTATGATTCTCTTCTTTAAGCATTTGGTGATAGGGGCCACTTTAATACTAAAACTTTGAACAAACCTCACGTAGAAGGTTACTAGACTGTGGAAACTCCAAGCATTAATCATTGTCTATATTCTCGGATAACTAGGACCTTATCTTCATCAACATGAATATCCTCAACATTGCATTGTTCCCAAGAATAATAATCAGTTAATCAAGAAACAGTACTTGTTCAAGTTGATATACAATGTACTTGCATGTTGAAAAGACCGTTAACACTTCCCACACATACATGTAGTGCTAAGATTTGTTCAAATAGAAAAACGAGAATATTGTCAATATGAACAATGACAAACTTACCAATAATGGTTTTAAAACCTTATTCATGAGTCGAATTAAGGTTTTTAGGGCATTGGATAGCACAAATACAACACCGGCAACTATTTATAAATTCCTTCCTTGGTCTTAAACGCAGTCTTCCCTTCATCCATGGGTCGAAGTTGGATATGATGGTACCCACTTTTAAGATCAATTTTCACGTAGAACTTAGATTCACTCAGCATATCAAATATATCATCCAAACTGTGATGTCAGAAATATGTACTTAATTGTAATATTGTTCATAGCACAACTATCCACACACATGCACAAACTTCCATCATTCTTCGATGTTAGGATAGTTAGCACAAAATAAGAACTAGTAATTTCTTGGGTCTGTCCTTTACTGAGTAAATCATCTACTTGTTAGTGAAGGATCTGGATCTCTTTTAGTTCTAGTCTTGGGAGTATGTCTTGTCTTCAATGCTTCCTTCTTCTCAAACAAGAAGTCTGTTTGGTTAGATTGCTCCCAGACCACGAACAAGTTAGGCACACTCATTCATGTTGTCGTGCAGACCATTATCATTGTGGTTAGGTTCCTCAGCAAGAAGGTTAACTCATAGTTTGCGTAATACTTGCTAGGTGTTTTGTTGAAATTGGAAAAATTCGGTCCTTTTAAGGACTTCTTCACCAATATCTACATCACTAAAATTGCTTCTGTCTCGTTCATCACTCTTGTTTTTGCTTGAACAAGTCTTGATGGTAATCTAGGGGTAAAAATCACCCTCATCAGCTGTAACTCATCCTACACCATGTGCATTAAGGCACCAAGATGTGCATTAAGGCACCTTTCACTTGATTGACTTTTGGGATCTCCATGTACTCAAAGAAACTTTCAACTTTGATGACCCAATCTAGGAAATCTTCTGTCTGAGGATGATCATTGAAAGATGGAAGATCCATCTTCATTCGCTAATCTCTGCATTCTTGATTTCCAAAACCATGATCTTCACCTTGGTCTTGATATGCTCTAGCATCTTCACCTCTAACTTGACTGCAACTTTCCTCAGTAATGTCTTGTGTCGTAGGTCTCATCTTCAGTGCTTCCTTCCTCACAAACTAGAGTTCTATTTTGTTGGATTGCTTCATGACCACGAATAGGTTGGGCAAGCTAAATTCTATTATTGTAAAGACCATTATCATCGTGGTTGGGCTCCCTAGCAAGAAGGGTAGCCAGTGACTGCTTACCATATTTTGTATAATACTTTCTAGTTATTTATTTATTGAAAATTGACGGATTCAAGCTTTATAGGGTCTTCTCTGTTAATCTCTACATCATTGGAAGTGTTGTCATCACGTTCATTAACCATTAGACCATAGTGAGAACAAGGCTTTGATATCACTTGAAGCATGCGGAAAGTTATAAGAAAACATAGGCCTGTTTGATAGTAACTTTCAAGTAATGTTGTTTAAAATTATGTGAAAATTGTGATTTAAAAAGTGTTGTGAAAATAAGTGTTTAAAATACTCATAATGCAAAAAATGTGTTTAGTACTGTATTTCAAATAACATATTTAAAATATGAAAAAAAAATATATAATTGTGTGTTTGGTATGTGTATATATTTTATTTTTAAGTGGTAACTTTTTAACAAGTACAATTATTTTATTAATATTTATTAGAGGAGTAAATGTGAGAGAGAAGGGAGGAAAAAGAGAGAGAATAAAAAAAAGAAAAAGATGAGGTGTGGATGTGAGAGAGAGAATTGTAGTTATATTAAGTCTTATCAAGAGGGTCCCACACTTTTCTAAATATTTACAAAATTGTCATTATGTAATACTATTTGAAAACTGGAAACTAGTAGGATAAGTTATCTAAATTCAGTATTTATACACCCTAAAATGAGAAACGTAACTCAAATACTCTTAAATAAATCATTTACCAAGCACATCGTTTTTTTATGGGGCTTACCGATTTTGTGTTTAAACATTGGAAACTGTTGTTTGAACTACCTTACTAAATAGGATGACATGTCTATCTCAAGAAAATAACCCTTAAATCCACAAAGAGAATTCCTAGAAATTCTCAAGACACTTAGAAATCATAATTTGTGTTAGACACAATTTTAAGCTAGAATATAGGAAAATTTGAAAAAATTACAAAACCAAATCTTATGGACTTTAGGAAATGCATCATAATAAAGTAATATATAAACAATACCTTATTCCTTATTTTATATTGAAAAGATTATCATAAATAGTAACTAAAAAAACAGAAGTCCAAATAAATAAATTTTCCCAAAAAATGGCATATGTCATTGCCAAAGGCGATGGGTTTTGATCCTCGTGAAGATTACAATTGTAAATATACTAAGCTATTTATGAATAATTCGAGTTTAGCTATAAAAATTTTGTTTACGTTCGTTTGTTTAGCAAACAAGTCAAGCTTATGCCTAAATTTAGGCTCGATTATTAAATCAGTCAAGCTTAACTATAATAATGTATTCATGAACAAGCCATTAAACATGAGGCTCAATTTAACTATATATACTTGACTAAAAATTTAATTACATAGATCTAAAATTGGTTTGTATAAGTTTATAAATAAGTTAATATGATATCAAATTACTATTTGTAGCCTATTTTTTTCTCCTATATAATTAGTCAATTTGTAGTAAAAATTCATAAATTTGTGAAGGTATAAAAAATTTAGTCATAGCTTTTCTATATACAAGAAAAAAATAAGTTAATCATGTAGCTTAAAAACAAGTTCAAGCTTGTTCGACTCTGCAATGACCCAAACTTTAACATATAATTTTATTTAGTGATGAGCTCAAGTTCGGTTTGTGTTTGAAATAAATTTAAATAAACAAGCCTGAACTTTTAAACTTAATTGGTTAGGCTCGGTTTATTTACATCCCTAAATTGGCGATTCCCTTAATGTCATCAAATTTTGCACAATTTTGTCATTGTTTTAATTACTTCTACTAGTACTATTTTATTTTCTGAATTTCTTGCAGGTTGACGTCTAACGATTTCTCCATATGAAGTCTATATTGTCCCTTATACATCAACATTAGAGACTAAATTGTACTTTTGACCTTAAAGTTTGAGATAATTTTCATTTTGGTCTCTCTTAAGTTTAAGATGTTATATTTTGGTCTAGTAAGTTCGATTTTGTTTTCAAAATGATTTTTCCTTTTATCTATGTGACTAATTTGGCCTTTAAGTCCAAACAATGTGTCTTTTTCCCCCCTCTTTATTATCACTTAGATTATTACTCAAGCATGGACAGAAGGACCATTTTGGTAATGGAATCAAAATTAGTTGACCAAAATAAAAACAAAATCAATCTTTAGGGGTCAAAAATTTAATTTAATCCAATATTAAGTAATTATATTAATAATGATATGACCCGTTTTAGCAGGTTAACATCCTTTACGAAACACATTAATCGTGTATGCCTATGTTTCAATCCTATGATAATGAAACCCACCACCCTTATGGGCCTAATGCTTCTAATGAAACTGAAATATATATTCTTCTTACTTGAACCCATTGTGCAGGAAGTTGAGCTGCAAAATGAGAACAATTACCTGCGAGCAAAGGTCTGTGTGTCTGCTATCTGTCTGTCTCTCTCTCTCTCTCTCTAAAGTTAATTTTGATGATAAAATAATTGTTTTCTGGTGTAGATAGCTGAAAATGAGAGAGCACAGCAGCAGCAAGGAACAAACTTGATGCCAGAAACTGTGTACGAGTCCGTGTCCTCACAAACATATGATCGGAACTACCTCCCAGCAAACCTTCTGGAATCCAATCATCATTACTCTCGCTAAGACCAGACTGCTCTCTAACTAGTGTAAGATTCCATCTTCCCTCAACAGTTAGTTCATAAAAGATCTCCACCAATGGGGTGATTGCTTCATTCCTATGCAGATAATGTGGTACGGTGGGGACTCAAATATTGGAACTTTGGAAGATTATCATTTAATACTCTTACAAAAACTTCACTACAATTAGCAGTACTACAATTATATTTCAAAACAAAGAATGGCTGCCAATTTGAATTATTACTAAAAAATTTTAATTTTGCATGCAAGCATGGAACTGTACTATTTAAATAGAATATAAAAAGTTAACCATTATGAGATAATTTTGTTCACAACAAAACAGTGACCTAAACTGGTGGTACAGACTACAGATGATAACTCCGTTGGTCTTGATAATTTGGTGAGACTATTCCATGATAGTGGTGATCTCACCTATGCCTATTTGACTGAGACGGGACTTTAGTGTGGAGAATAGGATCAATAAAACCTTAAAACATTGTAGACTTGTAGTGTGATCACCTATCTACTACAATAATGTTACAAGAAGTAACCTAAGCTATGAAAGCATCACCAAGATTTTAAAAAAAAAAAAAAATACAAGAAAAATAGCATGAATATTTTTTACTGTGCAATTTACTGAGTTGGGGTTTCTATGAACAATATATCTATTGTAGCAAGATAATTCCCTCTTCAATATTTTCATGTTATCATTGTATAATCCCTTATCCCTTTCTATGTGCATCTAAGTGCTTGAGTTCTATAAAATATCTTTTATTTGACCTCATCATAAAAGAGGTCCTGTTTACTCATGTGTTGATTTAAGTTTTTTTTCTTTCTGCATTTTGGTTTTTGGGTGCAGTTGACCTAGCCTGAAGGAAGAAAACTGGTGTTACATTATATCCCTGCCTTTCTTATGTCTGGTTGAAATTTTAATTTGTGTACAGCTGAAAAGCAGTTTGTTCTAGTTCAAATAATAAGTGCTATTTAGAGTTTTCTCTACAGGTCATAAATTTGTGTCACTAGAAATGTATTCCAGTTGTGTGTTCCTGCAAATACTACGATAACATAGGGAGCTTGAAACTTTCTTACGCTGCATATTTTGCTGCTCATTGCATGTGTGTGTGTCTGCATGCAAATGCAAAGTTCAAGGCCTTTTTACAATATATCACCTTGTGTTTTCAATGTATTTTTATCTGTGGCAATGAAAACTTCAATAATATTAAAATCTGCCACCGATTCTCTGTAGGCTAATTTTGGCAGTGTTATTGGGCCCCAGTAAGTATGTAGACGTTTTCCAAAAATATTATTCAGTTTATTTATGCTTGTTCATAAATTTATAACTTTGCTCGAAATGAAAAAAGTCTGTAAACACTAAAAGGTTGATGTATGCATTGCTCGAAATGGATTATGGGGTTTCACCAAGGCTGGAGGCACTCTTGGACTTGGGGGCAATGGCCTCTCAAAGGTTTATATATATATATATATATATATATATTAACATTAGTATATGTATAAATACTAATTTTAGTAATTTTGTTTTATAAAACTACACTTTTCTCTTTTAAAATATCATTAATTTATTTACGAGTAATGTTATAACCAAAAACTTTGCTACAACGTTTTTATAAACTATTGAGGTAACAAATGCTTACTGGTTAACGTTACCTTTTTACTTACCAATAACCACTCATCACATTTGCAATTTGTAAAAAACAATTGTAATTCTAACATTTTCCTTAGAGGTGGAAAAATCCAACTTGACTCACGAACCTGATACGACTAACCTATTTATAAAGAGGACATGAGTTGAGGCTAAACAGGTTCATGTCATATTCGGGTCGACAAGACTAACCTGTTTAATAAACAGGTCGTATTTGTGTTCAACATATGAACTCATTTGACCCGTTTAGGTATTAGATTATTTTTATTATTATTTTGTTATTATTGCTTTTTTTTTTTGAGAAAATATTATTGCTTAATTTGTTGTTGTAATTATATGTTTATTACTATATTTATGATTGTAATTGTATTTTAATTTTAGATATATGGAAATTAATAATAGGTTATTTAGGTTAGATATGACCTATTAATCCAATAGGATATTAAACGAATCATTTGTATTGACCTTTACATGATTTGTTAATTAAATGAGTTAAATGTATCGTGTTGGATCGACCTATTTAATAAACGAGTCGGGTTAATGTTGAGGATTCTTGATATGTTTACTAAACAAGTCGGGTTCAGGTCAATCCATTTAGCCTAGTACTCATGGCTCAATGCGACATGAACCCGACCTGCGAACATGAATTGCCACCCTTAATTTTCCTCTTGCCATAAAAAAAAAAATATATATATATATATATATATATAGATCTAAAATCTTTTAAAACATTATCCAAACCCAAAAAAATTAGCCCGACAAAAAAAATTACTAATAGTAAAGCTTAAAAAAATTAATTAAATCTAGTCAAACAGCCCTAACAAAAAAAGTCATAAAATTCCTGCAAAAGATGTACTGTAACTGCCACACTTCATCATAAATAGCTATATAACATTAAAAAAAAAAATGACATAGTAATGATAGCTAAAGAATTTCATGCCATCAAAGAAAAGAGCTTTTCCTTTCATGCCACCCATTTGTTTGGCTTATGTATTTACTTTGTTTATGTACCAATGCTAAGATTAGTAAACCAATGAAATTAAACTCTCTTAAACGGCCTATTGTTGTAGAGTTGCCAATTTTCAACCTATCACTCATTACATGCACTTCACATGTGTGATGTGAACAAATTCTACGTTTTCCCATAAACTCCGTTATCATCTTCTTTTAGCCCTTATGTTTAAGGGTCCAGTTAATGTGTGCCCTAAGAGCACACATTAACAAATCCGTTTTTGAAAAAAATTTATTGAAAATTAAAAAAGTTGTCAAAACTTTTTCAATTCTCAATAAAACTTTTTTAAAAAATGGTATACTATTATGTGCCCTTAGGGCACACATTAGTAAAATCCTATGTTTAAAGCTAACACAATGTTTTTCACAACTTCTTTCACATCAACATTCATATATATATTAAGCAATACTACAAACACAACAAATTTCACATATGCTAGGTTGGTACACCATTAACACTATTTTATTATCTAATTAACAACTTGCCAATTTTAGCGTGCCTTACTGTTTTTTAAACTGGAAAACCCCATGTTTCTGCAGTTCTATATAACTGGATGCTTTTGGATAACTGTGCAAACAATTATGGCTAGGGTTTAGGGTTTGGTACCCATTCTACCTCCCACAGACTCATTATTCATTCTACCTCCCACAGACTCATTATTCAAGACAAGGACAATTCACTTAGTATAATAGTGAAAACTACTTATTATATTGTTCGTTCAAAAGAATATAGTTACTATAAAAATCATACTCCATTAAGATCATGCATAGAGATTAGACCCAGACCCAAACACAGTAAAGCCAACCAACTATAATAGTAGATAAGATGTCAACCTATGCATGCTATAAATCCCAACATTGACTCAAAAGATAACAGAAACCAAATAAGAAGAAATAAAAGACAAAAGTAGAAATATAAGTACCATAGCCTTGGTCTTGAAAGCGAATGCCTTGACATCTTGTCTTTTTGACGTCATCTCCTTTACTAGCTCATTGAACGACCCTATTCCTTCCTCATTAATGTTGTTACCTTCCTTATTAGCCTCAACTAGTGCTCTACTTAGCTCCTCTCTAAGCTTCTTTATTGTACATGCATGACCACGGTAAGAAACACAACACCATCAATAATCATCATCATTACCCCCTTTTGAAACAATCTACAAAAATAGTGCAATCTATAAAACCGCGTTGACGTGTGGTGACGTGGCCCATATAACATGAAGATGGAGAAAAGCTAGAATGCCAGTTATATTTTTTTGGATGATTCCATGAAAATTTAATGCAACTCTCGTGGACATTTTCGATAACAACGTTGGATAGACGTGGATCTAGCAGTTCTGCACTACACCAATTATTGCATTTCTTGTTTGTTTCTACTTTTTATTGTTGTCAAAAGAAAGATAAAGATAAACTTAAAAAGAGAATCAAGTGGACGACTTGACGAGAACATCATGATTGCGGTACAACTGGCCACGTGTCCTAAAAAGAAAGCAACTGGTGGAAATGCTACATCCGTGGTCCCTCAAAATGCGTGCATCCACGGACTGTATTCGGTATTGCCTAGGACCATAATGCCATTGAGCTTTTAATGGTTTTAACGAAAAATGCCATTTGTCATTATAAAATGCCTAACATTGACAATTATTTTTATTAACGTAATGTCGTAAAAATTATGTAAATAAACATTTTTAGGAAAAATTTTTCAAGTTTTTGAATTAACCTCAATACTAGAAAATACAAATACAAACCAACAACCACCAACCACCACAAACTCAATCACCACAGCCACCACCAGTTACCTAAATCACAAATTGAAGAGAAAAAATCAACAAAAGCCAACCTGCCACCGCAACCCGCCCAATCACCACTACCCACAAACCCACCCAGCCGCCACCCACCACAACCCCTAAGCCATCCTAGAAACTCAGATCGCGAAGGTACAAAAACCCACTCACTCTCAGCGATTCCAAATCAGAGATCTTAGTAGTGGCATTTGTAGCTTTCAAAACCAGATCCAACCAACAAGCAATGGAGTAGCAGTAATAAGGCTCACCTCGAGCCTCTCACGGTGACTTCTCCAATGAAAAAACATACCGAAATTTGATGGTGGTGGCACCAGAATGGAGGTGAAGGGCAGTGAAGGGTGCTGGCGAAGTGGAGGCAGAGAGTGGCCAGTGGGTGTCGTTACTAGTTTGGGCTAGTGTGAGAAAGGATGAGTAAAGTATGAGAAAGGGAGAGAGAGTCGGGTGTGAGGCTGTGAGATTTTTGTATAATATTTTACACATGCTTTTTAGGCAAAATATTTTACAAGTTTTTACCCACAAAGTTTTAGTCAAAGGAAAATATTTTACAACTTTGACTATATTTTACATTCAATCAAACACTTAAAAATAGAAAAATATTTTACGAAAAATATTTTACATCAAAACGGCGTAAAATACCTTTTTTTTTTTTTTATATTAAAATACCTAATATTGAATATAGATTGTTTTTTAGATTGTACTATTATTGACTATAGTAGCAGAATGAATAATCTTTCCTTCCTTTCATTTTTTGGGGAAAGATTAAATATTTTAACGAAGGTTTGGTATATTTTGATTGTGATCACTTGGATGCTTGGTGGGCCCTATCACTGTTTTCATCAAATTGCGCAATACTATTGTTTGCTCACACTACAAACAAATCATTCTTTCTAATGAAAATTCTAGTTTAATTATCATTACGGAAAGAAATGTCAATCAACTAGGCTTGAAATTTTGCAATTTCGCATATTAAGTAATTTGATATCGGATTAAGAGAGAGAGAGAGAGAGAGAGTGGGGGGGGGGGGGGGGTAGTGAAAAGAAAAAGTTATGCTAATGTCANAATACTACGATAACATAGGGAGCTTGAAACTTTCTTACGCTGCATATTTTGCTGCTCATTGCATGTGTGTGTGTCTGCATGCAAATGCAAAGTTCAAGGCCTTTTTACAATATATCACCTTGTGTTTTCAATGTATTTTTATCTGTGGCAATGAAAACTTCAATAATATTAAAATCTGCCACCGATTCTCTGTAGGCTAATTTTGGCAGTGTTATTGGGCCCCAGTAAGTATGTAGACGTTTTCCAAAAATATTATTCAGTTTATTTATGCTTGTTCATAAATTTATAACTTTGCTCGAAATGAAAAAAGTCTGTAAACACTAAAAGGTTGATGTATGCATTGCTCGAAATGGATTATGGGGTTTCACCAAGGCTGGAGGCACTCTTGGACTTGGGGGCAATGGCCTCTCAAAGGTTTATATATATATATATATATATATATATTAACATTAGTATATGTATAAATACTAATTTTAGTAATTTTGTTTTATAAAACTACACTTTTCTCTTTTAAAATATCATTAATTTATTTACGAGTAATGTTATAACCAAAAACTTTGCTACAACGTTTTTATAAACTATTGAGGTAACAAATGCTTACTGGTTAACGTTACCTTTTTACTTACCAATAACCACTCATCACATTTGCAATTTGTAAAAAACAATTGTAATTCTAACATTTTCCTTAGAGGTGGAAAAATCCAACTTGACTCACGAACCTGATACGACTAACCTATTTATAAAGAGGACATGAGTTGAGGCTAAACAGGTTCATGTCATATTCGGGTCGACAAGACTAACCTGTTTAATAAACAGGTCGTATTTGTGTTCAACATATGAACTCATTTGACCCGTTTAGGTATTAGATTATTTTTATTATTATTTTGTTATTATTGCTTTTTTTTTTTGAGAAAATATTATTGCTTAATTTGTTGTTGTAATTATATGTTTATTACTATATTTATGATTGTAATTGTATTTTAATTTTAGATATATGGAAATTAATAATAGGTTATTTAGGTTAGATATGACCTATTAATCCAATAGGATATTAAACGAATCATTTGTATTGACCTTTACATGATTTGTTAATTAAATGAGTTAAATGTATCGTGTTGGATCGACCTATTTAATAAACGAGTCGGGTTAATGTTGAGGATTCTTGATATGTTTACTAAACAAGTCGGGTTCAGGTCAATCCATTTAGCCTAGTACTCATGGCTCAATGCGACATGAACCCGACCTGCGAACATGAATTGCCACCCTTAATTTTCCTCTTGCCATAAAAAAAAAAATATATATATATATATATATATATAGATCTAAAATCTTTTAAAACATTATCCAAACCCAAAAAAATTAGCCCGACAAAAAAAATTACTAATAGTAAAGCTTAAAAAAATTAATTAAATCTAGTCAACCAATTTTACCCAAAACAAACAACCTGGCTTTCTAAAAAACCTAAACAATATAATTTTGTCCTTACTAGCAGCAGATGCATGAAAGTAATAAAAAAAAATTAATTTATTAAAAAAATAATAATAATAAAATAATAAAAAAATAATAAAAAAAAAAAAAAAAAAAACCTCAATGGCTAAGTAACAAAATTGTTCCTAACTCCAAATTCTGGCTTTGTCCCTAAGATTCACACTTTTATAGTAGAACGAGGCAAAGCATATTTAGTGGGACATAGGAATGGAGGTCGTGGCAACTCATACACAAGTAACAAAACATAATTCATGAAACATAACATAGTTGCATTTGATTCGACTGAAAATGAATTTGAGAAAATATTTTACACCCTGATGCGTGTTTGGTTGCACACGTAAAATTTGATCAAACTGAAAACCATTTCATTGACTGTAAAATTCAATCCCTAGAAACGTAAAATCAATTACACACTTTATTTACCTTCAAACTCAATTTTACGAACTGAAAATTTGAAGAGAGACTAAGTGAGAGAGAGAGAGAGAGAGAGAGAGAGAGAGAGAGAGAGAGAGAGAGAGCTCAAAGAGAAAACCCAAAGAAGGCCGAAAATCACTCACACCAAGCCCAAGCCGAGCAAGGATAGGGTACTGCCAGTGATGCCCAGAACCACCCCTCAACACACGGCCCTGCCATCGCATGCAAGTCACTCTGCTGACCCATCCCTAGTCCTCATCCTCACCAACCCACCTCCATCGAAGAGAGAGAGCTTGAACCTGGGAGAATCTCATCACCCGACTCATAGTCGCCTTCTGAAGCTCGTCGTCACCAGCAAACATAGATCGAAGCCTTATCATCTCGTTCTTGTCACCACTAAAGCTCGTCGTCAACGCCAAACATAGATCGAGGCCTTGTATCTCGTTCTCATTGCTGCCGATCTGTAGCTCGTCTCCTCCATTTCTCTCGATCTCGTCGCCGCCACCCTTTAGATCGACCCACCCATGACTGATCTTGTCATCACCTCCAAAGATCGTCGTCACCACCTCTAGATCAATCCCCCTTGACCCGATTTCAACCAAGTTTCTCGATCTACCTCTCTCTTTCCCTCAATCTCTCACTCTTTCTTCCTCTCTGTGTTTGACCGAGTTTGAGAGTTAATGGTTTTATTTTGATTTTTGTTTCTTTAAAAAGTTTATATCTTGCAATTTTCTATTATAAAATTTGTTTGGAAGCTGAGAAAATTTGCATTTTTTAGAACGTTATCAAACATTTGAAAATATTTTCTAATACAATTTTCAAATTGCAATCAAACACTAGAAAATATTTTTCTTTTTAAAAATATTTTCACCTGAAAATATTTTACACTTGAAAAATAATTTACATGTTTCCAAACACAACCAATTTTTTTTTTTTTGGACTCAATTAAATTATACAAATAGCAATGCTTAAGTTACTTCTAAGTTCGGAATAAGTTTGCATAAGTGTTTCATGGTCAGTAAGACAACTGCACTAAGCCAAATCAATAAATAGGTCATACGTCATGTTCTAAATTTATTGACGCGATTCATTAATGTTTAAGATACGTGATATTATTATCAGAAAAAAAAAAAAAAAAAAAAAAAAAAAAAAAAAAAAAAAGATACGTGATATTGGGTTTATGTGTCCTTATCTGTAATGGTTCAAGGGGTCCAATAATCAATATATTGTTTTTTTTTTTTTTAATAATATATATACAGTTAAGCATATAATAAAAATGTGGCTGCTAAAGGCTTTTTTGTACATGTAAGCCGTCTAGCCGAATTACGTGACTAACGCCAGACAGAAAGGGCCCTAGAAAGAACTATTAGTTTCTTAAGAGATTGACTCTTAACTAAGATTGAACTCTTTTCTTTGATTGTGCTCTTCCACTATTAAGATCCTAATTAATTAATCAAGATTATACATTATCTAGAGGATAAATAAAATTATCTTAAAATAAATTAAAAAATAACGCATTAGCCATATGAAATGATCTAGTGGTTGCATCTTGCATGTCTATGGTCTACCGTAAGTAAAATTAACTAATAAGATTATATCTTTCAATTAAATTTTAAACTTTTAATTAATCTTTTTGAACTAATAAATTAGGAGTCATGTTAATGGGTATTCTTAAGGTAATAGTTTAGGGAAAATTTTTATATCACTTTTATTAGAAATTAAAAAAGTTGTTAAAAATTTAATTTATTTTTCTTTTCAATAACAAACTTTTTAAAAATAGTTCATTAACAAATGCCCTTAGGGCATTCGTTAACTTTTCCCATAAATTAATATAAGGATAATTCCGTGAATGCACGTGTGTGATATGAATATGAATCAACCAATCAAATTCAAGCATTGATAAACATGAGATAGGGACAAATGAGGGAGATAGGGTGTGGAATATTCGGTTTGGGTATATATCCAATTAGGACTTAGGAAGTCCAAATCTTCTATCCCATTTTTCCTGTTCTACTCTATACACCAATAAATACTTGCCATATATTCACTTAATTAATTAAACAGTACTATTAATTAATAATTGTAGTATTAATAAGTCAATAATGATAGTATTTAATTAATTAGGTGAACACGTGAGAAGTATTTATTGGTGGAGTATAGAGTGGCAAAGGAAAAGTGGGACAGAAGATTTGGATTAAGACTTAGGAGAAATTATAGAGTCCTTTGGTGGACCATGTCATTTGTTCACCATTTCACAAAAAAACTTTCACTTGTTTAAAATTGCTGAGTCAGTAATTAATTTATATTTTAAAAAAAATTTCTAACTAATAATTTTAAACAAGTAGAAGTTTTTTAGTAGAATAATAGATCACATCACTTATCTACCATATAGATCTTATAATTTCTCCGGACTTAGGAGGTCCCATAGTGTTGTTATCTATGCAGTATTGGATGTTTCCACACATTTGGTAATTTTTTTTTTTTCCTAAAATAAAATGTTCTTATGAAATCTCATACGGGTGAATTTAGGTTAGGCAGAAAGCAATTTTTCTAGCAAAACTGTGAATCAGGTTTTGGGCCATCTCACTCAAGCAATTGTCGCATAAACTATTTGCTTGCTTTAATTATTCACTCCAGCAAGTTTAACTTTCGCTCCTATACTTTTAATTTAGAGCTCTACATTTTTTGAAATTGAATTGCATTGACAATTTGACATAATCTGAAGGAATCGATTACTTTTATAGGCAACAATGCAAACTCGCATACTATATACAATGATTGGCGTGATGGTCTCAAGTCTCACACAAGGGGGGGGGGGGGGGGGGGTTAGTGAAAAGAAAAAGTTATGCTAATGTCATCCTAAGTGATTTCATAATAAAATTATTTTCTAACATTTTTTTTTTCCATAAAATGTATGATTTTGTTAGAAATTTGGGATGCAAATTAAGAAGGTGTTTGGTTTGTGTTTTCAAACAACAATTTTTAATTTTTAAACAACATTACACGAATTTTCACACACTTTTTCATCCACACGTATTTTCACATATATTTTTAAATAACAATTTTTAGTTTTTAAACACAGGTACAATTTTCAAGAGTTGTTGAAAAAAATTTATCTTTTTGCTTTTTGTCTAACTTTTTTTCTTTTTCTTTTTTTTTTTTTCGAAATAAACCAAATTTTTGTTTTTTTAAAACATATTTAACATGTAAATTATATTTTTTTTAATAAATACTATGCAAATAAACTCTCAAAAATATGAAAATACTAAACGAATGCTAAACATTTTCTTTTTGAACTACCAAAGTTGGATAACAAAAATCATCATACTGTTTGCTATTACTAATATAGACATACTACCACACATGTTTAAGAAAAAAACATAAAAGTTGCTGACAACTCAAGCAAATAATTTATCAAATAACGTCAGTAGGATGATTCGGACAAGACCAAGTCTTTCACTGTATGTCATACTCAATTGAGAATATAGAACATACATATGAAAATAAAAGAGAATAAAATGTAGGAAACATAGTAGGGAATTCAAAGAAATTGGGATGAAAACAATCAAGCAAAGACGGAGGAGTCAAAAATCAAACTGATGAAAAATTGGCTGCATATGTATAGAAAAAAAAAAAAAGGGTGTCCCCCATGAGTTATGACTCAAACCTAACAGTTGTGAATGTGACAAGTTCAATAAGATCAAGCCCTTAAAAAACAATTAGGGTCTGTTTGTTTTAGTTTAAAATATTTACAGTCAGCTTACCTTAATTTTAATAAGGTACAATAATACGTTTAACACAGTTATTATTTTCCAAACAACAGGAATTAATGAAAATAACCTCATAAAAAATTCAAAATGCAACCATGCAAGGATACAAAAGGTTCCAGTGGATTTAACCTAAGACAGTGACAAAGACAATACAAGTTTCCACCAAGTTAGAGTAATACTAAGGACACGTAAAATAGCATAAGTTGTATCACAACTCACTAACATGGAGTTGTTAGTGGTAAAGATATGACGATGGATTTATGTACAAATACACCTCTACCACTTACCACGTGAACGAGTCGTATTATAAATTATGTCATTTTATGCATCCCAACAACTTCCCATTTCAATCGCACAGTGTATGGACAACATCGCTGAAGCATGGTACACTGTATTTTTTTTTTTTTTTGTATTTTTTAGAATGTATAATTAAAATCGAGAAACATATTCCAAAAATAATCAATGAAGGGTATTTTCGTCATTAGGTCTGAAAAACTTACCAGAGACGTGTCAGCCCCATTGAAAAATCTCCACCCTATACAATCTGGAAAAATAAATAAATTAATTTTGTCTGAGAAGAGAATAATCCAAAAATACAAAAGAATGTACATCGGAAACATAGAACACCCGTGAAACCAGTTACGCTTGGGGTCCCCGAACAAATATGGAGTATATAACTTTTTTACTTTTTGAAGGAAAAATATATATAAATTAAAACCTATTTTTGGTAAGTGAAAAAAATAAAATCAAAGCCTTAATACAAAACTCGTTTGGAAGTGCTTGTACCATAAGATAAACCTCTTCTTTTAAAAAAAAAAAAAAAAGAAAAAAGAAAAAAAAGAAACGTTTTGTACCAAATGTACAATTACACACAGTACAGTTTAATTAACTAATCCAATCAACTCCAATTCATTCCCAATCATTTTTAATAAAAATTTTAAGATTAAATTATTCTTCTAATCATTCAGCCAAAAAAATTTTTTTTAAAAAAAACCTATGCTATTTTCATATTAATTCTTTTGGTGTGTTACTATTAGAAATGACTAGAATTAATATCAAAATGGAAAATCAAATGTAAATATGATCATAATGGATCAAAATGAAATTTTTCAAGTAACAAAAGTGTACTATAGTCAAATTTCCAAGTCTAGTCTTCCAAAAAAGAAAAGCAAATTGAAAGTCCTTCTAATTTCTTTACTTAGAAAATTGCACACATACTAAAAATAAATAAATAAAAAATCTAAAAAATTAAGAAAAGGTAAATTAGGATTTACCGAGAGGAGAATAGCAAACAGTGGTGGATTCGAGAACCAAAAACGCAATTCTAACGAAGAGAAACGGCAGCACGATCCCGAGCACCAGCACCACCGGAAGCAAAGTCCGGCTCGGAATCCGACGGCTCAACGCCGTCGTCGCCTTCGCCGTCTCCGGCAATCCCTTCCCGGCGACAGGGCTCGATATGGTCAGTCGCTTTATCCCCTTCGTCGATATGTAAAACTTCATCTTCTAGAACCTTCCTTCACTCCCCTTAACATCAATGATAAGATCTCCTCTAATTCCATGAATATGAGAGATTAAATTCCCCCAAAAAAAACCTGTTCCAGCTTCCAAAATTTTTTCACTTTCTGTGCCTCGTGTTTGTGCTCATTTATGAGTGCGAGATCTGGAAGGAAAATATATATATATATATATATATATAGGAAGCAAAAGAGGTTTGAGATTTGAAATGCGAGCAGAGTGTGAAAACGGTAATGGAAAAGCATTTACCTCAATTTGGGAGACTCGATGAGATCACATCAGACACGCTATTGTGTTTGCTGCTCAGATATTGTGGAAAGTGATATATGTATATATATAAAACAATTAAAATAAATTGTTAAAATATAGTAATATTTAAATGTAATTAAATTGGAGAGAGAGAGAGAGAAAGTGAAAAGCCAAAACTGAAGCCGCGTTCAAAGCCGCGGGAAAGAAAAGGAGCGCAGCGTAATTAACTACTACTATATGTGATTTGGAAATAGGAAGAGAGGTTGGGGCTGTGATTTGCCCTTGGATTTTTGTTGGAATTACGGATTTTGCCATTCGGTTCACCGACACATTGCCGAATGACATGCCAACAGTTGTTTTGAGACTTCCGTATTCAGCTCTCTTCCTCTCGCTTCCTAGTTCCCAGTTAGCTTAGTTTACTTGCTACAATGAAAGTCTAGAATAGATTAGCATAAACAAAGTTGATCAATCTGAAAACAGGCGATTGATACATAATACAGGTTATATAAATCTCGTAAGAGTGACTTTATACTAATTATAATTTTAATATGATTTTTTTTTAATATAATAAGTGTGCAATTTGTTATGTATGTAGTAGTATTGTTATTACTTGTATCTTGACAAAATATTTTTTAGAATTTGAAAGAAAATTCACAAACATGATGATATTTTTAAGTAGTTTTTTATTTTTAAACTAAAAAACTAAACAAATAAATTAATTAAAATTGGGGGAGGGGGGAAGGGGGTTATTCAAGAGTTAACTATGTCTTGAATCACCCTGACTTGCAAAAATATGTATGTAAATTGTTGGGTTATAGATTAACCTTGGTTAATTAGTTCAATTACCCAAATTGATTAATTATGTAAAATTACATGTAAATCATGAAGATACCAATAAATCACAAAATAAACTAAGTTGCAGTGAAAATTAAATTGACATAGTGATTTGTTAACGAATGAGAAAAACTTCTTGCAAGGTAAAAATCTCACTTAGTGAATTTTAGGTCACCACTTCTAATAATCCACTAATCAATAACAAGTAATTACAAATATAAAGAATCTTACCACTACCCTAGACTGTCCCAAAATATCAACTTACAGTTGAACCTTTGTTCCAATCCCTAATTGGACTTTATCTTATAGTGATTTCTTCCATTTTTGCACAAATCTTCAATCTGCGACTAACTCTTTTGCACAGATCTCAATATGTGACTAACTTCATAATAACCATTTGATTGTTGTAGTTGATTTGCAACAACTTCAAATAGAAATACCAATAAGATCTTCAATGTTGGTGCCAAAAACTTTGCTTAGTTATAGAATCCAAAGACGTACAAAAAAAACAACAATATCTCTTTCTTCTGTAGGAGGAGACTAAGGTTTCAAAAAAAAAAAAAAACTTATGAAGTTTTCTAGGGTTAGAATTTTCTTTATCCACCTCATTATTTTAAATAGGAGCTTAGTGGGTATTTTTAAACAGACTCTCATATTCCAATCAGGTTTACACAAAATTGGACTTTCCTAGTCCTATAAAGATTATACAAACCTATAAACAAATAGCCTTTTAGAATAAAACATTATTGGCTATATTCTAAAATCTGTCAACTTGATAGATTGAGAGGTGTCGAGCTTGTGTCGAGATTCACCATTAATTCTTGATAGATGCTAGTGTCAAGACCAATGTTGAGCTTCACTGTTTTAGTTTTTCTTCACTTGTTTCTTAGATCAATCTTCATATCTTGAATGATACCACTTGTAAAGTAAACTTCAGACACTTGTTGATATATTAAACCCAACTTATATCTACAAAATTACAAATAAAATGCATTTTGTCAAATGATAAGTTAATATATAGAAAATATGACCCTAACATATATACTTGCCAAAAAAATATTATATGCTAAACTAATCTATTGTGAGTACCCTCAAAAAAATGTTGAATACCCTGACTTGAGAATTACAAAAATTTGGGTTAAAAAATATGAGTAATGCACTGACAACATTTTAACAATAATTTCACAACAAATTCAATGTGGTAAGCTATTATTGATTCTAATTTGGCCCCAATACTTAAATTATTATTTTACCTATCAATAACAGCTTTTCTATAAGATTTATTGTAAAAATGTTTTGGATGTAGCATTACTCCAAAATTAATTATCTCCCCCCCCAAAAAAAAAATCCTCAATCCCTTTTATAAAAACAAAAAACAAAAAAGAAGAAGCTTAAATAACAACAATAAATATTAGCCCAAATAGCAACAAACATAAACCAAACAAAAACAATACAAAACCAAACAACAAGAAGTTTACTTCTATTTTATTTCATTAGTCTAATAACTTAATCATCAAAGTCTCCCTGTTCAACCACGAGTTTGTCAAGATCTAACTAAGGTTTATCTTTCTCAATAAGTTGTTTATTGGGTTGTAAGTATTTATCATTGTTTTAGTTTGGTCCATGTTGAAACCCTGGTTAAGACTCCATTTCTTTTATGAAATTTTACCCACCAACAAAAATATTGAAGAAAAAAAACATAATTTTACTAATCTGTGAAAAGAACCGCATTTAAAAATAATCTCAAAATATTGAACAAAAAACTAGGCTTTTTTTTGGTGAGAGAGAACTTGCTATCTTACAATGAATAAGGACAAAACATATCGTATCTCTTTAGAATTTTTAGTCTATTGACTCCATTTTTAGCAGTAGTGATAATGCAAATATGAAAGGACAAGAGAAATGGAAGTCATAGAAACAATTTATCCAATTAAAAAGGGGGAAGTAATGGAAGCACTATTGATAGTCATACTACAGGACATTATCTTCATAAGAAAAATCTCTTCATAAATCATAAGAGATATCAATTATCGTAGTATGGGACCTGCAATGGCAAATCATAGTTAAGAACAAGGGCCATAGCTCCTATAATTTTATATATACATACATACATATATATATATATATATTTATATATATATTTATATATATATAATTAAATGTACTAAAAATGAATAAAATAATTAGGTTTATTATAAATCTCAATTAAAATTACATATATATATATATATATATCTAAATAAAATTAATTTTTACATTATATAACTTTTACATAAAAATTAGTTATTTATATTCTTTTAAAATTTAAATAGAGTCGAAATCTCATTAATGATTTCCTTAAATTATAGTTATATAGTTCATGTATTTTTATTTATTTTTATACTTTTTTAGTACCTAAAAAGGCTATATATTTTTAAAATAGATTGTATGTTCTTTATATATATATATATATATATATTATTAACACGTATATCAAATTTTATCTCAATCGGATGTTATTTACTATTTAATTCAAAATTTTATTTTTTATACATAATTTCAAATTACAAAAAATTTGAAATTTAAACATTTTATTAATGACATACTTATTAATATTTAATTTTCTAAAAATTTTACAAGAATGGAAAATAGAAGAAAAAAAAATGTTATTTAATAGTGGATTTGTCAAAATTCTTTTCCAATAAAAGATTAGTAGAGTTGCAATTATTGGCTACAAAATTTGTCCTATATATTATGTATAATTAAAAAAAATTAAATGTAGTAAAAAAGGAATAAAATAATTAGTTTTATGAAACCCAAAATCTCAAATAAAATTCATATATATCTCTAAATAATATTAATTTTTTATACTAGCATATATCTTTTACATAAAATTCAGTTATTTATATTCATTTTTAAAATTTAAATAGATGAAATCTCATTAGTAATTTCCCTTAAAAATTCATTAGTGATAAGTTGTATGTTGCAACTAGCAATCACTTAAATTAACTGAATATTCACAAATTAAAATAAACATATTTTAACAATTATCTCAAACAATAAAGGGGGAAAATTTATATAGCTTTTGTATTATTATTTATTTTTGTACTTTTTTAGTACTAAATTAATTATTGATTAAAGATATATTAAAATATCAAAGAAAAAAATTTAAGTATGGTCACATTTTGAAATTTTTAATAAATATACTTTTTCAGTACATATATTGGGTTATAAATTACCATTTTTTAGAGGAAGGCTATAAATTACTTGATTTAGGTTTAAACTTTATTTTATTTTCTTATTAAAAAAAAAAAACTTTAAATTACTTTATAGTACACTTTCATGCTAAAACATCTCAAATTCATAAAGAAAGTTCGAACGGAGTGCTTTCTCTAAAAAATAAAAGTTGTAACTGAGAGCCAAAATGCACAAAATAATTTTATCTAGACATTCTCACAAACATCCAGGAGAGCACGTTCAATTTTAAAAAAATTAAATACACAATTCATCCAAATCGTGAATCCCGTTTACAATACTACCAAAATTGTGTCTCAAAAACTTGGTCACTTCATTTCAACATCAACAAATCAAATAAAATCATAATCCCACTTAATCATAATCCCACTTACAATACTACCAAAATTATGTCCCAAAAACTTGGTCACTTCATTTCACATCAACAAATCAAACAAAATTAAAAAATGAGTTCGTACTTCATGGTGTCTCTCTGCAATTTGCTCTATTATTTTTTTGGATACAACCTCCCCCTCTATTGAAAAGCGATGATTAATGCACTTTATTTACGTACCTATCTTGTCGAACCTACATGATGTAAAATTAGAACAAATGTTGGGATTCAGAATCTGAAGAAACTATTTAAAGTAAAAAATATTAAGAGAAAAAACAAGAATAGTCTAAGACAAACGACCAAATTTTAATGTTAAACTATATAGAGTGTGTAAGTTGTAACTACATGTGGGAAGTCTTCCAAATCAATAACTAGGTAGGAGCCATGCTCCAACTTAGTTTAACATCAACAAGAACAATTTGTCTGTAAATTCAACCTTTAGATTAAAAAAATGGGAGAGGTTAGGAAAAGATATTGATGGTTCTAAACTAGCAATGGTCAACATCAACTGTATGGAGTTCGTGTACTACTTACATAGAGTCTTCCAATTCCAGAAATAAGTAGGAGTTGGGCTCTTATTTAGATTAACTTCAAGCAAGAAGAATTTGGTTATAAATTACAACAAAATTAAATTCTAAGCCATAACTGCTGTGGGCTTGGAATCCTAAATGCAGTTCAAGATGTTCCTTTGCTCATGCCGTTTAGCTTTAGGCTCCTTTTTGGAGGTTTCCTTTGCATATTTAGTTTGTTGAAGTTATAGATGCTGCCATTCAAAATTTGCAATCAGTTTGTTGAAGTTATTGGTAGATTTCTTGAACTCCGATAGGAGTTACTCTTTGTAAGTGGTCTGGATTTTGGAAGGTTTTTAAGTTGATTTGTGAAAAAATTGTTAGTATATCCTTTGTGTTCATTTAAAATATTATATTTTTGTTCTAGCTATTATTAGTGCTGTAAAAGAAAATAAGAAAACCATTATTTGATTAGAAGAATGTCATTCTTTTTCTTTCTCATTTTATAGAGTGATTTTAAATGAATAAAGTCACTGTTGTTTCTATTAAAAAGAAAAAGGAAAAAGAAAAAGAATGACTGTCTTTGATGCAGAGAGATCTAATCCAACACTTAATTTGGTCATTTATGAGAGGGTTGTCAAATTTTGGATGGATTTGCTTTTGAACCATCAATTTAGAGGAAGTATGCCAGTTATTCAACTTTCTAATTAAAACGATCCTTAATGGGCTTACATCAACAAAATTTGGAAAAGTCTTTACCTATAATGGTTTGAACATTTTTTTCCCCTAACAAAAAATGGTAAGGACAACCAATCTGATTAATACTCGACCTAGGTATGACTATAGTACCATTTACTTATTAATGAATCAATATTTAAAGGACTTTGAGCATTCGCATCATCCTAAACCGCTCACATTCTAAATCTCTCAATTAAGTAAATTAGCAAAGCATAAAGTTTATTATAAAATGTTTATCAAGGTGAATCCAACTAAAAAGGAAAAACAAAAAAAAAAAAACTTATTTTTTTTAAATGTCAAAGCCAAAAAAATCATTGGCTAGAATTGTTTTTTTCTTTTTCTTTTTTCTAAAATACTTTAAAAAATGATTTGAAATTGTTAAACGCAAGAGATACACCATGCATCGGAGGAAACATGCATCGATGCATAATGTATTTTCTTCAAAGTAGGGGCATATGTTGCACTTGTATTGTCACTGACAGTATTGCTTTTGCCCTCAATGTTTGGTGTATACAGGAAGTCACTTATAGTGACGTGACAACAACACATGGAATTATTATTTTATAAAAGCTTAGCACCAACCACCGGATAGTAATATTACTTAATTGATATCCTAATTTGGCTCAACTGTCGGCTTCTTTTAACGATGACTACGGTCACATAGTTTCCACCAGAAAGTAAAATCATGGGAAAAAAAAAAGGTGAATCCATTCTTCGGATTAAGTTCCTATCTCTTTTGTTTTTTTTCCAGGAAAGATTATTCTAACATAAATGTAAAGCTCTCGTCAAAAAGTGCACAATAAATAAATAATGTGAAGCTACTTTCTAGCATTTATATTTGATTTCTTATATATATTAAATGTCCACTAGGACCACTACTTCTCTTTCGCTGAATAATTAAGTAGTCACCTATGTCAAGTTTTCAACACTGTGTTCCTTGTTTTTCAACAGAAAAAAATAATAATAATAATAATAATAATATTGTGTTCCTTGTTCACTATACTTGTATTTTTATTGTACTTTTGTTTTTTTTTTTTGTTAATATTTAATTGTATTTTACTAATATATATATATACTAAAAATTATTTATATTTGCTTTTCTTTTTCGTCGGTAGTATAACAGACTAACAGTCCATTTCTCATGTCATTTCAGCATATAGTCTTTGATCCGAAAGATATGTTAGGAGCATAGTCAAAGCGAATTTATTTTGCAAGAGTAAACGTGGCTCAATCTATAGAAGCATGCACATGGCTTAGCTTTGAATCTATATGTTTTTTTTTTTTTTTTTTTTTAAATCAAACTTTCAATTTATATGCTAACATTACGCAACAAATTAACATAAATTGATGCCTTTGTCAAGAGAGAGAGAGAGAAAAAAAAATTAAAAAATTGATAGTTTGATAGCATAAAGGTGGTGCATGTGGGCCTTGCAGTGGCC
Organism: Quercus suber; assembly: GCF_002906115.3. NCBI lineage: Eukaryota > Viridiplantae > Streptophyta > Magnoliopsida > Fagales > Fagaceae > Quercus > Quercus suber. Next base: position 427,523 of record NW_027069536.1, read on the forward strand.
CACAAAAGAAGCCATTACCACAGATTTGTCTGGCCTAGTAACATGCAAATTGAGTTCATGATGAAAAGATTGAAGTTTAGATCCACAAGTGGCAACCATGATATCGATAGGTGATTAAGAAGTCACATCTCACGGTCAAGAATTTATTGAGGATTTATCCTTGGTGTTTGTTTGTTTTTTTTTTTTTTTTTTGAGAAGGAAGACAAAGAACTTTTATTAAGTAATTCCAGCCAAATCAGCTTGGATGACAGACAAACAATGCGGTGGAATACACTCCATCCACACAATAAAGTTAGAGATATGCTTAGCATACCTAGCAAGACTGTGAGCAACCTTATTACCTTCTCTCTTTACATGAGAGTAACGTAATTGATTATAAAAACTAGAACAACGATGCACACCATTAAGCAAAAGCATCCTTGGTGTTTGTTAGGATCACTATTATGCAATTTTTTAATTTATTTTTGAATAAATGAATTTATTATTAAAAGAAAGAGAGCCAACAAGAACCTATTTCATCTCAGATAATCACACTCATTTAGACAAAATTTAAGTACAAAATTAGTTGTAACTTTAAATTACAACCTTACTCAATATCTTTTTATTAGAGGAGAATTTTGACAAATCCACCATTGGATGATATCTTCTTCTTCTATTCTCCATACTTGCAAAATTTTAAAAAAATTAAAGATCATTAATTATATCATCAGTAAATTTTTTAAATTGCAAATTTTTATAGTTTCAAATTATGCATAGAAAATAAACTTATAAATTATATAATAAATAATATCTACTTGACATAAAATTTGACATGTGTATTAAAAGCGTAAAAAACATGAAATTCAAATATTAGATTTTCAAAATATACAGTAGTAAAGGCATTAAAGTGATGGAACTTTATATTCATTAAAAATAAAATAGTAATAAAAAAAGTTCTATGTTAAAAAAGTTTGCACTCCGGGTAACAAAAGAGTGAATTTTGTAGCTAGAGGGCTTGAATACCCAAAAGATACTCAGGCTTGACCGCTATTATGAATCTTAGTTTTACACAAGGCTAACCATTCATTATTAGCTAGAGGGCTGAGGAGGATCAAACCGTTGCTTTTGATCGACAAAGTGAGGACCCTATCTATATATGCTGGTTGTCCAAAAAATGTTATCCACATGCACCTAATTAAGAGTTTAGGGGAGATGAATCTGTAATATGTTATAGCTGAAGCGCATCCGATTGGTTAACTTAGAAATAGGTACAGTATAACTATGGATCGGAATCAAGTTACATCTAATATATAACTTTAAACAATATTATATTACTCAATATGTTTTAATTAAATGCAAATTTTGATAAATCTATTGTTAGATTACATTAACTTTTTTTATTCTCTATGCTTGCAAAATGTTAAGATGATAAAAAATCAATGGTCATGTCATTTATCAATTTTTTAAATCTAATTATTTGTAGTTTAAAATAATACATAAAATATGAGTTTCTGGATTGAATGGTTAATAACATTCAATTGAGATATATGTTAAAAACATATAAAATATATAATTAAGCGATGAGATTTTCAAAACATGAATTCAATAACAAGTTATTTTGTGATATAACATTGCTTAGAGTTATATTATGTTAGGTGTATCTTGAGATTGCATATGAAATATTGAGGAGGTTACTAATTCTTGATTACTTTCTCAACTAGCTCACTGATGGCGTCTTTCTTTGGTCTTCCAACTTGCAAAGGTAGACCAAGATACTAGAAAGGGATGGCAATGGGACTGGGCATAGCCAAAGGATGGGGTGTTCATTCCTACCTTGCATAGTTTTGTTTTACCTTGTCCTTGACTTGCCTCTCATGGCAAGGCAAACTGCCTTGCCCTATCCTCACCTGGCAAAACTTTATTTCGTGTTTATCTGTCACACCCCGCCCATACCTATTACAATTTTTTTCTTCTTAAAAAGAAACACATGTTTCATTAATATAAATATACTTGAAATTACAATTAAATTTTTTACATCAAATCAAACTAATTTTTAGAAATGAGTGAATAATATTATCTAGAATGTTTAATAAGACAATATCACAATAAAACAAAATGTTTTAATAGTTATATGCATTTAAATACTTAGTAATACAAATTAAGTCTTTAATACTAATAGAACAGGACGGAGTGGGATTAAAAAGTTTAAACCTATCCTCACCTTACCCGGAGTGAGGGAAAAAAATCTTACTCCATCCCTGTCCTACCACATTTGCAATTTTTAATCACTACTAAGCTAGATTTCAACTGTTGCCCAATATCCTGCTGAAAAGATTGTTAGTTTTGATATGTATATATTTTGCCCCGACAAAGTTGCATAAGTATTAAGAAATTCCTGAATTATTTAAATATTGCCCCTTTTCTTCGCTCCAAACACTATCAAATCATTTGCAAATAGCAACTGATTTTTGTGAGATGCCTTTTTATCTTTTGGTAAATGATTTATTGAGATACTTTTTTTTTTTTTTGACAAATGAGAGTATTTAGACCTCTTCGAGTATTTGATTATTCTCTCGGGTGTATGCAGTCTCCATATTCCACATAGACCAAATTATTATAAAGAGGAATCCCTTAGGGGTGGCCTCAAGATACTGAAAAGAGATTTCAAATTTAAGATTTCATGAAATCAAGGCCTAAGGAACCACATAGACCCATATTTGGGGTTTGAGATACTATTTCGAGACACCTCATAGTTGTAGCCTTTTATCTTACCTAAGTCCTTTCTCCTTTGGAACGTTATTGAAATAATTTTAGCTGCTAGAGAGTTAGGGACAAAAAGTCTCTTTGCCTCAGCCCTCCCATTCAACAATATAGAGAAAGATGTTGTTACTAGCAAAATTTTAGCATTGGTAAAGAGATGAGTGATAGGGCGGCTCCACATTAAAGGCAGGGTGGTCACAGGACCACCTTGACTTGGAAAAAAAATTATTATATATAAAATTTTAAAATTTTTATATTTTTTTTACCTTAAAAAATTGTGACCACCCTAATTTTTTTTAGGCCCAACATAATTAAACTTTGGACAAAATTTGATAACAAACTTGGATATAGATTAATGCTACAACTCCATTCATTATTTTTTTATTAGATGTGAAATTTGACAAACCACCATTGGATTACATTTTCTTCTTATATCCCATACTTGCAAAATTTTAATAAAATTAAAGATCAATAGCTATGTTATCAATCAAATGTTTAATTTTGAGTTTTTATAGTCTAAAATTATACTAAAAAAAATAATAAAATTTATGGTTCAAATGGTATATAACATCTAATTGGCTTGAAATTTGACATGTGTTTTAAAAACATAAAGAACATGCAATTTAACGATTAGATTTTCAGAATATGTAGTCATGTTAATTTGTTTAGGGAGAGTTATAGCCTTAGGCTATAACTAAATTTGTAGCCAAATTTTGTCCTTAAACTTTGATTTCCTTAACAATATATTAGATCCTCACCAAAAAAAAAAAAAAAAAAAAAAAGANTATATATATATATATATATTCCCATAGGATATGGGACAAAACAAAAAGCCTCAAAACATAAATCATATACTGCACATAAAGGATAGGAGAGCGAGTTTTCAATTTTCTCATCAAAAAATATAAAAATATTATCTCATCATTTCTAACACTTCAGACACTTTGAATTCTCACCAACTATATAAGAAGCAAACGGAACTTTGAATTTTCAATTCATCGAATTTAAAAAGAATGATCGAGTAAAAATAGTTTTTTATTATTATTATTACTTTTAGATGATTCGACGAATTTTTTATTATTAATTAAGTTAATTGGAAGTCTACAACCCACTAAAAATTATTTATATTTGCTTTTCTTTTTCGTCGGTAGTATAACAGACTAACAGTCCATTTCTCATGTCATTTCAGCATATAGTCTTTGATCCGAAAGATATGTTAGGAGCATAGTCAAAGCGAATTTATTTTGCAAGAGTAAACGTGGCTCAATCTATAGAAGCATGCACATGGCTTAGCTTTGAATCTATATGTTTTTTTTGTTTTTTTTTTTTTAAATCAAACTTTCAATTTATATGCTAACATTACGCAACAAATTAACATAAATTGATGCCTTTGTCAAGAGAGAGAGAGAGAAAAAAAAATTAAAAAATTGATAGTTTGATAGCATAAAGGTGGTGCATGTGGGCCTTGCAGTGGCCCACAAAAGAAGCCATTACCACAGATTTGTCTGGCCTAGTAACATGCAAATTGAGTTCATGATGAAAAGATTGAAGTTTAGATCCACAAGTGGCAACCATGATATCGATAGGTGATTAAGAAGTCACATCTCACGGTCAAGAATTTATTGAGGATTTATCCTTGGTGTTTGTTTGTTTTTTTTTTTTTTTTTTGAGAAGGAAGACAAAGAACTTTTATTAAGTAATTCCAGCCAAATCAGCTTGGATGACAGACAAACAATGCGGTGGAATACACTCCATCCACACAATAAAGTTAGAGATATGCTTAGCATACCTAGCAAGACTGTGAGCAACCTTATTACCTTCTCTCTTTACATGAGAGTAACGTAATTGATTATAAAAACTAGAACAACGATGCACACCATTAAGCAAAAGCATCCTTGGTGTTTGTTAGGATCACTATTATGCAATTTTTTAATTTATTTTTGAATAAATGAATTTATTATTAAAAGAAAGAGAGCCAACAAGAACCTATTTCATCTCAGATAATCACACTCATTTAGACAAAATTTAAGTACAAAATTAGTTGTAACTTTAAATTACAACCTTACTCAATATCTTTTTATTAGAGGAGAATTTTGACAAATCCACCATTGGATGATATCTTCTTCTTCTATTCTCCATACTTGCAAAATTTTAAAAAATTAAAGATCATTAATTATATCATCAGTAAATTTTTTAAATTGCAAATTTTTATAGTTTCAAATTATGCATAGAAAATAAACTTATAAATTATATAATAAATAATATCTACTTGACATAAAATTTGACATGTGTATTAAAAGCGTAAAAAACATGAAATTCAAATATTAGATTTTCAAAATATACAGTAGTAAAGGCATTAAAGTGATGGAACTTTATATTCATTAAAAATAAAATAGTAATAAAAAAAGTTCTATGTTAAAAAAGTTTGCACTCCGGGTAACAAAAGAGTGAATTTTGTAGCTAGAGGGCTTGAATACCCAAAAGATACTCAGGCTTGACCGCTATTATGAATCTTAGTTTTACACAAGGCTAACCATTCATTATTAGCTAGAGGGCTGAGGAGGATCAAACCGTTGCTTTTGATCGACAAAGTGAGGACCCTATCTATATATGCTGGTTGTCCAAAAAATGTTATCCACATGCACCTAATTAAGAGTTTAGGGGAGATGAATCTGTAATATGTTATAGCTGAAGCGCATCCGATTGGTTAACTTAGAAATAGGTACAGTATAACTATGGATCGGAATCAAGTTACATCTAATATATAACTTTAAACAATATTATATTACTCAATATGTTTTAATTAAATGCAAATTTTGATAAATCTATTGTTAGATTACATTAACTTTTTTTATTCTCTATGCTTGCAAAATGTTAAGATGATAAAAAATCAATGGTCATGTCATTTATCAATTTTTTAAATCTAATTATTTGTAGTTTAAAATAATACATAAAATATGAGTTTCTGGATTGAATGGTTAATAACATTCAATTGAGATATATGTTAAAAACATATAAAATATATAATTAAGCGATGAGATTTTCAAAACATGAATTCAATAACAAGTTATTTTGTGATATAACATTGCTTAGAGTTATATTATGTTAGGTGTATCTTGAGATTGCATATGAAATATTGAGGAGGTTACTAATTCTTGATTACTTTCTCAACTAGCTCACTGATGGCGTCTTTCTTTGGTCTTCCAACTTGCAAAGGTAGACCAAGATACTAGAAAGGGATGGCAATGGGACTGGGCATAGCCAAAGGATGGGGTGTTCATTCCTACCTTGCATAGTTTTGTTTTACCTTGTCCTTGACTTGCCTCTCATGGCAAGGCAAACTGCCTTGCCCTATCCTCACCTGGCAAAACTTTATTTCGTGTTTATCTGTCACACCCCGCCCCATACCTATTACAATTTTTTTCTTCTTAAAAAGAAACACATGTTTCATTAATATAAATATACTTGAAATTACAATTAAATTTTTTACATCAAATCAAACTAATTTTTAGAAATGAGTGAATAATATTATCTAGAATGTTTAATAAGACAATATCACAATAAAACAAAATGTTTTAATAGTTATATGCATTTAAATACTTAGTAATACAAATTAAGTCTTTAATACTAATAGAACAGGACGGAGTGGGATTAAAAAGTTTAAACCTATCCTCACCTTACCCGGAGTGAGGGAAAAAAATCTTACTCCATCCCTGTCCTACCACATTTGCAATTTTTAATCACTACTAAGCTAGATTTCAACTGTTGCCCAATATCCTGCTGAAAAGATTGTTAGTTTTGATATGTATATATTTTGCCCCGACAAAGTTGCATAAGTATTAAGAAATTCCTGAATTATTTAAATATTGCCCCTTTTCTTCGCTCCAAACACTATCAAATCATTTGCAAATAGCAACTGATTTTTGTGAGATGCCTTTTTATCTTTTGGTAAATGATTTATTGAGATACTTTTTTTTTTTTTTGACAAATGAGAGTATTTAGACCTCTTCGAGTATTTGATTATTCTCTCGGGTGTATGCAGTCTCCATATTCCACATAGACCAAATTATTATAAAGAGGAATCCCTTAGGGGTGGCCTCAAGATACTGAAAAGAGATTTCAAATTTAAGATTTCATGAATATCATAAGGCCTTAGGAACCACATAGCCAACCCTTTGGGGTTTGAGATACTATTTCGAGACACCTCATAGTTGTAGCCTTTTATCTTACCTAAGTCCTTTCTCCTTTGGAACGTTATTGAAATAATTTAGCTAAAAAAAAAAAAAAAAAAAAAAAAAAAAGGCCCAAGAAGAGTTTTATTGAACTAAAATTTTGAAAGGGATGATATAGCTTGCATAATTGATATTGAGATTATCATGCAATGATTTCAAAACAAGAAAACTCATAGAAAAAAATTGTGAGATTTTATATATCTGTGTGTGTTTTTTTGTTCGATATATGAAGTTCTCTATTTTTTTTTTATATTATATTTTGTATAAATTAAGTTTCTTATAACCATCTTAAAAAAATATTCCTGGAGCCGCCACCCAATGATTGAATCTTATAATGTTCTATTATTAAAATCGTTTATTCCTAGAGCTGCCATCTAATGGGTGAACCTTATGTTCTATTATTAAAATTGTTAATTTGAAACGTTTTAATTTTAACAACATTTTATTTATGTTTCAGAAAGAAATTTATAGGTTAAAAACACACACAAAAACACAAAAAATCTCCTCAAACCATAATGATTTACGAAATTTTTTCTTATTTAAAAGCAAAAAGATAATTATTATGTGAAAATTCTGAAAATAACCCAAAATCCAGTACGCTACTCTATTCTCAATGCTTCAACTGAAATAGTAAATAAATATTAAGTCTACTGAGGATGAAATCTAAATCAAACAAGGAGACAACAGAGCTCTTTCTAGCTGACAGGCCAATACATATGGTAAAAACGGATAATTGAATTTCAATTCCATGAGGGTCTCCTCGTCTCCATTATTATTCCTAAATCCCAACCCTAATCTAAAAAATAATGTTGAAAATGAGTTTTTGGGAGAGGTGGGTGGGGTTGGTCATGGAGTGCATATCAATAGTTACTTGTTCTAACCTACTAAATTAGGGTTTGCAACCTTTATTTGTTGCAAAAGGGTTTTGTTTATTTGTTTCTACTTTGTGGAAAAGGGTTTTCAACCTTATGAAAAAGAGAATAACCAGACCATCATATCCATGGAGTAATAACAAGCAGAAGAGGACCAAGGCTTGCACATTTATTTTTTTGTAGATGATAGCTTATTGTTATACATGTAAAGGTATTATAAGGTACATGGGATTAATGCTAACATATACAGAAGCTACTAAAGGATTATGAAATTGAAATGGCTTTAGGATATATAGAATATAAACAAGTAAAAAATGACAGTGCAATTATGCTTCAGTTACCAAGCAGGATACTCAAGACAAGAGAAAGAATCTATTAATGGAGATGCAGATGATAAGGTAATACGAGAACCATTGTTGGATCAGAGTTAGGAAACAAACTAATGAAATTAACACAAGGTTTGGAAAAATCTCTCCAAGGATGGAAGGAACAATTCTTAGAATATTCCCCAGACCATCTTTTGCTTTATGTATATGTTTTTTGTTTGTTTGTTTTCCTCTTCTTTTTTCCCATCATGTTACACATAAAAAAGGTTTCATAGTCGACCTCAAACATTTAGGACTAAAATTTTATTGTTCTTGTACATATAAAAGAGGTCAAATGGAAGTCACCTTATCTTAAACGGGGTTGATTCTCTTTCCATATCTACCAATATTATTAATTACTATTAGGCATATGACAGTAATAGAACGATTCACTGCATAAACTCATTAATCTTTCTCTTTGGCCGCAGATCTATCTGCTATATATATATATATATATATGCAGTCTTTCATGCCATCATTCATATGATTGAGATTCTGAGACTGAAAGGCCACTCGTGATTTTAGGTTAGAGAACAAGCTGAGTGGAATGAAGTCATGCATATTGCTATTTGCATGTGATGTAGGGCAGGTGAAACTTTAAGAATCACTTTGTAGCCAACAACTTGGAATTTTGTGTGGAATATGATATGACAACCACTTTTCGTAAACTATAATTTATTTATTCTTTGTCTATGGTCTCACGTGTCACCAGCTCATTATACCCACCCCCCACCCCTTTTTTTTTCTTGGCTAGCTCCTTCAAAATTATTGGGTTTGCTGGTTTGAAGTTGCACTCATCCTATTTACTCCGTAGTCCGTACTGATAATACTGATTGATACACAATTATACCATTTACCAAATCAAAGCATGTAAATCATGGGTAGAGTTACATATTGCATTTATGGTGTCATTTCAGGGCATTTCAGCTTGTTATTCTTAAACAAGTATAAAAAGAATATTTACAAACAAAAATCAAGATCATCTGTGATGGTGTCATATCATGGCATTTCAGCTTGTTATTCTTAAACAAGTATACAAAGAATATTAACAAACAAAAATCAAGACCATCTGTGAATATATATATATATATATATTTATGTTACTGTCCGTTTGGATTGAGGGGAGAGAGAGAGAGAGAGTAGAGTAGATTAGATTTAGCACAAAATTAGCTTATTTTTAGCTAATTTTACTTCACTCCCCTTCACTCTCCCTCATTTCCTCCTCCATCGAAACAGGCCATTAGTATAGAACACACACACAAGCTCAATGAAAAGTGTTTTTTGATCATTAATGATCCGTTTGGATTAAGAAAAAGGGAGAGAGTGAGTAGAGTAGATTAGAATAGATTTAGTACAAAATTAACTTATTTTTAGCTAATTCTATTATACTACTCTTCACTTCCCCGCCTTCCCCTTTCTATCCAAACAGGCTATAAAGAATACAAGGTCCCCATATATGTAATAATCAGCCTACTATTATTACCTGCCACGTATATGTAGTATATGCACGGCGAAAACAGAGCCCATCAATGGGATAGAGAAACTTAATTTTTATTGAAGCACCTGTTTAAATCATAAATGCATCTTACGAAGAACATTAGTTTTCACAGTTTCTAATGTAAATGTGAAAAAAAAAAGAAGAAAAAATTTATTCAAATATATGAGGTGCCGAAGCAACCATGCTCGAATGAGATAAATAAATGCTAACCTAGAAAAAAACGTAAAACCATGTTTCTGGCTGAATTGTTCTTTCTGAAAATACGTCAACAGATGCCACATACAATGACATTTTTTATAAAATTTATTTTGAATTATTGATAACGAAACTTCTCCAAAACTTAAAAATAATGGCGTACTATATACTAATGTCAGCACCTTTTCAGCGCCTGATTTTTGTTTATTCACAGAATATATATAAACTAATATTTTTAAATTTATCTAGAAAATTTCTTCAGGAAAATTGAAGCGTATCAATCATATTCTAAACAAAAGGACGACAAAATTTCTACTATTTCATTTCTACCTGCAAATAGAGATGATCAAAATGACAGATCAAATCTTCTCCTTGGAAGTATAATTATTGACATTTCATTTGTATTTTCACAATGAGTTTTCCTCTAATTTCTTTGCAAACACTTGAACGAAATCTGAATTCAAATTGATTTAGACATTTTCTTTAATTGAAAGAGATATTGCATGCATGTGAATTGAATTTTGTTTGCATCTATAAAGTGTAAGGATGAACACACTACATGACATATTATTTCACCTCCCATAATATGAAAGATTATTCCAAATCATACAAGAGCTATGAAATTTGGCCTTAAATTTACACATCCGTCCCTTATGAGACTAACAAAAGCATATAACTAATAAATTATAACAAAATTAACATATTTCTCTCTTATAATAATGTAATAAGATGATAGTGTTGGCGTGCATGCACGCACACACAAGTTGATGAAATTCTATTTAAGACCGATTATCTCATAAAGAGATTATATGTTTGAAATTATTTATTTTCAGTAGTTCATTTGTATAATGTAAGATAAAAACCTAAAAGTTAATTTATTGGCGTAAATGTACTTTTGATCCCTATATTTTGGGTCAATTCGTATTTTGGTCCCAAAATTGATTTCGTTCCTATTGTCGTCCTTAAAAAAAGAAAATTGATTCTATTTTGGTCCTTACTGTCAACCCATTAACAGAAAATTCTACTTGGCTAACAGAGTGCCACGTTTGTGCTGACGTGGCTAATAAAATAATAATAATAAATCATATTTGGCATTTTTTAATACCACCTCAACATTTTAATTTTTTTTTTAAAAAAAGCCATGTCAAAAAATTGGAAAAAAAAAAAAAAACCTTAAATCTAATTTTATTTATTATTATTTTACTTTCATTATTTTTTTTTCGTAAGAACATAAGTCTGTGGTGATAAACTGAACTTGTTCTTCATGTTCTTCCAGCAACCAAATCTAATCTCCAACAAATCCCAAATCCAAATCCAGCAACCAAATCTAATCTTTATCAAATCCAAAGAAACCAAATCAAACCATAAATAAACCGAAGAAATAAACCCAAAAACCAGTAACTAACTTAATCAAAAGTAAACCCACAAATCCAGAATTTCTCTTAAGAAACAAACACACAAAAAACCCCGAACAAGAGCAAGCAAGATACCCAAATCTGAACCAAACAAACAACACCGCGTTCTCTCCAAAAAACAAAAACACAAACATACCAAGATCAATAGCAAGGATACCTTGATCTGAACAAACTCAATCATGCAAGTATCAAACAAACCCAGATACCCACTCATGGGCACTAATTCTCTTCTTGCTGCATGCCACGGCAACCACTGGCGATGTTCACATTTTCCATATCCAAACACCATCCTCCACCGAAACCCATAAATCCAGAAAAATCATTAAACCCACATAGAAAAGAAAAAAAACATAAATTTAAAACAAACAACACCCAGATGGAAAAACAAACCCAGATCGAACCTCTGGTGACAGAAGCGGTGGAGCAAAGAAGGACACTGAAAGAGAGGCCTTGCCAATTTAGTATGATGAGAAGCTCAAGGTTCGGCCATTGAGGCTATGCCGATTTGTGAGTATCGAAGGATTAGAGAGAGTGAGATTGTGAGGATAGAGGTTTGGAGAAAAATCACCACTGGTGGTGGCTCGTGGTAGCCATGGAATAGCTCAGATAGAGAGAGAGGAGAAGAGAACTAGAGAAGTTGATCTAATTTCCAGCTTAAAACCCGAATCTTTCGTATATTTGTGTTTGGTTAAGAAAACATAAAATGCATGAAAATGTAAGACTTGAGAAATTAAAATTTTAATTTAAATCAAATTTGTATTTTTAGTTTAAATCAAAATTATATTTTCTGATGTGGTTTTTGAAAGAATAATTAAAATGTTGACGTGGCACTAAAAAAATGCCAAATAGAATTTTTAATGATGTTTTAATGCCACGTCATTGACATGTCAATGCCACATCAGTGCAAACATGGCACTCCATTAGCCACATAGGATTTTCTATTAGTGGGTTGACAGCAAGGATTAAAATAGAATCAATTTTCTTTTTTTAGGAACGAAATCAATTTTTGGAACCAAAATGCGAATCAACCCAAAATGTAAGGTCCAAAAGTGCATTTACACCTAATTTATTTATAATAAAAACTAAAAGTTAAATTATTTAAAATAAAAATTGAGACAAAAAGTTGGGTGAGACTCGCAAACAGTTGATAATTTAAACAAAAAATTAGCTTTTAATTGGTTTACCAGTGCACACTATAAGTGGAATAGTTATCATCAATTGAAAAATGAGATTTTAACAAAGCATAAATTCAAAAGCTTATTTAGTAAATTTACATTTCAAAAAGTAATAAGAAATTAAAGTTGATAATTGTTATATCAGTTGAAATTGAGATATTACAAAGCCTAAATACCAAAATTTAATTAAAAATTTTGCATCTCATCTAAAGTATGAAAAATAGTTTTTAGATTAAAAATATAACAAAAAGTTAATTAATATTTAAATGTAATAAACGGTTCACTTAAATTTATCATTGTAGGTTAGGTTCTTAATATTTAGGATTAAATGCTTAGGTTCAAATTTTATCTATGTTGGCAAACCGAGAACAAAAATATGTCTAGGTTAAGATATTCATGTCTTAGAACAAGTGTTAAACATTGTTCAAGATGGTTTAAGTCAAGATTTAAGAACAGTTAAGCTGCAGAAAGATGAATTCAAAAACTACCTTGCTCGGCCGATTGAAAGACAAGGTCGACCGATCAAAAGTCGATTTCTGCAGAATTTAAATCAGGCCCGAAAGCCAGCAAAATGTTTAGGGTTTAAGTCCAACACTGCTAGGTATAAAATGAAAACCCTAAATCATGTTTCAAATGTTCTAGGAAGTCTTGTGAGTTACTCTTGTAAGATTTGAGAGGTTTTGTAACCTTATAACTCAACAAGCATCTACTAGAAAGAAGATCCATATACAAGAACCGGTGGAGATTAGTTGCTGCATACAAGATCATACATAGCTGATTTAAAGCTTTGAGTGGGATCTTAGAGCCACAAACGGGGGTGTTTGTATGTAACAAATTCATATAGAAGTGTCTATGGATTCAGAGCTGCGTGTGGTCACGTGAGTAAGTACTACAGGAGATAGCCTTAGATTTAGGGAAAAATCTATTGTAAAACTTCCATTCTATTTAGTAAATTTGTTACCTTGAGAATTCTTTAGGTTAAATCCTCCACAGGGTTTTTTTTACCTTGAAACTGGACGGTTTCATTAGTTTTTCTATGTCATCATATTGTTTGTCTTCTTTACTTTTTGGTACTTAGTGATATGATTGTTTGTGTTTAACCTAGATCTAAATAATAAATCTAAGTAACAACTTGGTTAATTAATTAGGTTAAACAATCTGAGTATACATGAGTCTAAATAAACTAACAAGTGGTATCAGAATAAGTTAGCTCTTGATGATGTAGTTTTACCTAGAGTTAATCCTTACCCCTGCTATTATTGAATGTGGTCACTCTCTAATGATCCCTCCCCACTTCGATGGGAATAACTATGCCTACTAGAAGGTGATGATGAAAGCCTTCCTGAAATCTCTGGATGAGAGAGTTTGGATGTTTGTGAAAACTGGTTGGGAAAGACCTGCTACTCCTATAGCTCAATGGTGTGATGCTAAAAAAGAAACAACTAGCTTTAATAATAAGGCTATGAATAAGATATTTAATGTTGTTTCAATAGAAGAATTCAAAAGGATTTCTAATGTAGAGATAGCACATTCTGCTTGGAACATCCAACAAAATGTGCATGAAGATACAAAAGCTATAAAAATTAATAAATTGCAATAGTTGACTTCTAGGTTTAAGAGCATTAGAATGGAAAATAATGAGACATTTGATGAGTTTTATGTCAAACTGAATGACATAGTCTTTTAATCTAGGTGAAGTTCATGAGGAACCTAAGATAAATAGGAAAATCTTAAGATCCTTGACTAAAGACTTTAGATCCAAAGTCACAGCCATAACTGAGAGCAAGGATGTGGACACTATTCCTGTAGATGAACTTGTAGGATCCCTTCAATCTTATGAGTCTAACCTACCCAAGACAAACAAGTCCAAATATATGGCCTTGAAATCTATAGATAATGTTGATGAAGGTGTGTTTGATGATAAAATAACATCTACAAAAATTGCTTACCTTGCCAAACATTTTCGAAATTTTTGAAAAACAATAATAGAAGAGCAAGTAATCAAAATGTTGTTGACCCTAATATGTAAACAAGAATGAACAAACCAAAAATAATTTTTCAGAAAAACCCAAAGATAAGGTTGTTCAATCTTTTAACAATTCTGTAGTTCAACAATGTTTTGGTTGTCAAAGGTGTTGTAAAGATTTTATAAATGATAATTGAACAAAAATTTTAATAAAAATAATAAGAAAAAGAAAAATGCAACCATACTTGCTGGATTAGGTTTGTTCTTTGGCGCCTCACGATCGTTGTAGGTTCCATGATTAGCTTGTGGCTTAAAATTGGCGCCAAGATAGTAGTTGGTAATGGAAGGACAATTAAATACATACAATGATAATTTTCAGGGACAATTAAATTTAAAATAGTTATATATTTGAATTTAATTAAAAAATCTAATGTATTGTACCTAAGTTTTAATGCTAATTATTGTTATATACAGCTTATGAAAATATTATTTAAGTTATAATTGTGAAATGGTAAAATCATTTTTTTTTTTTAAATGAAAAATTTTAGTTACAAAATTGGTTGTAGCATAAAACTACAAATTTACTCAATAAAATAAACATTGCTGCATATTTTGAAAATATAATCGTTGAGTTGTATGTTCTTTACATTCTTAATACACATATCAACTTTTGTGTCTGTCGAATATTATTTACTATATGATTTACAGGTTTATATTTTATGCATAATTTTAAATTACAAAAACTTGCAATTTAAACAATTTATTGATGACATAGCTATTGATCTTTAATTTTCTAAAAAATTTGCAAGTATAAGTGATATAAGAAGAAGAAGTAATCTAACGATTAATTTGTCAAAATTCATATCTAATAAAAAGAAATTAAGTAAGGTTATATAGGGTAAGACTACAACTAATTTTGTAACTAAATTTTGTCATTTTTTAAAATACAATTTTACAGCTTTAACTAAAATCTTGTTTTCAAGCCTATGTGATAATCATTAGTCAAGTTTTAAACTATGATATAACCTATTTGTAGTACGGATCTTATTGACTCCACTGTCTTTTAATTTGGGTCTGTTTTTATGGGTTTCAGTTAGCCCAACTGGTAAAATCTTTGATGGTTAAATAAAAAATCGGGAGTTTAATCCCATTTACACTAAAGAATTATTATCAGGAGCAGATGTCATAAGTTAAAACTTTCTCTTTAAAAAAAAAAAATTAGGCCTGTTTTTAAGGAAACATTACATGGGCTCTTAAAGGATGAGCTAAGGTCCACCTTGAGTAGTGTTTTCTTAAAAGGATGGGCTTAATTAATAGCTTCTTTAGTGGGTGGGAAAAATCTAAAATTCTCTTAATAAATATGCCAGATTGGGTTCTAATCATTTCCAAAAACCAAAATCAGGATTCTTTGAAGAACTCCCTAAAATCAATCAAAATCTAATCTTTTCTAACTTTAAATCCCGAAAATCCCTCCCCAAATCAATAGAAAAAATCTCCTTGAAATATTTTCTTTCCAAAATCAGTAAGAACACACATTTCGGTTATGTACAAATACAATCATACATGTTACAACAGAAACACATGAATAATAATCCATTGAAGAAATTTTAAAGGCCATTATTTTTTTGAAAGGAAGGTTAAAGGCCATTATTATATATATATATATATATATTAATAATCTAATAGTCACAACAAAGAGAGACAAATTTTAAATTTAAACTCTAAATGTTTTCGTTTGAAATATCATGAGATATCAAGCAATTAAACTACAAGGCTAATGGGCTTTCATTATTAAGGTATTGAACTCTGAATGTTTCTGTTTGAAATACCATGAGGTGTCAATTAATTAAGCTTCAAGGCCATTGGTTGAAGGCCCGTTATTAGGGTAACGAATGAGAACAAATTTCAACGTAGACAGACACCAAAGTTTGGAAATTCTTTTAGCTAATGTATATGGTTTTATCCTTTGAAATACTGTGTACACACCACTGGACAGTTTTCTTTCTTCCTTTCATTGAGAACAATGGCAAATAAATTTGTTGAGGGATTTTGAACGTCTCAATCTAATGCTCTAGACAAGCCAGCAGACAAGCTTCACATCAAATTTTAACGCCCTGCTTATATTTCACACTTCATTAGCAATTGGAAAATTATTCCTTGGGATGTCTGCATACTAACATAAACATACATTTATCAGCTTAAAAATCAATTTGAAAGTAAAACAGGTACAAACATTAATAAATACTAAACATCTTTTAATTTATTGATTTATTTTAAAATTACATGACAATAAGCTCACAAAACATATTTAGATAATTGGAAGCCAGTCAAAACTGGTTTCAACAATGACCAAACTGAAATTACAAACAATACAGCTTGTCAAACCATCCTAGCTATCATAAAAAATTACAAGAACTGATAGAAATGAAGAATCTGAATGATGAATAAAAATGGTAAGATGATAGTAAAGCAAATTCTGTAACCCAAAAAATAAGAATGCATAAATTGGTGTTCATGACATGCTTATTTTGACACTCCACCAGCACTAGTTTTCTTGTTGGGCTCAAAGACATATTTGATCAGTGAATCCTTGATTGGCAGAAGTTCAGGGAATTCTTTCTTCAACTTGGATGCATCCAACTCATTGTTGCTGCGAGGGGCAACAATAACCTTGGCCTGTTCTTCCAATGTGAAATTAACCCACTTAAAATTGGGCTCAATGTAGTTCTTGTACATCTCCAAAATCTCATTGTGACTCACAACACCAGGATTTGTGAAGTTCCAAATGCCCCTGCAATTCCTTTTGGCCATCTCAACTGAAATGGGCAGCAGCTCATCCAAGATAGTCATGCTGTTTGGAATGTCAACCACTTTGTTATAGCGTGTAATCTTTGTGATGAAGTTGCGTGGGTTGCCGAGATCAGATGATATTGGCATACGGACTCTGAGGATGCAAACATTGTCATATTCTCTCAAAAGCTCCTCAACCTGGCAAAACATTTGGAAAAGAGATTTCAGTTGGCAACCATAATAAGAAAATTTTCAAGATGAAAACAGAATTGAAAATGGACAGTGTAAGAAGTTACCATGGCTTTGGTTTTCGAATAGAATGAACCAGTGAAATTAGGTTTGTCTTCTTCCTTAAACCCAATTCCAGACCCCAACGGATGTGCTGCATCAAATTCAAAAATACAGCCAGTAGCATAATTCATCATTAGAAGGTTATTCTCTCTGCAGACATCTGCCAAGGTTAAAGTACCAACAACATTGGTCCGGATTGTCTCTGGCTTATGAGTTTCACACCAATCCACATTGGGTCTGCCAGTCACTCCAGCAGCATTAAAAACATGAGTTGGCTTAACAGTTTGAATATCTGCCAAGATCTGTGACCTCTCCTGCAAACGCCCTCTTCCATACTCAAAGGGTATACCTTGCTTCTCACAAATCTTCCCAAGAAGCCCCCCAATCCACCCAGTTCTACCATAAATTAAGAACTTCAGAGCTGGCTTCTGAATAGAGGGGTTGTTCTTTGGAGTTGGAACTATCATATGGTTCTGATTAGAATTATTTACCACAAAAGAGGAATCAGAATTGCTGATATCAGGCCCATCAAACTTTCTTTCAATTCCAGGCACCATTAGCATTCTTGGATGAGGGAGCAGTGCTCCAGAGACATCACCCCACCAGTCAGGATTGTTGACATACCATTCCATGGTCTTCTTTAGACCCTCTTCCCATGAAGTATGTTCAAACCATCCCAAGCTCTTCAGCTTTTGGTCATCCAAGAAGTATCTTTGATCATTAAAAGGCCTATTCTCTACTAACTTAATATAGGTATCTGGGTTCAAAGAGAAAAGTTGGCAAATCTCCTTGGCCACATCAATCACTCTCCTTTCTTTCAATGTCCCAATGTTGTAGACATGGCCCACTTCACCCCTGTGGAGAATGACTTCGAATGCCTCCGCCACATCTTCACAGTAGAGATAACTCCTAACATTAGATCCATCCCCATGAATTGGTAGAGGCTGTCCCTTCATGGCCAAGAGGATAAATTTTGGAATCATTTTTTCAGGGAACTGGTTGGGCCCATAAACATTGTTACCTCTGGTAGTAATCACAGGCAAGCCATATGATCGCCCATATGCCATAACAAGCATTTCTGCTCCAGCTTTAGTAGCAGAATATGGGTTTGTTGGGAGGAGCTGAGAAGCCTCGTGATTCCCCACAACAGCATCCTCATCTGTCTCACCATAAACCTCATCGGTGCTCACATGGATAAACCTCTTGATTTGGCCAGTAACTTTGCAGGCCTCTAGAAGGACATGGGTGCCATATATGTTGTTCTTAGTAAATTCAAAGCTGTTGCCAAAGGAGTTGTCAACATGAGTCTGGGCTGCAAAGTGCATAATGGTATCAATGGACTCGGAAAGCAAGATGTAGTTGACAAGGTCGGCACTGCCAATATCTCCCTTGACGAACTTGAAGTTAGGGGATGATTTTGAGGGAAGCAGGTTTTTCAAATTTGAACAGTAATCAAGCTTGTCGAGGACAACAATATTGTAATTAGGGTGGTTCCTAATGAGCCGATTGCAAACATGGGATGCAATGAAGCCAGCGGCTCCTGTGATGAGGATGTTCTTTGGTTCATATGTAGTGGCCATCTCCAACTAACTTCTACATTACACAGCATACAAAAAATCAACGCAAAATCTCAGATAAGTGGCATACAATAGCTAAAGTATACCTAGAAACATGGGAGAAACAGATAAATATTCAACAAGTAGAATAGAAAATCACAACAACAACAACAACAAAAGAAAAGGAATTTAAGACCAAGTGAGATTTAGGAGAATATTTTTTCGGGTCTGCATCTCAGTAAAACATAATAATAAAGAAAAAAAATTGAATTGAGGTGTGAAGAAATAATAATTCCCAAAAGTGAAAAAGGCAAACTGCCTCCAATAGAAATTCATCTCAATTTGCTGTACTGGTGAATAGACAATATTTCCTGGAAGATAGTTTCCCCCAATAAAATATATTTTCGTTCTTATTCCCCTAAACAAAAAAGCTCTATTCATCTCAATTTACATTTGACCTTAAGAATTAGACAAAGTATATCATGTCCCACCAATTAGCATATATACATATTTATATATATATATATATATATATATATATATATTATTCCACCTCATATTCATGTTTCTCTTGAGAAACACACTTCAGAAACATAAGGCCTTTTCCCCTGAACTATTTTCTATTGAAACAAACAGAAGAGTTCAAACTTCCCAGTTCCCAACATGTTAAGCAAAGCAAAATTCCACAGCAACACAAAAAATCTCCTTTTGTTTCTCTCCCTGCATTTGTAGAAGCCTAGAAGGTGAATCCAATATATCATACTAAAAAAAAAAAAAAGCAAAAACCCACAAACCCAAAATCAAGAAAAACAAAAATCCAGAACATATTCCTCACATTATTTTCCAGAAAATTAAACAGAACCCAGAAACACAATGCATACAAACAACCAGATCTGCAAAAACAGTGCCACAACAGAACAATATCCCAAACTCAAAGCAGAAAAAACAAAGAAAGCAAAATCATAGGAACACTTAAACTAACATGCCTAAATAACAACAACGAAACCAATGAAAAACACCATTATAACTTACATAATTAAGCAACTTGAAAACATAAAAAGAGAACTAATCCATAATTGAGAGCCATTAATTGACATTACTGTACAGTGTTAAAAAAAAAAAACCAGAGAGAGATACTTACAGGTAGTCCTGAGATTGAACCAAAGCCCAGAAAATAAAAAATCTTAGAGAAAATTCTAGAATTTTTTAAATATTTTTTTATTAAAAAAAAAAAAAAAAAAAACCTGAATTTTGACAATGAGAAAGAAGAACACAGAGAGAGAAGATTGTGAGTAGGATGAGGAGGGAAAGTCCTACGATTCAGGTATTTATAAATATGCCTAACTGGAAAATATCTTGTTTTTTTTGTTTGTTGTGTTTTTAACTACGTAGTACCATTAAAAGTTATTGTGTGGGGGACAGTTGGTAGTTAGAGAATAACTAACCAGTAAAATGTGGCCACGTATTGAGTTTGAGTGAACATGACAAACGATAACGTGGGGTATGAGGTTTCAATTAGGGGTTGTTATCAGATTTCAACGAGAAGATGAATGACATGGACCCAAAGCGCACGCTCGCCGACACAGAGAATAATTGCTTCGTACTTTGATAGTTCCTGTAGTTAAAGCCTTCTACAGATTTGTAGGGATTCACCGATTGATTCAGAATAAATTAGAGAGAAAACCTAAAAAAACAAAAAAACAAAATGATTCTTTTTTAATCTCATATTTTAGGTTTAGTTTATTTTGGTCAACTTATATTTTAAATAAAAATGTGTAATTATACTCTCATCCTTTAAGGTCAAAGAGAAAGACATTTTACCAAAATTTGAAAGAAAAAAAAAAAACCCTTTCTTAGGTTTATATTAGTAATCCAGTATTCTAAATATTTATAAGATTTTTTTTTTTTTACTAAAGTTTAACAATATTTAGTAAAAACAAAACTAATAAATTTAGAATTAAAATACCAAATTTATCAAATACCAAAAACTTGCAATGACTAATTTCCCAGCAACCCATTGAAAAAAATGAAAGAAGCAAAAATTGTACTAAATATTTTTTAATTAAAAAGTTAAAACACTGGATTTTAATTATGAGAGGGAGGTTAATTTTAGAAATTTGCTTTTAAGCAAAAGGCAGGTTAGTACACAATATTTTTAATATCAATTTAACATACTTTGGTCAAGTTGATGTAAAGGGTTTTTTTTTTTTTTTTTTTTCCTTTAAGTTTGAGGCAGAATGTCATTCGCATAAACTTTAAGGGAGGGGAGTGTAAATACTTCTAAATAAAATAAATTGATAAAAAAGTCTCTATTGGTCTATCAATTTATACTAGTTAGAACCTCATGCATGTGCATGAGTACAATTTTTTAGGAAAAAAGTACACGCATGCCATATATATATAAGTTTCAACCTAGTAAACAACAATTTTTCATAGAATTATGTAAAAAGTAGATAAATTTGAATTATTTTTAGCTAGACAAACATATGGCATTGGAAAGCATAATCTTTCAAACCCTATCTTTTTCTGATTTTAGATATATAATTACGTATATGATTGGATTTTTTTATAGGTCATTTATATTGGATTCCTCGTATTTTACGTTGAATTAACTCACTAGATACAAAAATTAAAAGGATTTAGATGGGACACATGATACAAAATTAAACTCTAATTGAAATCCAATTTGGATTCTATTTCAATTTTCTCTCACCTTTGGTTATACACACACACACACACACACATATGAGTCATTGAAAAAAAAAATGAAATTGCATATTATGGTGGGCTCATGTATGATATGGTAGGCTAATTTGAGAATGATGTGAAATTATTTTGTTAATAGCTTTATTGCAATAAAACTAAGCACATCTTTTTTCTTTTTATTTATTAATTGATAGCATAGGTTTTGAACTTATTATGAAGTCTACCCCATAATGATAAGACATGGATTTTATGTGTAAGCGGGACTTGAATCCAGATCTTACTCAATCACAAAACTTTACTAGTTGAGTGAAGTGGAATAGACAAAATAAGCTCATTCTAATACATAAATTACGCAGTTTGTTTAAATGGAAAACATTATTTGAAGACATTTTTTTGCATTTACCTTTGTTTGTTAGTATCGGGGAAAAGGGGTTGTTAGGTTCTAAAGGTTTAGGAGTTTATGTATTTAGAATTCTAATTTGTAATATTGGCAAACCATAATCAAAATAATATGTTTAGTCTTGTTAAAGTGTGCTCAAAATTGATTAATTATTGTAAAGTTGGAATCGAGAGATTGTAGATGCATTGGGGCATTTCGGTCTGACTCAATCGATCAAAAAATAGATTCGATCGATCGAAAGTCGACCAGATTGCGTTTTCTGCAGTTTTTCCAACTCAGCCCTAACTCATTAAACATTTAGGGTTTTATGTTTTTGCCCTAGGTATATAAGGTAAAACCCTAGACACGTTTTTAGACTTGCTCCAGTTGTATTGTTGCTCATACATTGCTATTTTATGTAAATCTCTTGTGAGATCTAGAGGAGCTTTCCTTTACACAAACTTAGAGTTTTCAAGATTGAGATCACTTAACATCTTGATGATCAACTTGGTTGCTACCATTGAAGCTTAAAGGATATCAAGCGTGGGTGCTTGTAGCTGATTGAAGAATTCAAGAAAGAAGGAGTCCGTGGATTCGGAGCTTGCACGTGGTCGTGTCAGTAAGTTCTACTGGTAGGTAGCATTAAGAAGTCGAGCGGGAAGCTTGTAAGTCCTTTTGTATGAACTTCGATTCTTTCATAGTGAATTCAGGTTCGCCTTGAGGATAGGTGAGTAAAATCCTCCCCAGGTTTTTTTACCGGTTTGGTTTTCCTGGGTGATCATATCTTGTGTTATTTATTATTCTGCTGCTAAATATTCTTGATATGATTGTTTGATTGTTTTAACCTAGAATTGCTTAATTTGACTAAGTAACAACTTGGCTAATTAACTAGGCTACTCAATCTGGTTGTGTGTTAAGGGGTCTAAAATTTCCATCAGGGGTCAACGGAAAATTATCTTTTAACTTTTCTTATTAAGTAATGTTACAGTTACAAACTATTTTACAACATTTTTACAAAATTTTGATGTGGCCAACCTCTTATTGATTTTCATCTATGCCCACCATTAATATCATTTTTTTATTTACCAATAATTACTCATCACATCAGCAGTTTGTAAAAAAAATTGTATCTCTAGCATTATTCTTTCTCTTTTGAGTAATGATACAGTCACAAACTATTTTACAACATTTTTACAAAATGTTGATGTGACCAACCTCTTATTGGTTTTCATTTAGGCTCACCATTAATATCACTTTTTCATTTACCAATAATCACTCACCACATTAGTAGCTTTTAAAATTTTTTGTACAAAAGTTTGTGTCTCTAGCATTATTATTTCTTATGAGTAATGCTAAATCCATAAACTATTTTACAATATTTTTACAAAATGTTGATGTGACCAACCTTTTATTGGTTTCATATAAACCCACTATTAATATTACTTTTTTATTTACTAATAATCACTCACCACATCAGCAGTTTGTAAAATTTTTGTAAAAAAGTTTATATCTTTAGTATTATTCTTTTTTATGAGTAATGCTATAGTCACAAACTATTTTACAATATTTTTACAAAATGTTGATGTAGTCAACCTCTTATTGGTTTTCATTCAGGCCTACCATTAATATCTCTTTTTAATTTACTAATAATCATTTACCATATCAGCAGTTTGTAAAATATTTTGTAAAAAAGTTGGTGTAAGGACCAAAAAATCTAACGGCTTAGGCCCACTTAGAATAGTGAGTGGCACAGTTCAACCTTGGCCCAAATCAATAGAATTTGTAAGAGGAGGAAACAAATAACAAGAGTGGACTCTGCCCGAGGATAGAAATAGAGAAGAAAAGGTTAATCTTATAAAAAAAAGGGGAATCTATCCCTCCACCAGCTCGCCCGAGAAGGATAAGTTCATATAGATAGTTACACTGTTCACTCTCTTTTCTCTCTCTCGTTTGTGCTTAACACTTTTTGATGCCTCTGTCTCGATCCATTTCTCCAATGCTCCTTCTTTTCCTTATATACTTCTACTTCTATCATATCTCTACCTAGGAGTGTGTATGAGTCAGGTTGGGTTGGGTTGAGGGAATTTTTTGATCCAACCCACCATGGTGGGTCAAAAAAAATTCAACTCAACCCAACTCACATGGGTCGGGTTGAACCTACGGGTTGGACAAATTTTTTTTTTTTTTTATTACTATTATTATTAAATTGAGCAAAAAAAAATATCACATTTACCACCTAAGTTAATAAACAAAATATACATTAATATATAAACTAATATTCCAACTTAATTGTAAACAAAATATGTCTAAGTATCCAACTGAGATGATAAACAAAATATAAATGAATTAGTATCCTAATTCACTTATAAACAAATGAATTCCTAATTTAGTTATACACAAAATATATCTAACTAAGTTGATAAACAAATATATAATATATATTTAAATATATATATATATAATATATGATAGTAGGAACCGAAGTGCCCTACAACTAGTTTTTTTTTTTTTTTTTAAATTATTAAATATATATTAAATATGGGTGGGTCGGGTTGGATTTGGCAGGTTTGTAATTTTATGACCCAAACCCAACCCGACCCGCTATTAAAAAAAAAAAAATTGTAACATAAACCAACCTACCAAGTCCTAAAAATCGACCCAACCCGACCCATCGGGTTGGGTCGGGTTTAGCGAGTCGGTGGGTTTTCTGCATACCCCTACTAGACTAGAAACTTCTCTACTATCCACTGACTTCCACTCTCTTTAGATTCCAGCTCCCACTTAGAATACTATAGAGTACCTTGATTCATTTCTTCCCTTCCTCGAGTAGCTTTCTTCTTCAGGCCCGTGGCCTGCGGCATTCCCACACCAATGCTGCAACTCTTCAACTTCATCCTCGGTCCTCGGGCTCCCACAATTTGTATCTCTAGCATTATTCTTTCTTATGAATAATGCTATAGTTACAAACTATTTTATAATATTTTTACAAAATGTTGATGTTGCCAACCTCCTATTGGTTTTCATTTAGGCCCACTATTAATATTACTTTTTTATTTACTAATAATTACCTACCACATCAGTAGTTTGTAAAAAATTTTGTGCTCTTATTTAGCTTAGAATGAGATAGAGTTATTTTCCGCTAAATTCTTTTGGAAATCAACTCTATCTCATGCAAAGTTTGATAAAGAAAATAACTCTATCTTACATAAACCTAAATAAGAGAAGTCAAGAGATAATTTTTCAACTCATTTTAAGGAAAACATACAAAAATGAGATAATTAAAAAAAAATGATTCATTTCCAAAAAATATTAATGTCAAAACAAACAAAAAGGAAATAATACTAAGTTATTCTTTCCTTATTAATATATTTATGGTGATTGTCATTTGCAGAGACTTAATGAGATTTATTCCGGGAGAAAATATGGTGTGACATAAAATAATTATCCGATACAACTAGGCATATTATAGGCATATATATAATGATCACCTATAAGGCCTTACACTTATAAGATATTCATCCACTGCTTTCCTCTCCTTAGTTTAAAAAAAATGTATGATCAAGCCTTCAAAGATTTTATGTGTAAATGAGAAGTGATGTTAGTTACATTTTTTTTTTTTTTTGATAAGGTATGAGTGTCATAGACTTATAGCATATTATTTGGGGTGGAGATTGTATTTAGTGTATTAGTGTATTAGACATGTTAAGATTTGAACATGTATCCAAAACAAGGCACGTATCCAAATCTCAAAGTGTTTAGTGCATTACTGCACTGGACACAAGCCATGTCCTATTAATTGAGCCATGACCCTATTCTTTACTCTTATTATTATTATTATTTTTTCATTGAAGACCTTACTCTTTACTCTCTCTCATTAGAAAAGAAAATATCATTTAAAATAAAGCTTCAAGGCAGATAAATGCTCGTCTTAGAAAAATGAGTAAAATTTTAGTCGAAGTCCAGCATCAAATTATTTGCCAAGAAAAGGTGTAGTGCTATATATATCATATTCTTATTTCAAGATTTGACCTGCCTCGTGAGATGCCAAGGTCTCAAGGACATATGAGAGCATAAAAAACGTGACCAATCACTTTTATGGATCTATAGTTTTTTTTTTTCTTTTTTTCTTTTTTTTTTTTAATGAATCTATAGTTGGTTTTATACATTATATGCAAATGTGTATATATAATAAACTTCTCACATGAGAGTGGACCTCATAAGCGTGAGAGTCACTCTTATATAAGAAAGGTGTTATATATGCCCATTACACTATATAATCCCTTCAGATGTAAAACATTATAAAAAAAAAATGACAAAGTTTAGCTATAAAATTGGTTGTAGTTTAACGCTACAAACTCACTCAATAAAATAAATATTACAACATATTTTGAAAATTTAACCGTTGAATTGCATGTTCTTTCGCCCTTAATACACATGTTAAATTTTGTGTCAATCGAATATCATTTACTATATGATCTAAAAGCTTATATTTAGTGCATAATTTTAAATTACAAAAATTTGTTATTTAAAAAATTTATTGATGACATAGCTATTGATCTTTAATTTTTTTTGAAATTTTGTAAGTATATAGGATATAAGAAGAAGATGTAATCTAAAGGTGGATTTGTTAAAATTCACCTCCAACAAAAAGATATTAAGTAAGTTTGTAACCTAAGGCTACAACTAATTTTGTAGCTAAATTTGTCCATAAAAAAATATTATTACCACTTAATTATTTTTTAAATTCCATATAAACATGAACTTTTTTTTTTTAAACGAAGATAAATTATACAAACATAAACTTCTTTCTTTTTTGATAATTTGATAGTTGGGGATGAGGCAATTTGAACCTTAGATGTCTCTATTAAAACACTAGGAGATGCAAATTATTAGTTGATGTATAAAGTTTTTTACTACAAACATGAATTTGAGTGTGTTACATAAATTAATTAGTAATAATATATCTCCTTTTTGTGGTAATAAAGGAAACTCCATTAAGAAACTAACAACTTAAAATACACAATCTTAGTCTTGCACTATACTCTTTAATGCTATTTTCAAAACATATGTACACTTGTTTTCTTCTTTGTAACAGTGTTTGATTGTCAACTAGTAAGGCAAATTCACCTAGACATTCCTTTGAACTTTTCATAAGGCAAACCACAGCATTAGCACCGAGTTAGTAATGATATATTCACATGTATATGACTCAAATAAAAGAAAAAAAGTGAGGGCGGAGTGCAAGTAACTGTTTTGTGGGGTTGTCACCACTACAAAAAACTAGGCCTATAGTGGCGTTTCAAAAACGCCACTACAGGTCCAAAAAACGCCACTATAGGCCCATTTTGGCTATAGTGGCGTTTGCTATAGTGGCGTTTGTAAACGCCACTATTGTACCGCTATTATAGGCCTATAGTGGCGTTTCTCAAAAACGCCACTATAGGTCCACCCTATAGTGGCGTTTCCAAACGCCACTATAGACCCTTTTTTTTTTTTTTTGAAAAATGCTATAGTGGCGTTTGACAAACGCCACTACAGGGTAGACCTATAGTGGCGTTTACAAACGCCACTATAGCATTTTTCAAAAATAAAAAAAGGGTCTATAGTGGCGTTTACAAACGCCACTATAGGCCTATAATAGCGGTACAATAATGGCGTTTATAAATGCCACTATAGAAAACGCCGCTATAGCCAAAAAACCACCAAAAAAAATTTTAATTACCAAAAATTAATTTTTGGTAATCAAAAGACTTTTATTTTTGACGTGAAAAAGTTTTTTTTTTTTTAATTCAATTAAGATTGTAATTAAATTAAAAGATACAAAACAAAACAAAATACAAACACTATAGATAGCTATCCCAGCAAATTGAAAGTCAAACACAAACCCACCTAAAAAAATTCAAAATCAAACACGCTCACATCCAAAAAAAATAGCAACTCCAAATACAAACACTATGGTTATCCCACAAATTCAAAATGAAAACACAAACCCACCTAAAAAAAATTCAAAATCAAACACACAAAAAAAAAAATATATATATATATATATAGCAACCCCACCCCAACACATTCAGCCGCCACAGACCAATAACTTGCAAAAAGAAATCATCAAATTGATTTTGAATTTTTCACTACTTGAGTAAGATATTAATCACAACACTTGAGATCTCTAAATTAACCTGAGAGACCCACAAAGCAAAGTTGATAGCAGACAGAATAGGCCAAAACTATTATAAAAAAAGGAATAGACTTTACAAGCATTAAAATTTTTTAAAAAAAATACTTACTTGCAACTATACAATCAATAGCATTCTTCCTTCAATCACAAATCCCATAATAGTAGCACCATTTACAAATTTGAACAAAATTAACTAGTTGCAACACTATCTTCAAATCCAAAACCCACTAACATTAACACCACCACAAATAAAATAGGAAAAATTAAATCAAATAGGAGAAAAAGAGAAAAGAATAAATCCAGGTGTGTAGTGAAAGAAGAGTAAAAGAAGGAAAAAAAGAAACAGAAAAGAAGAGAAAGAAAGAAAGAAGCCTGAAGAAGTGGAGATAAGTGAGCTAGAAAAAGAGAGAAAGAAAAAAAGAAAAGAAAAGAAAGAAGAAGGCTGAAGAAGTTACGTGGAGCTAGAGAAGGATATAAGGTGAGTGGGGGTAGGTGGGGTTAGGTGGGTTTTGAATTTTGAATTTTAAATTTTTTTGTTTAGTTCTTTTATATATATATATATATAATGATATGTACATAATATTTTCACAATATTTTTACAACAAATTTTAAGTGGTAGGTTGTTACTAGTTGTTATTATTGGGGAAAAAAGTAATCCTAGTATTAAGTTCAAATTTGAACTAATAACAACTAACCACTTATTATTTGTTGTGAAAATATTGTAAAAATGTTGTGGACGTAGCACCTCATATATATATATATAGAGAAATGCATGTTCACAACATTTTTACAATATTTTTATAACAAATTTTAAGTGGCATATTGTTACTGTTGAGGCCAAAAAGTAATCTTAGTGTTCAGTTCAAATTTAAACCAATAAAAATTAATCACTTATAATTTGTTGTGAAAACATTATAAAAATGTTGTTAATATAACACTTCTCATTTAATATAAATATAATATATATATATATATATATATTACCTCAACGTTGAATCAATTCGGTTTTTTTTTTTTTTTTTTTGGAATAGTTTAGAATATGCCATAGAATATTCTATGGCATATTCCTAAAACAAATCATAGTTTTTGTGTTTACGGATTGATTTTTTTTTAGTTTTTTTTTTTAATTTTTTTTTAAGGAATGGTTTGGAATATGCTATAGAATATGCTAGGAATATTCTATGGCATATCCTAGCTAGAATAAATCACCCTTTTTTTTTTTTTTACGGGTTGATTTTTTTTTTTTTAAAGAATAGTTTGAAACATACCATAAAATATTTTTACAACAATATTTTTATAACAAATTTTAAATGGTGAGTTGTTATTGGTTCTTATTGTTGGGTTAAAAAAGCAATTTCTTTGCTAAATTTAAATTTGAACTAACAACAATTAATTACCCATGATTTGTTGTGAAAATGTTATTAAAATGTAGTGAAATTTGTTGTGAAAATGTTTTTTTTTTTTTTAAGAACCTATAGTGGCGTTTGTCAAACGCTACTATAGGTCGTACACTTACAGGGCCTATGGTGGCGTTTGACAAACGCCACTATAGGCCTTTTTCTCTGCATGCACAAATTAAAAAATCCCAAAAAATGCCTATAGTGGCGTTTGACAAACGCCACTATAGGTCCTACACTTACAAGGGCCTATAGTGGCGTTTGTCAAACGCCACTATAGGTCTATTATAATTATAAAAGAAATTAAACCCAGCCGAAAATTTTTTTTTTTTTAAAAGTAAAAAAAAAGTGCCTATAGCAGCGTTTGTACCATGAGGAACGCCATTATAGGTCGCACCTATAGTGGCGTTTTTAAAAACGCTACTATAGGCCCTTAAAAACGCTGCTATAGAGTACCTATAGTAGCGTTTATATAAAACGCCATTATAGGACTTGCTAAACGCAGCTATAGGGTACCTATAGTGGCGTTTATATAAAACGCCACTAGAGGGTACCTATAGTGGCGTTTTTGACAAACGCCGCTAAAAAAAACGCCACTATAGGCCAAGTTTTTTGTAGTGCACTCTATGCCTATTTTTAAGAATGAAAAGTACTTTTCATTTAAAAATAATAATAATAATAATAAATGAATGAAAAGAAAAAGAAAACTACTTTAGAGTTTAGAGCACTAAATTTCAAAATTCCCCACATGGAAATCATCTTACGACTTACGAGCACACTTAAGACTAATAAGATTTTTTTTGGAAAGAATATGACTTATAAATTATAGATGCGATGATTAATATATAATTTATAAACTTTTAACTTCTCTTTTTGCAATAATGAGTAATAATGATATTTTCTAAAGGTTCGATTGATGATTGATAATAATAATAATAATAATAATAATAATAATAATACATATCAAATATATCAATTTAGACCGAATGTTTTTCATTTTTTAATAGCCAGACTTCAAAGTCATACTCATGAGAAGATCGATGGAAACATCACAATAAAGATTTTAATACTTTTATTGAATAAATTTTAAATGATTTTTTTCCCCTCAAATTTGACACCTTTCTATTTAAGAGGGTCATAGATTTCATAGTAAGCTTTTTTTATTTGAGTAGTGTTACAGCTACAAACTATTTTACAATATCTTTACAAACTATTGATGTGACCAACTTCTTATTAGTTTTCATCTTGACTTACCATTAATATCTTTTTTTTATTTACTAATAATGACTCACCATGTTAGCAGTTTGTAAATTTTTTTTTATAAAAAAGTTTGTATTTCTATCATTACTCTTTTTATTTTCACAATCCACATGAACTAACTAACTTCAATCTTTTCAAAGAAAATGCGTATACACTACAGTCAAATGGTTATGGAACCAAAAATTTTATAAATCAAAATAAATCAAAAGACAATACAATATGGATTGAGTTAAAGTTGCCTTTGATTTAATTTTTAACAATATCATATATATGTTTAAATGAATTTTTATTCGATGAATTTATTTTTTTGACAGATCCATTACTAGATTATATCATCTTTTTATACTCTTTAGAGATACAAAACATGAGCTTATAGATTGAATAACATATAGAAGCGCACTTTAACTCAAAAGGTTTAAGCCCAATGGGTATGTGCTTAATTATGTTATATTAACTACTCATTCTTCATCTACTGTTTATCCTCCAAAAAGAAAAAAATATTCATTTTTCTCATCATTATTCAATGATTTTTATAATATTTAAGTAGATATATCCATCATGTTTATAATCTTTAAGTAGATATATATATATTTTAAATTTAATCTTTTTTTTTCTTCCAAATAACATAGTTATTAATTTTAGGTCATCTTAATGTTTTGTAAATATAGAGGGTATAAGAAAGCAATATAATCCAAAAATAGATTTATAAAAATAAAAAATAAATTTTTTTTTTTAGTAATGTAACATTCACAAAAATTACATACTCATTCTTCTTTTCTCACCCAAACATATACTTCTCTTTCTCTCTCTCTCTCTCTCTCTCTCTCTCTCTCTCTCTCTCTCTCTCCTACATATTTTCTAAATAAGACTCACTAGAAAGTTCCCTAGGAGGCCCCTTATAACCTCAATTGCTCCAAAATTTTAAGGCAAATTCTAAAATTTTAGTTATTTATTTATTTATTATTATTATTTATGTTGAAACATATGAATTTGGTTCAAGCTACACATGGTGAGACGCCATAGTGATCATTTAAATTGAATTTTAAGATAGGATTTTCTTAATTTGATCGACTAAAGTTTCAAACTTTTGTTAAAAAAAGAAAAACCCAACTTCTAACCATATTCCAGATCATTTTTATGTAGCACAGATTTAAAGATATATAAGGGTTGAATGTAAATGAAGCCTCTAGAATCAGCTAGTGTTGCTGAAGAAATATCAGATAACAGTGAAGTAGATGCAGATTTACTTTTAGTTTCATCAGGTAACAAAATTCTATTGGAATCTTGAGTTTTAGATTTAGCATACTCATATCATATGGTTCCAAAGAAAGATTGGTTTGACACGTATAAGCTTTACAATTGTAGTATGGTCCAAATAGGTAATGATGCTACATGCCCGGTTATTGGGATTGGTACTGTGAAGATCAAGATGTTTGATGGAGTTATGAGAGTTCTTAGTAATGTCTGACATGTTCCAGATCTTAGAAAGAATTTAATTTCCTTAGGAGTATTCGATGATTTGGGTTATTCATACTCATTAAAGGGTGGAATCATGAAGATTAGCAAATGTGCTTTGATGGTGATGAAGGAATAGAAAGTAAACACGCTTTACAAATTGATTGGGAACACAGTTGTAGGAAGAGTTGCAGTCACCACTCTAGTGGAGTCTGGCACTAATGACACAAAATTATAGTATATACGACTTAGCCATATTAGTGAACATTGTATGTTAGAGCGGCACAAGAGAAATTTATTGATCAAAGGGGGTGAAGACATGCAAGCTAGACTTCTGCAAGTATTGTGTGTATGGGAAGCAGCATAGAGTAAGGGTATTCTTGACTACATTCATTCAGGTGTTTGTAGTCCAGTATCAGTTTCTTTTTATAGCGGTGCTTAGTATTTCGTCGGTTTCATTGATGATTACTCTAGAAAGGTATGAGTTTATTTTATAAAGTATAAGTCTGATGTGTTTGACATATTTAAAAAGTGGAAAGTACAAGTTGAAAATTAGACTGGCAGGAAAATAAAATACCTTAGAACAGATAATGGACTAGAGTATAGAGATAAAGAATTCATAAGATTTTGTGAATTAGAAGATATTACTTGTCACTTCATAGTTAAAGGAACTCCAAAGCAGAATAGGGTTGTAGAGAGAATGAACAAAACCTTAGTAGAAAGAGCTAGATGCATAAGATTGAATGCAAGCTTGCCTAAGGTGTTTTGGGCAAAGACATTTAACACAGCAAGTTTCATTATTAATAAATCTCCATCATTAGCCATTGATTTCAAGATTCCAAAAGAGGTTTGGTTAGGTGGACCAGTTGATTATTCGAGTCTAAAAATCTTTGATTGTCCAGCTTATGTGCATGTACAGAGTGGAGAACGTTCTAAATTGGATTCAAAGTCAAGAAAATGCATATTTCTTAGCTTTGAAAAAGGTGTTAAAGGTTACAAGTTTTGGGATCCAATCACAAAGAAAATGGTGACCTGCAAAGATGACATATTTGATGAAGCCTTTATGTTGAAATAGGATAAACTAAAGACATGTGATGATAGTTCAAAAGAGAAATTAACTGTTGAAGTGGAGTTTGATGAGAATAGTTCACCCAGTAATAAGGGCTAGTTTTGAATCTCATCAATAGTGAAACTACAACTTTTATGACCTTATATATGGCTAATTAAAATTAATAATGAGCTTTTATTTTTTAATTAAACAACTATCACTTTGCAATTTAAATGCTTTGTTTTTTTTTTTTTTTAAATTTATTTATTTATATTTTACCAAATACAAATTCTTTTGATAGATACAATAAAATTTAAAATTTATAGCATTCATTCTATGATAATTGCTTCTTATCATCATGTTAAGAAATTAGTTTTTAGTGTAAACGAGGTTCGAACCCCATATCTCTTATAAGTCTTGTTAATGGGTATCCTCAAGGTATTTGCTAATGATCCACTATAAGAAGTTTTAATACCTCTTTCAAAGGAAATATAAAAAAAGTAACTATAAAAAAAAAAAGTTAATTGTTTTTTTTCTTTTTCCGTAAAAAGTTTCTAAAAATATTTTTTAAACTAATGCCCTTAAAACATCCAATAACCTTTCCCATTTCTTATTCAACCGCAATAAATTTTAATAGTTAAATTAAATGAAACTCACAATCAAATGCAACTTAAATGTTGTTGATGTGGAAAAACTTAATCAATTTATTTCAAAATAAATATATAAGATTTTTAAAAACTCGATAAAGTTACCTAAAATCTTAATCCATTAGTGACAAACCAAATGGGACAAAACGACACTTTTCAGTGTGAATGTTATGGCTAATTAAATAACACATATCTTGGTCAGAATTTTAACTTTTAACTTTTAAGGAACCATGTTTTTTCACATCCAATTTAGACTCTCTGTCTCTCTCGCTCTCTGTCTCTCTCGCTCTCTGTGACACATTTATTTGGTTGCAATCATATTTATTTTGATAGTGAGATAGCAGGTTGTATCGAAAACCTTTTTATTTGTTCTGTAAAGCAACATTTTCTACCACTAAAAAGTAATTTTTCTTAAAGACCGGGGGCGTGGCCTTTATTTTATTTTTATTATATATTTTATTCCCTATCATTACCATTATCAACTTTGGATGAATATTAAATGACAATTACGAAGTTTTTATACAATTCACCCTTTTTTATTTTTTTGGTAGTTTTAATTTATAACATCCGCTTTTGATAATAACTTTTTATTATTAGAACAAGACATCAATTAGTTTTTGATGTAGGCGATGATTGAGTCTCAGATCTCTT
The DNA here is from genome assembly GCF_002906115.3 of Quercus suber. Lineage (NCBI taxonomy): Eukaryota > Viridiplantae > Streptophyta > Magnoliopsida > Fagales > Fagaceae > Quercus > Quercus suber. The sequence goes on from NW_027069536.1 coordinate 462,338, forward strand.
ATTCAACTATTAAAAATTTTACTAATACACTTAAGAGGCAACAAATTTGTTCAACAAGAGAAGATAAATGAAAAGACAATAAATTTTTTTATTGCATGCTTAAAAAATTAAAATAACCAACGTGTGTCCACAAAATATTACGATCTATCTATGTCCAAGTGTGTTAGAGAGATATATTAGTCATATTAGCCCAATGTAATAGGCCCAAGCTCATTCCTGCTTGTACTAGTAGTCTAGGGTTTAGTCGCCTATATATACTCATGCTAGGGTTCATTGTAACACAGGTTATTGTACTATACTCTTATACAATAAAGAAGTAGCCCTTAAGGGATTCCTCTGTGAATGTAGGCCGACAAGGTTGAACCACGTAATCCTCGTATTCTCGATGTTCCTATTCTATGATTCCCCTTCCGCATCCACTCTAGCATATACAACATGATATAACACATCACATTGCTAATAATAATGTTATTTAACATGGTATCAGAGCTAATATATTTAACATGATATCAGAGCCAAACTTCGTTCTTGGCATCAAACAAAACATCCCTAACAAGCAAAGAAGAATATCACGTGCACAACACCATCAGAAGTCACACATGCTTCTTTGCTGGATCTGGACTCCACGGCATCTTGCAGCCACCGTGGCTTAGTGCTATGTCCAAGATCCATAAACTCAAACAAACCCATGACATCAATCTCAGATTTGTGCAAAACAAGACTTCCTTTCGAGAAACCAACTACATAGCCATGCTCCTCGCCCTTCCGTGTGGAAAACCCAGAACTCTGGTCACCCTAAGACACCGCATGCGTTACCACGCGCGGACAACGACAATAGCTCCTCCTTCCAAGTGTCGCCACGATTTCCCCATGTGTAGCTCATCCATCAGTCACACGCGTCGCCCCATCGGCCATGTCGACCATCGATCTGCCTAAGAAAGAAATCTGGCTTTCAACTGCTTAAGCACGTGCCTCCACGCGCCGCCTGGGAATATGGCTTCTCCTCCACGCATCGAAACATGGATGAAAGGCCACATCAGTTGTAGTCACATCATCAGCCACGCAGCTTGCCACGTTAGTAGTGTCGCCTCGTCAGTACCACGTCACCTAGCTGACGTTGTCTCGGACCGACTCGACCTGAACCCCTCGGATCTGACCCGTGAGCACTGGCCGTTGACTTTGACCAGATCCGTTGACTTTTGTTGACTTTGACTTTTGTGTTGACTTTTGACCAAAAGTTAAAATTTTCAAAATAGCCTATCTTGCTCAGTTTTTCGTGTAGATTCCAATTTTGGACTCCATTTATTCATTTGAAGCTCCAAAATTGTTCAATTGGCACATTCTTCATTGTGGTTTCTTTAAAGACATTCTTCAAGGCATCTCCAAGTGATGTTCTCATGCTTATCCAACCTCAAGCCTTCATCGAGCTTCCACCTTGAGTTTGAGGGAGGGTGTTAGAGATATATATTAGTCATATTAGCCCAATATAATATGCCTAAGCCCATTCCTGGTTGTACTAGTAATCTAGGGTTTAGTCGCCTATATATACTCATGTTAGGGTTCATTGTAACACAGGTTATTGTACTACACTCTTATACAATAAAGATGTAGCCCTTAAGGGATTCCTTCGTGGATGTAGGCCGACAAGGTTAAACCACGTAACCCTCGTGTTCTCGGTGTTCCTAATCTATGCTTTCCCTTCCGTATCCACTCTAGCATATACAACATGATAACACATCACGTTGCTAATAATAATATTATTTAACAAAGTGGATGGAGAGGAACATGCATACTCTTTCTATCTATGTCCAAGTGGATGGAGAGGAAAATGCATACTCTTTTGACAGGGCGTTTATTTTTGATAGGGAGAGGAACATGCATGCTCATCCTTATAATAATTTATATAAGTTTTTTATTTATAGGTAAAGATAATTTAATAAGGAACAAGATGAAAAAAGTGATCATGGATTATATGGTAGTTTGCAAACCTAATATATGGGCTCAAGAAATCAAAGTAGTCAGTATCGTATCGGATTAGTAGTACCGGTCAATACTCATTTGAAATGTATTAGATTAAATGCATAGATATATATCTAAATGTAAGTTTTTTACATTAGTGCTAATTAATAGGAAAAAGGAACTATGATAAGTATAAGGTGCCTCCCCTTTGAGGCCAAGAATTCACCATTTTTACAGAAATTTACAAGAATTCTCCAATTTGCTATTTGAAGAGTTCGAATTCTGGGCTTAAATGTATTGTGGAGACAAATTTGTTGCAACCCTTTAGCAACTTTGTGTGAAGAAAAATATTGTCTTAAATGTATTGTGGAGATAAATTTGTTGTAACCCTTTAGCAACTTTGTGTGAAGAAAAATATTGTCTTAGATAGAAATTTTATCATGCCTCTAAGCCATCAAATTTGCTTGTTTCATCTGTTTCTTTTATTGTTATTCTCATTATTTTTCAAACACCCATTGCTTGAGCCCAGTAAGAGTAGTTATTGCCATCAAGGATGACTTAAATGGGGTGAGAGAACTCATGGATAATGAAATCTCAAATGCAAAACCAAACTTGAAAAATGAAATCAATATGTGAAAATTAGTCAGAAAGTACCTAAACTAAAAAAGTCAACCTTGGAAGAAAGTGAATAGAAGTATATGGTTAAATAATTAAATTTACTATTTCCTAACAGTTTAAGTTTTTGAGATAATTCATAATTTAACATGGTATTAGATCAAAAGATCATGAGTCTGATCATTAATATCTCTTTCATTCTACCTCCCATTTAAAATCTCATGTATTTAAGTAAAAAAAAAATCTCATGTAGTGGGCCCTCACTTATTAAAAGGAAGTTTGAATTCACATGTAAGGGGTGTTAGAAGTATATAATTAAATAATTAAATTTACTATTTTTAATAATTTAAACTTTTGAGACAATTAGTAATTTAACAAATTAAAGTAAATGATCAAAGTCAATGTTAGAGGTACAAAAAGAAATACATAACTTTGGAGAAGATCATAGGTATACATAACCTTGGATCGGAACGAAGTTATACTTTTTTATGAGTTAATGTAGAAACCTTCTAGGATGGTTATATATTTTAGTTGAATATATGGGACTAACTTATCAAATTCCTATATATGTTACTTGGTTGTACACTTGTAACTACGTAGTCACATGATAATATCACATATAGATGTATTTCTATTTCCTAGATGATGGTCAAATACGTACTGGGTCAATATGCTCGCTACCCTACAATGAACAAAAACAGATAATCTGATAAGAGAAATGAATTTTGGAGCAAATGTTGTTTTTAGAGTGGGGTTGGTTATTGGAATTTAGAAAGAGATAAGACTGGGCAACCCAGGATTTATAATTATTGTATATACCTGGTCACCGGGCGGCGTTACCTTTTTTCATTGTTTATTATAAACTGTACCTTTTCAGTCCACAAAAAGGTTATACCTGGTGACCGGGCGGCGTAACCTTTTTTCATTGTTTATTATAAACTCGACCTTTTCAGTCAAAAAAAGGTTATACCAGGTCACCGGGCGGCGTTACCCCTGACCTGGTCAAATTTTTATATATATATATATATATATATACACACACATAATTTTTAATAATTTTTTTGAGCCCCTAAAATAAAATTTTGAACTCCTTGACATTAAATTTTGTTTTAACCTAGCTGATATAAATTTGAACATGATCATTTTAATGCTACTTTCACAATAATTTAACAATAAAGATTATGTGGCAAGTTGTAACTGATTTTTATCAGGATCCATAACTAACATCACTTTTTTCTTACCTTTAACAACTTGTCACTTAAGTTTTGTTGTAAACGTGTTATGTCAATAGCACTAGTCTTAAAATATTTAATTTTATGAGAAAGAAAGAAAAAAAAATTCAAATTTTTGCTCATTCGTTTAAAAAAAAAAAAAAACTTTTTTTTTTTCCAGGACTTTGGCTTACTTTTCCATTGACAGTAGAATAAAGTTTTTTTTCTCTGCGCTTTTCTTCTTCATCTCAACAAAAAAGTACACCACTGTTACAACCAACAAATCTGTATTCTTTTCTCATTCTCTCTATCTTTCTTTTTCCCTTCTATGTTTTCTTAGTTTTTCTCTCTATTTGATCAAGTAGTTTGATAAATGCTCTATAGATTTCCAAATTCAAGAAGTCTTTTAGTGCTTACTCTAATTCCAAGAGACTAACCACATGTATGGTTAGGAAGTCATACACTTAAAAAGTAAAAACTTATATCAGTTATTATTTTTTTTTCTTAATTTCACATTTACCATTAGTCCAACTTCAAGAGACTCCCAATCAAAAAAAAAAAAAAAAAAAAAAATCCAAGAGACTAACCACATGTATGATTAGTTATTTAATTATATTTGTTTATGCATTCAATGGTTGTTGTCTTACCAATATTTTTACTAAATTATATTTAGAATACTATTTTAGATCATTGTATAATGTATATAATATGGAAGTTGTACATATAAAAAAGAAATTAATTATTTTATTTTTTTATTTGTCCCCCATGACAAATTCCTATCTCCACCATTGTTGACCCCCTTAAAAAAAATCCTGGAGTTGCCAATCATGCCTGTATTGATATAATTTTGGGCACATCATCCCTCTTATCTAAAATCATAGAAAAAGATTTTGTTATTATTTGTTAAGAATTGAGTTTGAAGCACAAAGAAAACAAAAATGAGACAGTAAAATTTTTGGGAATTCTAGAAAAAAGATTCTCATTTCTTAGATACTAATACTAAAATCAAAGGGGAAAAAAATAGAAGAATAGAAACTAATAATAATAAACATGTTTTTTTTTTTTTTTTTATAAAATAATAATACGATTAGTAGAGGAAAAGTTGATTTTCGTTAGATGGGTATTATAAAAGAATGAGAATAATTGACAAATAAAGATGGTGTATTAGAATGTAGATAAAGAAAAAGGTGGTGTATATTAGGAGTAAAATAGTGACACTTAAAGAATTGAAAAAAGGAAAAAAGAAGTTTCTTACGATGGAATTTTTTTAAAATAAATAAGTTGAGATCAATAAAACGTAAAAATAAAAGCAAGTTAAAAAGAGAGAGAGAGAGAGAGAGAGAGAGAGAGAGTAATAAGAAGGAGAAGCGTGAATTGCAGTAGGATAAAAAAAAGAAAAAGAAAAAGAAAAAGAAAAGGAAAGTAAAAAGAAGGAGAAGCGTGTATTGCACTAGGATAAAATAATTGGGAAAAGAAAGAAAGGAAGAAAAAGTTAATATTAGCAATTAAGCTCTATTTAAAGAAGTTGATAAAAATAATTAAGTTATAATTTCAATTTAAAAAATTAATACAATTTAGTGCAGCTACTTACATGTTTTGTTTTTCTTTAATCCCAAAGCCTCTTTGAACAATAAAAGTTGGCCAATTGAAAATTTGAAAGTCAGGANTTCTCATTTCTTAGATACTAATACTAAAATCAAAGGGGAAAAAATAGAAGAATAGAAACTAATAATAATAAACATGTTTTTTTTTTTTTTTTTATAAAATAATAATACGATTAGTAGAGGAAAAGTTGATTTTCGTTAGATGGGTATTATAAAAGAATGAGAATAATTGACAAATAAAGATGGTGTATTAGAATGTAGATAAAGAAAAAGGTGGTGTATATTAGGAGTAAAATAGTGACACTTAAAGAATTGAAAAAAGGAAAAAAGAAGTTTCTTACGATGGAATTTTTTTAAAATAAATAAGTTGAGATCAATAAAACGTAAAAATAAAAGCAAGTTAAAAAGAGAGAGAGAGAGAGAGAGAGAGAGAGAGAGTAATAAGAAGGAGAAGCGTGAATTGCAGTAGGATAAAAAAAGAAAAAGAAAAAGAAAAAGAAAAGGAAAGTAAAAAGAAGGAGAAGCGTGTATTGCACTAGGATAAAATAATTGGGAAAAGAAAGAAAGGAAGAAAAAGTTAATATTAGCAATTAAGCTCTATTTAAAGAAGTTGATAAAAATAATTAAGTTATAATTTCAATTTAAAAAATTAATACAATTTAGTGCAGCTACTTACATGTTTTGTTTTTCTTTAATCCCAAAGCCTCTTTGAACAATAAAAGTGGGCCAATTGAAAATTTGAAAGTCAGGAAGGATTAGACACTGCACTTTAATTCCTAAAGGCCTCTAAGCTAAACAACGGTCAAGCCCAAGCCAAACTCTGGGCAAAGCCCAAGACCAAGGTGAGGGCACCATGTTTGCATTGTTTTCAAGACTTAACATCACTAGTATTCTCCCCATTTAGGGCACAAAAGTCAAAGAGTCGAAAATTGAGGTTGAAAAAGATTTAAAGGCAACAGAATCTATATAAGGGAATCAAGTAACCAAAATTTGCCAATATGTTAAAATGATTGATTTTTATTAGTTTTATTTATTATTTTTGTAAAAGTAACAATGCCTAAAATAGAATGACACTTTAAAAAGTCCCACATTCTTTTTTTGGGATGAAAATACAGGTCTAATTGCACGTGATGATTCTTGTCAGAGAAAAGATTATAAGACTTGTTTATACTTTGTAGATGGCTAGAAATAGGGAAGAAGGCTAAATGCGAGAGATACTGGCCGGCCAATAGTGCAAACATGAGAAAAATGGTACTTTGAATATATGGAGAAAAAGAATATATGGTAGAGGTTCAATAGTAATACTTTTTATTTTTTATAATTCAATAATTGGTCAATAATTGAAAAAGAGAATTCTGTTAGTATCAATTGAATTTTAACCATATTTCATTGGGAAAATTACTTCATACTTGGAATGTCGTACTATTGCATCCAGATTTGAAGAGCTGACACATCCATTTAGAAGGAAAATTAAACTGGCAATTGAACTTTTATTACCAAACTTCTTAACATATTAAGATTCAATTATTTCATAGCCATGAGTGGACAGTACATTTAGATATACTGAAGCTGTCTCAAGAAGCTCCTAACAATAGTCAAACTAAACAAGCAATACCACTGAGTGGAATTATTCCTGCAAATAACAACAAAAAGAAACTGCTACAAGTGAAAGGTAATGAAATATGGCTATATGTAAACAAGAAGAAAGTAAACCAAAATCTGTTGGATCTGTCCATTGGCCGAGGTTCATGAAATATTTATTTTGACACTGCACCAGCAATGCTTTTCTTGTTGGGTTCAAAGATGTATTTAATCAGGGAATCCTTGATTGACAACAGCTCAGGGAATTCTTTCTTCAATTTAGATGCATCCATTTCATTGTTGCTTCGAGGTGCAACCAGAACTTTGGCCTGTTCTTCCAGTGTAAAGTTAACCCACTTGAAATTAGGGTCAATATATTTCTTGTACAGCTCCAGAACCTCATTATGACTCACAACACCAGGGTTTGTGAAGTTCCAAATGCCCCTGCGGTTCCTTTTGGCCAACTCAATTGACATGGGCAGCAGCTCATCCAACACAGTCATGCTGTTTGGAATGTCAACTACTTTCTCATATTTTGTAATCTTTCGGACAAAGTTCCGGGGTGGCTCAGATTGGAGGATATTGGCATTCGGGCTCTGAGGGTGCAAACATTGTCATATTCATTCAAAAGATCTTCAGCCTGACAACAAAATTATAAAATAAAAAAAACAAAAAAAAACATTACTATATGTCAAGAAATTCTCAAATGGAATGGCAATCAAATGGACAGTGAAAGAACTTACCACAGCTTTGGATTTGGAATAGAAAGAGCCAGTGTAATTAGGCTTCTCTTCCTCCTTAAACCCGATACCTGACCCCATTGGATGTTCTGCATCAAATTCAAAAATACAGCCACTTCCATAATTGATCATTAGGAGGCCATGTTCTCTGCAGACATCTGCCAAGTTTAATGTACCAACCACATTGGTCCGAATTGTCTCAACTTTATGACTTTCACACCAATCTGCATTAGGCCTGCCAGTCAATCCAGCAGCATTGAAAACATGAGTTGGTTTAACAGTCTGAATTTCTTGCAAGAGTTGTGACCGTTCCTCTAAACGCCCCTTCCCATACACAAACGGTATCCCTTGCTTCTCACAAAGTTGCCCAAGAAGACCCCAAGGTAGCCTGTTTTACCATAAATCAAAAACTTCAGACCTCGCTTCTGAGTAGAGGGGTTGTTCTTTGGACTTCGGGGACTTCGGACTACCATTCCGCTCGCAATAAAATTGTTTGCCGCAAAAGAGGAAGCAGAATTTCTGCTATGAGGCCCATCACATTTCCTTCCAATTCCAGGCACCATTAGCATTTTTGGATGAGGAAGCAATGCTCCAGAAACATCACCCCACCAGTCAGAATTGTTGACATACCATTCTGTGGTCTTTTTTAGGCCCTCTTCCCATGAAGTACGTTCAAACCATCCCAAAGTCTTCAACTTCTGAACATCCAAGAAGTATCTTTGGTCATTAAAAGGCCTATTCTCCACATACTTAATATGGGTTTCAGGGTTCAAAGAGAAAAGTTGGCAAATTTCCTTAGCCACATCAATCACTCTTCTTTCTTTCTGGGTGCCTATGTTGTAAACATGGCCGACTTCACCCCTATGGAGAATGGTTTCAAATGCTTCAGCAACATCTTCACAGTAGAGATAGCTCCTAACATTAGAACCATCCCCATGAATTGGTAGAGGCTGTCCCTTCATGGCCAAAAGAATGAATTTTGGAATCAACTTTTCGGGGAATTGGTTAGGCCCATAAACATTGTTACCTCTAGTAGTGATCACAGGCAATCCATATGATCTCCCATATGCCATGACAAGCATTTCAGCCCCAGCTTTAGTAGCAGAATAAGGGTTTGTTGGAAGGAGCTGAGAAGCCTCAATGTTTCCCATGACAGCATCCTCATCTGTCTCCCCATAAACCTCATCAGTGCTCACATGGATGAACCTCTTGATTTGACCAGTGACTTTGCAAGCCTCGAGAAGGACATGAGTGCCATAGATGTTGTTCTTTGTGAACTCGAAGCTGTTGCCAAAAGAGTTGTCGACATGAGTTTGTGCTGCAAAGTGCATGATGGTGTCAATGGACTCAGAGAGGAGGACGTAGTTGACAAGGTCAGCAGTGGCAATGTCTCCCTTGATGAACTTGAAGTTTTGGGATGATATTGAAGGAAGAATGTTCTTCAAGTTTGAGCAGTAGTCAAGCTTGTCAACGACAACAATCTTGTAATCTGGGTAGTTTCGGATAAGCCTATTGCAGACATGGGAGGCAATGAAGCCAGCTGCTCCAGTAATGAGGATGTTCTTTGGTTCGTATGTGGTGGCCATATCGAACCTGGCTGCAGACAATTTGAAATACAAAACATTTACTCAAAATGAAACGTAAATACATAGAAAATAAACAAATTCCACGCTCAGAGAAACATGTATAGGAGAAACAAATAAATCATCGACTGCTGTGGTATAAATTTGATACCCAAAAAAAAAGTTGACTTCACTATCCTAAAAAAGGGTTTAGTATTCAAGTAGCAAAGAATCAAGAAGAAAGAGTTGAGGTGTGAGGACATGATGGTCAAAAAGACATCCGTATCAATGAATATTTAGTTCAATTTTCCGTTCAAGAGGCATAAAATTCTACTCATAGTTGTACTTACACATGTAGTGTTTGTGTGCACAAAAGATACTCTGTGTACACTCATGTGCACGTGTGTGCGCGCATGCATGGGTCGTAGATATTTATTAATGTATTGGTCAACGGAAACTAGAAAAAGAAAAATTATATCAGTAACAAGAAAAAGAAATTCCAAAATGGAAAAGTGTAAAATTTTTAAGAGAGAATAAAATGATTTCAACCAATTATGCCTCAAAGTAGGGGGGGGGAGGAAAAAAAAGAAAAGTACAAGCCTCTGTTTGTTGTTTTCCCAAAAAAAAAAACCTTTTTCTCTTGTGTGAATAAAGAGAAACTTATTTATTTATTTATTTATTCAACGAAGAGAAAAACAAATGTGAAGAGAACCAAGTAATGTAATTTAAACCCAAAACTAGCTATAGATATAACATATAAGGCCATACACCGCAAACAAACCTCGTTTTCAGAATTCAATATATGAATACTTTTTCAGGTTCAAAATATATTAATATATTTTGAACCTATAAACTATTAAACTCACCTTCACCCTTTTCTTATAATTTATAAGAAAAGGATGTGTTAGTTGACTTAGAATTTACTGACTCGTTGATTATAGTATAGTGATTATGTTACAAATATAACTAAATTATAAAATTAAAGAATTAGTTTATAAATAAAATACCATATAATTCAAACTACAAAAATATTAATCTTGAATAATCTTGATCAGAACTAAAAATCTAGGCTATCCTCACCCTACAAGTCTATTTCACTAACCCAAACCTAAATATTTTTTGGGTTTGGGTGCCCAACTATGGACTCCCATAGATAGATAAGAGAATACAAATAAAGAAAGAGACTTACAAAGAGAACCGGAGTTAGATTGAAAAACGAGAGAAGAGAAGAAAAAAGAGCACTTTAATTTCAGACAAGGTGCAAAGAAAGAGAAGTAGAGATGTCTGGTTGAGAAATAAATGTAGTAAGAATGGGGTATTTATATTGATAGTACACTGAAGTGGTGGGTTAGAAAATAAGTGGGCTTTGATTGCGTGTGAAGAATTTAGTGAGAGTAATGCTTATCGTCTACCCCACTAAGGGGGAAGACAAGACACGATGCATGCTGGTCTTCCCTACACTTTCGTATCTTTCTCTGCTTTACAAGGAAATTAAGAAAAAGAGAGAGAGAGAGAGAGAGAAACCTAGGACCAATATAGTTAGTTTTTAGTGAGTAATTCAAATTTAATTTCAAATAAGGTACTTACCAAAGTTGTACTTTCCTAATTAATCTTTCATATACTGTATCGTTTCTAATTTGTCACGTTTTATTAACTGATTCTCGAAAAAAAAGAGAGAAGGGCGGGGGAGATATTTTTTTCTTTTCTTTTTATTCTTGAGAATTAAAAAGGGAGAGAATTGAACTTTGAGTTTTTGTGAGAGATTCCAATTGTAACTTATTCTGCGGTGTGTTTTTTTTTTTTTGTTGATAATTTGATAGTTGAAAGAGGAAGATGTAATCCTAAACCGCTTTGGACTAGATAATAAAAAGTAATCACTATGAAGCCCACCTCATAAAAAGCAATTACATGTATTACAAATCGCCATGTATAAATAATATTTAATTATTCACTTCCCAAAATAAACCGAGTAATTTTTTCCTCATTTGTGTATATATATTTACTTTTGGGTTACTATTTGTCACGCGGTACATTAGCCCAGTGAGATTGGCTGAACCTTACTGGAAAATGCACTAATGAGAAGCTACAAATTCCAATTTCCAATATATTTCTCAATCTAAAAAAAAAAATTTCCAATATATTTCATTATTTCTTAGCAGAACCCTTGTCCTTGTCCTTATAATGAAATATATATTTATCTTGATAAATATATATTTCATTATTTCACTATTCACATTAATTTTCACATTACTTTATGAATAAAGCTGCATTTATAATAGTTACGTAACAATTTCACAACAAAACTTTTAGGTGACAAACTATTAGTAGTAGATAAAAAACTGATGCTAGTTGTGGATTCAGATGAGGACTAGTAACAATTTACCACTTAAGTTTTATTGTGAAATTATTGTGCTCATAAGCATAGCACAACTCTTACTTTAAAAGCTTTTATATTAAAATTGAAAATATTACTTTAAAATCTTTATATTAAAATTTAGCATTTTCCAAGCTTTATATAAGCGCAGAGAGTGTAAGAAAAATAAAACTTTAAGCTTTTTAACTATTCAAACTGAATTAGAGTCCTCTCTATTTCAAACAAGTACTTCACGGTTAAAATTTTATCCTTTCTTTTTATATTTAACCGTATAAATACATTATTTAAAATTTTAAATACCGTGCTATTATATACTTTTTTATTCATAAAATTTAATTTAAACAATAAAATATATGAAATTGTGAGTTAACTATAATGATGAGTTGGAAACTTGGGTTGACGAAGAATTTGATAAATCTCCTTATAAACATTAAAAGGAAAAAAAAAAAAAAAAGGTACAAAAAAACTTACAAAATATTTATATTAAATTATGAGAATTCTCTTATCAAGATAAATATACATTTAGCCCCATCCACGTAATGCAATCGGTCAATTGTTAAGGATCAAGAACAATGAATCATGAGAATAAGGAACATATAGGGTCCATTTGGATACTACTGAAAACTGAAAACATTGTAGTAAAATAATTTTTAAATGTGTAAATAATGCCGTGTGACCCATTTTTAATGAAAAAGTTGCTGAAAAAAAAAAGGTTTGTGGGTCCTGTGCCCACTGGTGTGACATAAAGTTTGAGAAACACGCTTCTAAAAAAAAAAAAGAGAAAATGCAAACGCACAAACCCTAATATCCAAACATACATATAAGTTTTGGACATTCAAAGGAGTTCCTCAAATGTACTATATTGTGGCTGAAATGAGTATTACGTGCACTTTTGGTCACATGACATTTTTAACACTGTTACAACTTGTTTGGGGAGATTCGTTCAATCTGATTTGGAGGAGACTTTGTCCACGATTTATATAGATTTTTTTTTTGTCAAGTCCATAAATATAAAAAGAACCTTAAACGATTAAGGCTTATATTATATATATATATATATATATATCTTGTTACATATTTTGGTCATTCAATAAGTTGCGTATATACTAAGGGTTTTGCAATTCAATTGGCAATTCTTAATATTTCCTAGAAAAATGTCTAGGTTCAAATCCCCCCTCCCTTCCATAACTATGAACTTTCAAAAAATCAATTTTGTATATCTTTTATTAAAAATAATAAAGTGAAATTTACAAGTTAAACACTTAATCTCCAATTCTATGATATTGGAGATTGACGAAATTCTCCAATATATCAAAAAATTAATTTAGGTCACCAACTGTCTTATATATAACTCAATGACATTACTCAGTTATTCTCTATAAGAGAACTAAAATTTGAATCCTCATTTCTCCACTTAATATAATAAAAAATAAATAAAAGAATTCATCCTGCATTTTTTTTTTTGATAAATCAAATTGACTCTAGTTTCCAACATAGTGAGATTGACTAGAGTAATTCAATTTTCCAACTCTAGTTTTTCATCCTATTGTGGAAGGTTGTATGCTGTAAAAGCATTGACCAAATTAAGTCTACAATATTGTAGAATAGACTTGAGTCTAAAATTTGGAACTTGAATTGGGTTTAGTGTGAAGTTGCACTAGGCTTATCGATCGATGACACATGTTTACATCTTGACACTGAATCCAATCTTTACCTGCCATATATTGGAATATTTCAATATGGAAGGCTTCTTACCCTTAACAAGATCAACCAAAGCCGACAAGATGACGGGCTTGGGTAAAGTCTCGCACGTAATGAATTAACAGTACAGTCTCCCACTATCAAAGTCTCCCATTATCAAAGGTTCGATTCACAGCCTTATAAAATTGACCAAAGTTTCCAATGTTACCGAATTCACGCAAGATTGACTAATTAACGTCTTCCACCCCATTGGATATATATATATATATATATAAACTAAATTTTCCAACGCGCCATTCAATCCCATGCCTCTTTGCATGAAGGATCTAATCAATGAACAGAAGACCGAAAATTGGACTGAAAAATTGGGCGGCCTTTAAAAATAAAGCAAACAACAAAAATTGATTAATATCTTAGTCTGATGATAAAAAATTATTATTAAGAGCGTATGACATAGATTGAAACTCTCTAAAAAAAAAAAAAAATTCATAAACAATTTATGTTCATTTTAAAAATTGACTAGAAAGCCATGAGCCAAAACCTATAAATTAATTGCTTCCGTGAGGGTTCTTGTAATATCCACACATTTTTTAAAAAGAAATGGTAGAAAACTATATTTATATTTGTAATAATAAATGCTTTACCTTAGGTTTTAATTTAAACTCAAAATATATGTACTTCCTAAGATATACTTATTCCCTTCTAACCATGATAAATCTAGTAACAATGTCTTTGTGATAACCTAAAAGGATTAAGATGTTGGAGACTTGACTTACAACTCAAATGGCACAATAATCTCCTCTCTCATGAGCATATGTTTGAAACTTTTTTTTCTTCTTTTTTGAGGAAAGTTTGAAAGTCAAAACAAGAATAGTAGAACTACTTAGTATGAATCGTTGGAAAGTTAGGAGGATTTTGAGAGATTGATAAGAAATGATTATTTTCTGTAATAAAAATATAACCAAACTACTGAATAGCTAAACTATAGTAATAATTATTACATTACTATATCTAGCTATTACAGTCTATATCTAGCTATTACAGTCTATCAAATATACCTAATGTCTTTGTGATAACCTAAAAGGATTAAGATGTTGGAGACTTGACTTACAACTCAATGGCACAATAATCTCCGCTCTGAGCATATGTTTGAATTTTTTTTTCTTCTTTTTTGAGGAAAGTTTGAAAGTTGAAACAAGAATAATAGAACCACCGAGTATGAATTGTTGGAAAGTTGGGTGGATTTTTAGAGATTGATCAATACGTGTAGAACACACTATTGTTTTGCCATAGAAAATTTTATGGAGATTAAGTTGTGTTTGTGTTATGTATACACTGTATTTGACTCTAGAGAATTTTACTCTCTCTAGAGAGATTGATCAATGCAATACGTGTAGAACACACCCTGTATCAGACTGACATGATTGTATTATTATTATTATTTCTTTTATATGGTTTTTGGTTTTGAACTAAAACTATTGTACGTTGCAACTCACACTTGTTTTGCACAAAACGAACCTAGATAATGGGTTGCGTTACTTTACTTGTGGTGAGAATCACGTTGGAAAGTTATTTTTAGGATATAAAAACTTGTTTTCCATGGATGACTAAGTCCATACCAAAGTTTCATTGGTAAAAGAGAGAAAAAAAATGAAAAGTTGAAATCACGTTGGAGAGTTGCTAAGATACAAAAACTTGTTTTTCCAGGCCAAAGTTTCTATGGTCTTTGGTCATTTCTTTGAAGGAAACATGTGACATGACATCACCTTTGGGATCTTTGTTAACATCAAAATGTGACTTTTCTTACATTTTTGTGTTCTTTTTTTGGGTTTAATTAACTTGTGTTCCTTTGTTAATGTGAATATGTTACCCTTGCCTAAAAGATTCCCAACTCTGGTCTCGGCTTGACCATTAAACCATTTCGCAGGTTTCTATGTTTTTACAGTCTTTTTGTTTTTTTGTTTTTAAGTACACCAAGTCTTTACAATTTTTCTTCTCAAAAAAAATAAATAAAAAAAAAGAAAGAAAGAAAAGAAAGAAAAGAAAAAGTCTTTACAATTTTCAATTTTCCAATTGCAAACATATATTATAAAATATGTTAGTTCATTTAAACCAGGAACGGAGTCAGGACTTTGATTTAAAGGTTCAAAACTTAAATCAAAATTTGTAATCTTTAAAGAATAATCAATACACAAAATTTTAAAACAAAATTAATACATGAAAAGTAAAACTAGCATCCACTATTAACAAAATAACAGATACAAATAACTGTTTTTACTATTTTCAACCCCCCCCTTAGGGGTGTAATTTGCAATTTACCCTATAAAAATTATAATAGTTTCACGAATAATCTTATGTGGTAGACTGACAATGCTATCCAAAAGCCTTTTCCACTGGTAATAAATTGGTATTAAAGCTTCTGCCTTTACAACAATTAGAGAGAACGCTCATCAGGAGTGGACGTCATAGGTTGAAAAAAAAATATTGAAATATTAATTAAATTCTTAGCTAGATTGAACAAAAATTTTCTAATCTCTAGCATTGACCAAAAATTGATTAGAACTAAAAATATGGGCTAACCTAGTTTTTTTTTTCTTCTCCCAAAAACTACAAACCTACATCACTAACCCAAATGTAAATATAATTTGGACTGACCAGCCATATGTTTACTCTTAAATAAGAGAGATCCAGAGACTTACAAGAGATTTGAATTTTGATAGTAGGACAAGAGATCACCACCTTTATTTCAGACAAATTGAGGAGAGAGAGAAAAGGAGAAGGTAGAGAGTAGAAGGTAATGATAATGAGCTATTTATATTGGTGGTTCATTGAATTTATGGGTAAGCAAATAGGTAGGCTTGGATGGCCCATGAAGAATTTAGCTACCTAATATTTGTCATATTGAAAGAGCTAATGTTTGCTTGCTAAAGGAGGAGGAGGAGACGTATGGTAGTATTTTGTTAACTTGGTTTGCTTTCTTCATATGGCACATGAGCATGAAAATAGAGACAAATATGGTTAGTTTAAGATGTTGACAACAACCAAACCATTTGTTTGGTTGGAGGGGTAGAAAAGTGAGAGGATAAAAATGGGGAGGGGATGAAAAAGTATAAGAACAGAAGATATTTTAGTTTACCCTCAGTGTGTTTAGTTGGAGAAATAAAAAAATAGAAAATCGATTTTGTTAGGTTAAGGAGAAAAGTGAATGTGGAAAAGGTAGTTTGTATGAATTTACTCTTATGACCCAATTATATAGCATATAAGAAATAATTAGACACGTTATGAAAGGGACATAATATAATTATTACTTTGTTTTAACTTATTTCTTTCAATATATATGTATGTGTGTGTGTGCGTGTGTGTGAGAGAGAGATTAATTAAATTGGTTAAAATAAAATATTAAAGAATAAAAATAAAAAATCCCAAATGAATTGTGGAGAATGTTGGTATTGTTTCTTTTTAGAAAAAAACGATGGTAATTTGCTCTTGTAGATTTTGGATAAAGACAAAAAAGAAAAAAAAAAAAAAAAGAAAGAAAGAAGTTAAAGTTAATTATAATAGGATAGGGGCAGCGATTGGACAAAAGAAAAAAAAAAAAAACCAAAAAGGCTGGAATTTAACTTTAAATGGAGACAAAAATGTCCTTGGCATTAAAGCTTTCTTTTCTCTCCCATTTTCTCTCCAAATTGGAGAAATTGGTTTTTGGTGTACTCAGAGAGAAAATGCTTGGACTCTACCAAAATCCCTCATATTTTCTCTCCCAACCAAACAACCCAAAAGCCATTCTCCACTTCTTTTTCCATCCTCCCTCAAATCACTACAACCAAACAGGCTCTTAGTTTGAAAATTTTGGGATTGACTATTAATTCTCATCGGGTTTGGCTACCCTCTAGTTTAAATTCCTCCAGTTCTCTCTCTTTTTACACTGATGAAGAACAAGTGGCAAAGGAAAAAAAAAAAAAAAAATCTAATGCTTAAAAATTAACCACATCACAACATAATTTCCTCCCCTCTCTCAACTCCTATTAGCAAGCTCTCATAGAAAAACCACTGCTCATACCCCAAGTTTGCCCTATGATGATATGAAGTTGGCATAGGAGCTCGTGGTTGCTTTGTTTGTGGAAGTGACTTCTTTAGATTTGTTGACTATGCACCACTATGTGGTTAACTATGAAACCTAAATCTAGAAGTTTCCCAGTTTTTTTGGTTTGAGTTATGAAACCTAATTCAATTTTTTTGCTTAAAAGTCACAAAACCCATGGCTTTAAATTTCTACGAAAACAACAAAGAAAGAGAAAAAAAAAATTAAAGATTTAAATTTTGAGCTAGGAATTCGCTTAAGATTGGTAAAAGAATTAATTTGGTTTTGTTGCACAAGCTTCAAAGAATTTTGGGAAAACAAACAAAGAAAGAGAAAAGAAAACACTTGAGGATTTTAAAACCCAAATGGGTTTGTCGCAAAAGCTTTAAAAACTTAACCTTTTTGTTTAAAATCACAAACCCATGTCTCAAACATTTTGCATAAACAACAAAGAAAGAGCAACATATTAATGTGGTTGAGATTCTAAGTTTGGAATTGGGAAAGACAGAGAGTAGAAATTTTGGTTAAATGGGTTTGTGATTGTGTTGTTAGCGACAGTTCCCAGACTTCAATGGAGTCTCTAGAATTAATTTCAACAAGTTTTTGCTATCTGCTACCGAAGGTGTTGGTGTAGGGGCTATGAGTGCTGAAGCCTAAATGTATGAAGACGTGAGGAATTAAAGTGTAACATCCCAGCCTAATTGCATGATTAATTTTATGGATTTATATACTTATTATTAGCTTAATTACTTTAAGTACATAAGGCTTTTATATTTGGCGAAAATTCACTTTTGGTCCCTACATTTTGGGTCAATTCTCATTTTGGTCCCAAAATTGATTTTGCTACTAATGTAATCCTTAAGAAAAGAAAATCAATTCTATTTTGGTCCCTATCATCAAACCACTAACGGAAACCTCTTACGTGGTAGACGGAATACCTTGTTTGTTGACCTGGCATTGACGTGACACTGATGTGGCCATTAAAACATTATTAAAAAAAATTTTTGGCAATTTTTAAATGCCACGTTAGATTTAAATTAATAAAAAAGTTAAAACAATAAAATTTTAACTCCTCAATTTTAATTTTAATTTAAAAAAAAAAAAAAAAAACAAACAAAAGCTCCACCATTCTTTTCCAGAAGAGTTTAGTCTTTAGTTTTAAACTTAAAAAAAAAAAAAAAACAAACAAACTAATTTTAAAATTTTTAGTTTTAAACTTTTCTTTTTCCAGAAGAGTTTTCAACTGCCTCCACCATTCTTTTCTCCGAAACAGTCAACACCAAAGGCTCTCTTCTACCAACCCCATCTCTCAAACCCTAACCATTCCCAAGTCCTTCAATGGCCTCTGCAAACCCCTCAAATCCCAACCCTCTTGCTCCATTTCTTTCGCTTCTCGTTCTCACTCGCGATGCAGCAGCAGCTTCGTTATCAATGCCTCTCACTCAAACAAGCTCTCTCTCTCTCTCTCTCTCTCTCTCTCTCNATTCCAAATGTGGCTCTTCAAAGGGCTTTTTAATGAATTACCGGTAATGTGATTGTGAAAGCAGTAAACCCATTCCAAATGTGAACCATTTGTCAATGCTGAAAGCTACTATTGTTCAGTAATACTTGATGTTCACCAATGGTGGTGGTTAAAGGTAGTGGCTGGGATTCCTGATATTGTCATGTTACCTACTTTAAATTAACAGGGTCTCTCATAGAGCCTTGAAATTTGATAATTTTAGTCCTTGATTGGATTTAATTACTACAATTAGAAAATTTAGGGAAGAAAATTTTCTTAAAGCCTAACTGTAAGGACATGGTTGAAACCTGCCCTCAATCATTGTATTAAAGATGTGTCTAATCCATAATTATAAAAAAAAGTTGTGTCTACCACCGAGGTGGTGTGGTCTAGTGGTGGTAGGTGATGCACAAAGATGCGCCAAGGGTGAGGTCCCATGTTCGAGTCCGAATATGGACTTGCATGGAGTTGCCTACCTTGGCAGCCTAGGATCACTAGTGTCCCTCGTGGGGCTGGGAAGCAATGGCTCACCGTGTCCCCCTGCACCCTAGTAGGTTTCGGACCCAGCGGGTAGGATGCTACTATGGTCACGCTCAGGTAGGATTGCCACGTTTGTCGCCCCCCCCCCCATTTTTTGATTATAAAAAAAAAAAAAAAAAAACTTAATAATTTATGATCAATCAAAATGAAACTTGATAATCTTTTATATCATTAGATTCATTGATGACTAACTTTGTACTAAATTTCACCGCAATTCCCTTTTGATGTACAAAATTAAAGAGTGTGTTAGATTATCATCTTTTATGTACATTATTATTGTAAAACCCAGTTTCGATAATATTTATGATTGAAGATGCTCATTGCATAGTTATAATAATATTTAAAAAAAAAAAAACTACAAGTAAAATCATTCTATAAACAAATTGGTAGACTATATTGATACTTGCCATTGGCAAAACTGTCAAAAAAAATTAAATTTTTTTTTGAAATCTAAAGTATGCTATTAATGGTGAACTTCTATTTTTAACAATAATTTTTTTTTTCATGAATTGTGAATTCTTGTGAATGAAACTTGTTGGCTAACAAAGAATTTCATCAATTCTAAACGGATTAATGTGTCTGTTGAAGATCTAGAATTGTGTTAAGATAAAAAACTTGGCTAAATTTCAAACTATGTCTCTAAAGTTTGGGGTGGTTTAATTTCACCCTAAAGTTTCATAATGTAGATTTTATCCCATGGAGTTTTATTTCAGCAGCCTCTCCGCCCATATTTTCTATTAAGTATCATATAAACTTGCAATGAGTGTTTAATTCAACCAATAAAATGATGCTCATTTTTATCATGCCATGTTATTTTGAATTATTGAATTTTTTTAGACTACAAAAATGATGTGACATCATTTCATTTGTTGAACTAAACACAATGTGATAAGCTTATATGGTACTTGGCTAAAAATGGATGGGAGGCTACTGATGCAAATATAATAAAATTTTAGTGGAGTAAGATTCAAATTTT
Source organism: Quercus suber (assembly GCF_002906115.3). Lineage (NCBI taxonomy): Eukaryota > Viridiplantae > Streptophyta > Magnoliopsida > Fagales > Fagaceae > Quercus > Quercus suber. Next base: position 482,783 of record NW_027069536.1, read on the forward strand.
GAAATTTTAAGGTGTAAAATCAAAATACTCTCAAACTTTTGGGGTATAGTTTTCATTTTAGATTTTTAGCCAAACAACTTTATTATATGTTTATTAAATCAAAGATTTGATTCTTTGTAATATGAGAATTTTTGCATTATATCTAATCAATAATGATGCTCAATTGCAAAGTCATTTTATTGCTGAATCCATAAAAAATAAAATTAAAACACTCAAATAATATTCCTTTATGTGGAGGTAGCCAACTTGGTAACACCCAAATTTGGAAGTCTCAAACCTTTATTTATTTTCTAATTTGGGTTCTAAATAAGTGAACTAACAAAATTTCTTATGAAACACATAGTTACAATGCATACATTTCCCTTTTTTAGCATAGAGTTTTTAGAGGATTTTTTTTTTTTTTTTTTGGGGTTTGTAAAAACTGATTTTTATATCAGTTTAGGAAGGAGTTCACTGTTCACATATATGAATTAGGGGGCCACTTTAATCTTTTGATGTTATTTAGAAGTTTTGAATATCAAATTGTCTTAGGAGTAGCCATAGCATCTATAGACATTGATAGTTCTAATAGGAGTAGGTCCTCAAATATCATTGTGAAATAAGGAAATAAAAATTTAAAACTGAGTCACCTTCATGATCCTTAATCATGAAGAAGTTGTTACATCAACGTAACAACAACAACAACATTTACTCTCCTTACACAATTGATGCACGGACAGGTGATCAAATGAAAATTTTGGAACTCTAAGAATATTTCTAAATTGAAGTTGTGCACATGCATGTCTTAGTAAACAAAAAATAAGGGAAAAAGATTATTATAAAAAAAAAAGGTTTTTACCTTTAAAATTTTTATGAGATCAGCATACAATTACAACAACCGGCTATGCCTTTGTTTGCTATACTCCAAAAAAAAAAAAATAATAATAATAAAATTTCCCTTTTATTTTTTAATAAAAAGAACCCTTAAGTAATTCAGTAAAAAAAAAATGTTAGAGATATATATTAGACATATTAGCCCAATGTAATAGGTCAAGCCCATTCCTGCTTCTACTAGTAGTCTAGGGTTTAGTCACCTATATACTCATGTTAGGGTTCATTGTAACACAGGTTATTGTACTACACTCTGATATAATAAAGATGTAACCCTTAAGGGATTCCTCCGTGGATGTAGGTCGACAAGGCTAAACCACGTAACTCTTGAGTTCTTGATGTTCATATTCTATACTTCTCCTTTCGCATCCACTCTAGCATATACAATATGGTATAATACATCACGTTATTGATAATATATTTAACATGGTATCAGAGCCAAACTTTGTTCTAGACATCAAACAAACATCTTTAGCAAGCAAAGAAGATTATCACGTGCACACCATCACTTGAAGTCACACATGCTTGCCTGCTGGATCTAGTCTCCACGGCATCTTGCAGCCAACATGGCTCTATGCTATGTCAAAATCCAATAACCAAGCAAGTCGTGACTTCGCTTATCAGATCTGCATAAATCTAAGCTTCACTTGATGAAACCAACACCACAGACATGCTCCATGACCTCCCGCAGCCAAAACCCAGAAATATGGTCACCCGAAGCGTTGCCACTCACCTCCACACGCCTCAGTTGTCTTCGAAAAATCTCCCATGCGCCGCCACAGATTCCTTACTTCCAGATCGTCTTCTAGGCACACGTATCGCTCTATCGTCCTCCTCATCTACTGCTTTACTAAACTTGAGATTGTGGCTCTCATCCGACCACTCATATGCCCTAATGCGCTGCTAGGATTTTTGGTATCTGCTCCACGCGCCAGTGAACTTCGTGTGTGCCAACCCCTTTGATGATGTCATCATGACATCAACAAATGCCACGTCAGCTTGATCCACGTCAGCCCTAGCTATGTCATCAGCCACACAGCTCGCCATGTCAGCAGTGTTGCCTTGTCAGCCCACGTCACCTTGTTGACTATTGACCCAGATCGACCCGACCCAGACCGCCCAAATCTGACCCATGATCTTTGACTATTGACTTTGACTAGAATCCATTGACTTTGACTTTCATTGACTTTGACTTTTTCGTTGACTTTTAACCAAACATCAAAATTTCTAAAAGGTTCTATCTTACTCAGTTTTTTACGTAGATTCCAATTTTGGATTACGTTTCTTCATTTGAATCTCCAAAATTGGTCAGTTGGCATATTATTCATTGTGGTTTCTTCAAAGACATTTTTCAAAGTATCTTCAAGTGATTTTCTTGCTTATCCAACCTCAAGCTTTCATCAAGCTTTCGCCTTAAGTTTAAGGAAGGGTGTTAGAGATATATATTAAACATATTAGCCCAATGTAATAGGCCAAGCCCATTCCTGCTTGTATTAGTAGTCTAGGATTTAGTCGCCTATAAATACTCATGTTAGAGTTCATTGTAATACAGGTTATTATACTATACTCTTATACAATAAAGATGTAGCCCTTAAGAGATTCTTCCATGGATGTAGGCTGACAAGGTTGAACCACATTACTCTCGTGTTCTTGATGTTCATATTCTATACTTCTCCTTTCGCATCCATTCTAGCATGTACAACATGGTATAACACATCGTGTTGTTGATAATATATTTAACAAAAAAAAACCATTGCATTCTAAATAAGCATAATAAATTGATCACGTTCATACGCACATGCAAGCCTCATTTTTAGAATTGCATATAATTAATTCACCATAAACACGTGCGCACTCTCTCTCTCTCTCTCTCTCTCTCTCTCTCTCTCTCTCTCTCTCTCTCATCTTCTCGGTTTAAGCCACCGCCACCACCTCTGATGGCCGAAGCCCAAGATCATGAGCTAAACACGATGATGCCACCGATAGTCGAAAACCTAGATCTTTCATCTTCTTAGTTCAATCTCTTGATGTCTAGTTTGTTCTCTCTCTAACTCATCATCTTTGTCTCTCTCTTTAATCCCATGGCCAATCAGTAGTGATTGGGTGGTCTATCAGTCCAGATCTGAAAGAGAGAGAAGCATAGAGGATACGGGTTTTCTTTGGGGTTTGTTAAGGATATGTGGTTTGATGATGTAATTTATGGATTTTGGGTTAATGATTGGGTTTCCTATAGGGTTTGTTGATGATCTGTGGTCTGATTGGTGCTATGTTGTTTTGTTGTTGATGTTGGATGATTTAGGTGTTTTGTTGTTGATTTTTCTAGGTTTTGATTTACTAGTTTTGTAGATATATTTGGGATGAAATTCTATGTATTTAGTTGAATTTTTTTTATGAGAAATGTTGGAAAAGTAATTTTTTGAGTACTATGCTCTTCGTTCTTGTGAGTTGGGTTAGTGTTCTTGTAATCTGGGTTTAAGTTCTTGTTTATTCATGTTCTTCAACATAAATTGAATTTATGTGTTTTTACATTTTTAATTTTGTTTTTATGTTTTTTAATTTTGTTAAAATTGATAAATTAATTTTTAAAAGTAAGATGCTGGCGTGTATGTTGATGTGGATGCTGATTGGTATTTTTTAAATATTATTTTAATAGCCACGTCAACATTTTTTGTGCCAACTGTGCCTCCATTTGCCATATCAACATTTTTCGTTAGTGAGTTGATTGTAAGGACCAAAATAGAATCGATTTTCTTTTTTTAGGGATTACATTAGTAGCAAAATAAATTTTGGGACCAAAATGAGAATTTACCTAAAATATAGGTACTAAAAGTGTATTTTCGCCTTAATATTTTGATGTTATAAAAGATTAGGCTATGTTTTTAAAAGGTAAGGGTACATATGCATAATTATTTTATTAATTGGGCCTATCTAGAATATAAGTTTTTGGAGGGGTGGTAAGGGTAAATTCTAAAAAGTTAAGGGTGAGTCATAACCCTTTCTTCCCTTAGTAGGACATGTGCCCCACCAATCCTTTCTCCCTTATCTCCTTGCTGCATCAAACCCCATTTTCTTTGTTTCTTTATTCCTTTTATTTCCTTTGTTCTTCTTCCTCTTTGCTTGTGCATGATTCGGCCATCCTTCACCTCACTAATAGCCACTCCTCTCTCACACCAACGACCTTCTTCTCTCTTTCAACAAATAATCACTATATCTCTCTTCAAAGAAGAAATCAAAAGCTTAACACTAAAGTTTTAGCTTCAAAGTTTATGGATAAGTAAATAAAACTATATCTTGTTTTGGGTATTTAGATGGTGTAATTGTTTGCTTTAGTTTCCATTATGTATTCTCTAATTTGATTGTTAGAGGCTAGAATTTGTGATATCATAGCATAGGTTATGATTCTATAGACTTTTAGATATACGTAAGTGTTTTTTTTTTTTAGAAGTCATAAAGAGTAGATTGGGTAGATTAGTAAATGCATATCTCCTTGAAGACATTTAAATTTTTGTTATGTGAATTTTGTTGTGCTCTATGTTTGTATAATTGCATGCCTAATTTACCACACATACATGTTATGTTTATTATAATGTCCATAATTATGAATATGTTAAAAAAAAATGGTATCTTAGTATGTATGGTATCCTTTCTTAATAGGATGCAAGCTACAGAATTAAGTAATGTATGCAATCAAGTGTTGGAAGAAATTGCCTAAAGGGCAGCCAATATTGATTCTCTAGCTGGAGTAAGTCAAGGTCCTACACAAGAGGTTTTTCTAAAGCAAATGCCTCCTTCTTTTAGTGGCACTATTAATCCACTAGAAGTAGAGAGTTGGGTTTTTAAGATGGAGAAGATTTTTAAATTCCTTGAATGCACGAATTCTCAGAAAGTGAACTATGCTGCGTATATGTTTGAAGGTCCTACTGAGATATGGTGGAAGTATGAAGAGAGACTTTTATTAAAAGGGAAAGGTGGTAATGTCCAGATTAGTTGGGTAGAATTTGAAGAAGTTTTATGACCAATATTTTACAGAACGGTTTAGGGATAAAGAAGCCACAGCTTTTGATGGACTTGTTCAAGGAAGTATGGGTGTTGCTCAGTATGAAGCAAAATTTATAGAATTTTCTTCAAGTTAAACGTTGTCTGATTTTGAAATAGAGCCCTTCACAAAACTTCTTAATCCTTAGAGCTTCGGTAGTAACAAGGTGGGGAGTAAAACGAGACAATTCTGTAAATTAACACCCATACTTCCTTGAACAAGTCCGTCAAAAGTTGTAGCTTGTTTATTCCTAAACTGTTCTATAAAATACTAGTCATAAAACTTCTTCAAAAATTCTGTCTAACTAATCTGGGCATTACCACATTTCCCTTCTAATAAAAGTCTCTCTTCAGACTTCCACCATATCTCAACAGGACTTTCAAACATATACGTAGCATAGTTCACTTTCTAAGAATTCATGCATTCAAGGAATTTAAAAATCTTCTCCATCTTAAAAACCCAACCCTCTGCTTCTAATGGATTAGTAGTGCCACTAAAAGAAGGAGGCCTTTGGTTTAGAAAAGCCTCTCGTGTAGGACCTTGACTTACTCTAGCTGGAGGATGAATATTGGTTGCCCTTTGAGCAATTTCCTCCAACACTTGGTTGCATACATTACCTAGTTCTATAGCTTGCATCCTATTAAAAAAATGATATCATACATACTAAATACCATTTTTTTTTTAACATATTCATAATTATGAACATTATAATAAACATAACATATATATGTGTGGTAAATTAGGCATTAAATTTTTTTTTTTTTTTTTTGAGAAAGAAGACATCTAATATTATTAGCCAGAGTCGGCGAAAAGAACAGAATAAAGGTGGGGAGGAATATCCTTCATCCATACAGACAAACCTCTGACATGTCTAGCATGTCTAGCTAGGTTATGAGCAATCTTATTACCATCCTTATAAGTATGAGAAAAAGAAATACACTCGTTGGTAACTAAGGTGGACTTAGCCAAAGAAATGATGTGACCGAATGAGGAAAGAAAGTCTTCTGCAGCCATGAAGGTTTTGATCACCACTTCCGAATCACCTTCAAGGATGAAAGGTCTAATGCCAAGCTCATAAGCAAACGAAATCGCCCTAGCAGCAGCCATAGCTTCAACAATATCGGGGGAGAAAGGGAGTGGAGCTTGTTCTAAAAGAGAAGCCATAACACTCCCTTCCCAGTTTCGAATTACAACACCAAGCCTTGCCTTGCCCAGCTCAGGAAATGTGGCCCATCAAAATTCACTTTGAAACAATCCGTGGGAGGTGGAGACCAATGAGACCGAACCCGTGACAGCCCACTGACACCCTGCTGCGATGGAAGCGAGATATTGTACTATTTGAAGTCAGACAAAACTTGTGAAGCTTGAGGAAGTACCTGAGAAGCGGGGAAATCCATCTGCCTCATTCTGATTTGATTCCTGCGGTACCAAAGAGTCCCATTACCATGGCCATCAGCTTTACTCTTTTATTCTCCGAAAAACCATAGTCCAACACTTCCCGAAGAGAAGAGAAGCTACGGACTTGCCTAAACTCACAACCCGAAATTGCTTCCCATACTTCAGAGATTTTTGGACACTCCCATAATGCGTGGTAAGTTGTCTCAGGGGCTGAACGACAATGCTCACAGATATCATCCTTAAGGATTTTCCTCCTTTGTAAATTCCTTTTGACCGGTATCGCATCGCGACATGCACGCCAAAGGAAGTTCCAGACTTTATTTGGAATAGGGAGACTCCTTATTCTCTTCCAAATATCTTCATGGTGATGCTGGTTGGCTTGCGAGATGGAGAGATTGGCTTCATTAGCTAGAAACCTTGAGCCCGATTTTACCGAGTAGACACCTGAGGGATTAAAAGGCCATATAACCTTATCCTCTACGGGAATTGGACTTAGTGGAATACTAAGTATAAGGTCAACCTCAGAAGGGTGAAATAATCCACGTAGGAGGTTTGTATCTTATCTTCTAGTAATTGGGTTGATAAGCTCCGAGACCTTGGCTTCTTCAAAACCGGCTACAACCTGTGATCTAACTCTGGGACAGTTTAGAGATGGCAGCCAGGCATCATTCCAAACGCTGATAGACTTTCCACACCCAACCCTCCATCTAGCACCTCTCAAAAGTACGTCCCTACCCTGAAGCATACTCCTCCATGCATGCGAACTGGACATAGAATCAGTGGCCTCCAGTATAGAGCAATCCAGAAAAAACTTGGGTTTGAAGACTTTATAAAACAAAGAATTTTTGTTGTGCAGCAACCTCCAAGCTTGTTTGACCAATAAAGCATCATTGAAATTTGCTAGATCTTTGAAACCCATACCGCCTTCATTTCTTAGGTTGGCAAAGAGTATCCCATTTGATCCAATGAATCTTCCTCCTTTCTCCATTTTGTCCCTACCAAAATCTTCGGATAAGACTTTCAATTTCTAAGCAAAGACCCAAGGGGAGTTTGAAACAACTCATCGTGTATGTTGGTATTGCTTGAACCACCGCCTTAATTAAAATTTCTCTTCTTGCCTATGACAAAAGCTTTTCCTTCCACCCTTGAATTTTCTTCCAAACCCTTTCCTTGATATAGTTAAAACTGGCTTTTTTATTTCTTCCTACAAGAGAGGGCAACCCCTAATATTTCTCATATTGGACAATTTTCGGAACTCCCAATGCCATCTTTATATGATTTCAAGTATCCTCACAGGTAGATTTACTGAAAAAGATTGTTGTTTTGTTCCGGTTAATCTGTTGGCCTGAGCATCTTCCATACACCTCTAGGATATCCAGAACTTTTTGGCATTCTCCAATAGTGGCCCTGCAAAATAATAGACTATCATCTGCAAATGAAAGATGAGTGAGTCTCTGACCATTTCTGCAAAGTGAGTAACCATTAATATCTCCCTGTAGTGAGGCTTGATTAATAAGCCCGTGAAGACCCTCCGTGCAAAGCAGAAAAAGGAAGGGAGAAAGAGGATCACCCTGATGAATGCCTCTAGTCGGAGTAATCATCACCTTTGGTTCACCATTAACAAGGATCGAGTAAGAAACAGATCTGACACATAGCATGAGTAATTTGACCCAGTGATCTGAGAACCCCATCTTCACCATGACTGATTCAAGATAGTGCCATTCCACTCTATCATAAGCCTTACTCATGTCAAGTTTTATGGCCATAAAACCCTCCTTGCCCTTATGTTTCTGCATGCTGTGAAGAGACTCAAAAGCTACCAAAATGTTATCAGAAATAAGACGGCTTTTGGTAAAAGCACTCTAATGTTTAGAAATAATATTGGGTAAAATTCTCTTAAGTCTATTTGCTAGGACTTTTGAGAAAATTTTGTAAAATACATTGCACAAATTGATGGGTCTGAAATCAGATGCAAATTTCAGATTTTTCTTTTTTGGAATGAGGGTGATGAAAGTATGATTGAGATTTTCAGGAAGAGATGCAGTGTTTAAAAAATGGAGAATAGAATGAGAGACATCATCACCAATTAAATTCCAATAATGCTGAAAAAATAAAGGAAGCATACCATTAGGACCTGGTGCCTTCAGAGGGGCCATCTGCTTTATTGCCTGCTACACTTCCCATTCTGAGAAAGCTGTGGAAAGTTTCGAGTTCATTTCGGCATTAGTGTGCGTTTGTTTTAGCTTTTAGGAGCTGAAACGCACGTTTATATAAAAGCTGAAGCAACTTGTGCGTTTGGCTCAGCCCAAAACGCAACTTTTTGGAAAAAGTTGCGTTTTGGGCCAAGGCTAAAAACGCGCTGAGAACATGCAAAATTTATGGAGCTCTGGAGGTCCATAAGCAAAAAGTTCATGCGCGTTGGAACTATCCGTTAGGCTGGTTAATCAATTACCAAATTACCCTTGATAAACACTACAAACAAACACAACTATCTTTCTCTGTGCTGCTCTGCTACAGAACAAGCACAACAATCTTTCTCCGTGCTACAGAACAAACACAACAATCTTATTAATCAAATCATAACAAAAAAAAAAAGAAAAAAGAAAAAGAAAAAAGAAGTGGACAGAAGACAGAAGCCAGAAGCCATCTGACCCATCTGGACTGCGTTGGGGATGAAGATGAGCAACGGCACGAAGATGAGAGCTCCCTGGAATGTTCTTGAATGAGGGAGAAAAGGAAAATTTTCTTAACGCAGAAAGAGTTTTGGAATCAAGTAAAAAAAAAAAAAAAAAAGAGAGAGAGAGAGAGCTGGAGAGAAAAAGAGAGAATGGAGCTCCCTGAAATGTTCTGATGAATGAGGGAGAAAAGGAAAATAAAAGAAGGGGAGGGGGGGGGGAGGGGGGGGGGGGGGGCGTAGAGATAGTTGCCACGTGTGTGGAGGAGGAAAAACAAGAAAAAAAAGAAAAGAAAAGAAAAAGAAATGAAACGTAACTTATGGATGAAAGTGAATTGAAGAAAGGAAAAATAATATAAAAAATAAAAAATTCTAATTGAGAAATGCTACCGTAATATTTTCACAATATTTTCATAATAAATTTTAAGTAATAGATTGTTGTTAATTAATATTAGTTAGCAAAAAAATAATTTCAGTGGTGGGTTCAAATTAAAGTTAATAACAACTTTCCACATAAATTTCGTTGTGAAAATATTGCAAAAAATGTTGTAAACGTAACACTTCTCATAATAAAGTTTACACTGTAAGTTGTTATTGGTTTTCATTTGAACCTACTAATGACATTATTATTTTTTTTATCTACTATTAACAACTTGTTATATAGATTTTATTGTGAAATTTTTGTAAAAATGTTGTGTCCATAACTTGAATTAAGAGAGATAATTAAAACAAAGAATTCTCTTATCTTGTCCTTTTTGGTAATTTACCCTTCAATCTGCCACTTTTAAGTACTAACCAAACGCTCAGCTTTTTTATTATGCACTTTTTAGCAGTTTTTACCAAACACTCAACTTTTTGAAAAAACACTTTTTCATTATGCACTTTTTGAAAACTCCACTTTTTTATTATGCACTTTTTCAAAAAGTTGAACCAAACTCACCCTTAATGACCTTTGGGATGGTATTTGTGGCTGAATCACAAGGCAATGTGTTGGTTGACGTGAATAAGTCTTTGTAGTATTGCACTAAAGCATCAGCTATTTTGTCCTTATTCGATATCCACTCACCATGGTTGTCTCTAATCAGTGGCGGAGCCAGAAATTTAGGTCAGGGGGGGCAAGATTAAAAGACAAGATTGGAAGTAAAAAATTAATCTAAAAAAATTAATCGGTATTAATAACAAAATAAGTAAACAACTATATGATTATGTAATTGTTATACAAAATCTAACATAAAATGTAAACTTAAATTTATTTTTTCACATCTAGCTTATTTTACTCAATTGCCCTTGGCGATTTTTTATATTTTGAAACCGCTGCATGATTTATTCACACTCAATAGTCTTGAATATATCTTTCTCAATATATGTGACTAAGCAATCATTCATCACTGATTTCCTATTCGATTGCGTAATTGATTTTTAATTATGTTCATTACTGAAAAAGCTCTTTCAACAGTAGCTATTGTAACTGGTAAGATCAATGCTAAAGTCACTAATGAGTAAACCAATGGATATGAAACATTCTTTTTCATTTTTACCATCTTTTTAGCAAGCTATCCAATTCTTTTAACTGCTGAAAACTCTTCAGTGGACTGCATGTCATGGATATATGTCTCAAGTTGGCTATCCAAGAAAAAAACTTGACACATAAAAAAATTCTACAAGTGGCTTTGTCTAGTCTATCAAGTTTACTAAGTGTGATTCATTAATTTTATATATAGAATTGTACTAGGAGTAGAAGTCTACTACTACTAGAAAAGTTGAAAAAAGTAACGTGAATTCACTTAATTGAGATTTTTTTTTTTTTTTTTTTTTTTTTTTTTTTACCCTCCGCCCCTGTCTCTAATTTTATGGATCAGGTTCTTTCTTTTTCTTTGTGAGGCATGGCAGTGGTAAAATTTGGAATTTCTATCTCCAAACTTCGCCCATAAGTCCGAGTGAAGATGATGGACCTTACTACCTGGAAACTTTAAGAACTACTCATGATTTGCAAGTCCACGATCCAACCTTTCCCATATGGAGTGTCCGTCGGCAAAATGCTTCCTCCAAGTGAATTGAGAACCAACAAAACCGAGGTTGATGAACCCACATTCGTCAATGACATCTCTAAAGAGTTGCATTTGAGCTTGGCTTCTATAGCCACCTCCCACCTTTTCCGATATGCGGGTCAATTCATTAAAGTCCCCAGCACAAAGCCAAGGAAGCTGAAAACTACTATTTAAAAGTCGAAGACGATTCCATGCTTCATTCCTTCTGTGCGTGGCTGGTTCACCATAAAAACCAGTGAACCTCCAAGCCTTATCCCTTCCTTTATTGATGATGGAGTCTATATGATTCTTAGAAGAAGACTTCACATGTAGATCAAGTGAATTCTTCCAATAAAGAGCTAAACCACCTCCTCTGTTATTTCTCTCCACAAAAAATAAGTTCTCAAAATTTATATTCTGCTGAATTTCTTTTAGCCTAGCTTCATTCGCCTATGTTTCGGCTAAGAACACGACGGAGGGATCTTTGGCTCGAATCAATACCTTGAGCTCCTTTCCTATGCGCAGGTTCCCAAGCTCACGACAGTTCCACACTAGTAGACTCATTGCGGACGGTGGGGCTGCTGTACAGCCTCCACCAATGATAAGTTGTGTACATCCACCCTTGAAACCTGTTGCTTTTTTGTTGGTAACTCGGGCTGGGTTTCTTCATCATCTTTTCTGTTACGCTTAGCACCTGTATTGAGAGATAAAGGATCATTTTGCATGGGAATATCACGTGCCAACTTTTTCCATTTTCGTAAAGTCATGCACTCTGAAGAGGGAGGGTTATTGGAGTCATTCACGTGTGGGGTGAGATCCTGAACAGTGGCTTCACGTGCATTCAAAGAAATCTCCACCTCTTTCTCTAGAAAGGCCGAGATATGAGGGATATTGACTGTCTTATGATTCAGCTCAAAGTGTTGGTGGTCAAATTTTCCAAGTTCAGTATCTATTTCCTGGATTTGATTTTCAAAATCTTGAAGATTAGTATGGTAAGGAAATAAATTTGGATCGTAATCATTTACCTCATGATTTGGTGCATTAGAGATATTAATAGGCTGCGAAAATTCCTCCCTATCTTTCGTAGTTTCCATGTTTGAAACATGAGGAAAGTCCACCCCACTGCCGCCCTCGGGAACTGCCTGAACTTCATCACCACCGATTAGCGTGTCCACCCTGTGTGGTTCAGGGGTTGAGTGTGAAACCTGATCGTTCTGATCTAGTCCTCCAAAGCCATCCCCCATTCCTGGCACTATAGTGTAAGGAGTTCTCCCCGGATTGTAGGGCAGTGAGCGTAGCCATGCGCCATATTCTTGTTTTACTGCAGGTGTTTTATTCTTGTTGGCCAACCAAATCTCACACTCCTTGTCGACGTGGGACACTATACCACACCAATAGCAGAAATTAGGGAGTTTTTCATACTTGAAAGATACCCAAATCTCCTTATCATCTTCTAGGACAACCTTGCGACCTCGTCAAAGAGGTCACGATACATCAACTTCAACTCTAACACAAAGGAAATCCCCTCCTATCAACTCCTTCACATTCTCCGATGGGAAAACTGGTCCAATAGTTTCGCCCAGTTCATAAGTTGTTTCAGGATCTAACATTCGAATGGGCAAGCCGTGGATTTGCACCCAGAACTTCATCTTAGAAAACCTTAGACTTCTGGCTAGAACAGAATTATCGAATTTTTGGAAGAGGACAACAAGCTTGTCAAAAGACCATGGTTCATTCGCTAAGACTCGTTCAGCATCGGTTTCAAGTTCAAAGACGAATAAGAGTACATGGTCGCAAGCTTCCCTTATCGTGAACTCCTGTCGAGATCTCCAAAGGCGCTTAAAGGTCCGCCCCACCGCTTCCACATTAAGAGCTCTTCTTGTGAAAAATCTGGCAGCAAGTACATATTCCTTGTTAAGCTTATTTCTTAACTTTGATAAGCTAATCTTTTTTCCTTCTACATCTGTCAAAGAAAGCTTCTTCCAATCGTTGAGAATTTCCTTCATGAAGGCAGACCAAAGAGGTAAAAGAAACTGGGACGGAGCAGAGAAAGTCTAGAGGAATTCCCCTGCCCGTAATGGTGAATCCAAAGAAGCCCTACTGCTTGAACGGCTTAGCAGAGGGGATGGGATATCATTTGGCTGAAGATAATAGGGTTTCTACGTTTCGGCCTCTCAGAGAGAAACCTAAGACGAGAAAAAATTGGATTGAGGAGTATTTTAAGGCATGCAATTATACAACATAGAGCACAACAGAATTCACATAAAAAAAATTTAAATATCTCCAAAGAGATATGCATTTACTAATCTACCCAAGCTACACTTTCTGACTTCTAAAAAAAAAAACACTTACGTCTATCTAAAAGCCTATAGAATCATAACCTATACTCTGATACCACAAAATCCAGTTTCTAACAATCAAATTAGAGAATATAGAATGGAAACTAATGCAAACAATTACACCATCAAAATACCCAAAACAAGATATAGTTTCATTTACTTACCCACAAATTTTGAAGCTGAAATTTTAGTGTTAAGCTTTTGATTTCTTCTTTAGAGAAAGATATAGTGATTATTTGCTGAAAGAGAGAAGAAGGTCGTTAGTATGAGAGATGAGTGGCTATTGGTGAGGTGAAAGATGGCCGAATCAAGCACAAGCAAAGAGGCAGAAGAACAAAGGAAATAAAAGGAATAAAGAAACAAAGAAAAGGGGGTTTTATGCAGCAAGGAGATAAGGGAGAAAGGATTGGTGGGGCACGTGTCCTACTAAGGGAAGAAAGGCTTACGACTCACCCTTAACTTTTTAGAATTTACACTTACTACCCTTCCAAAAACTTATATTCTAGATAGGCCCAATTAATAAAATAATTATGCATATGTACCCTTACCTTTTAAAAACTTCTTTCTATATCATTAAAAATAGAGCCTAATCTTTTATAACATCAAAATATCAAAGCCTTATGCACTTAAAGTAATTAAGCTAGTAATAAGTATATAAATCCATAAAATTAATCATGCAATTAGGTTGGGATGTTACATCCTTCCCTCAAAAACATTTTCATCCTCGAAAATTGTACATATACCCTCAACAAAGAGATACGGATATTTTTGTCTCATTTCCTCCTCTGCCTCCCATGTTGCCTCTTCTGTAGAATGGTTTCTCCACAACACTTTGACTATAGGAATTGTCTTGGTGCGAGGAACTTTCTCCTTACGATCTAAAATCTTAATTGGGATCTTTTCATATGACAAGTTCTCTTGGTTTTGAAGTGGTTCATACTCTATCATATGCTTTGAATCAGGAACATATTTTCTAAGATTAGAGATATGAAACACATTATGTATCTTGGACAATGCAGGAGGTAAGGCAACTTGATATGCATTTGATCCAATTCTTTCATGTATCTCAAATGGTCCAACAAATCTAGAACTTAGCTTATTTGTTTTCCCAAATCTCAGCACTCCTTTCAATGGTGAAACTTTGATAAAATCCGTTTGATTCAAGAATGGCTAAAAGCTATTCAGAGTAGGCAAAAAAGCCATGCAGATAAGAAAGACGAGACATTGAATTCGATGTGGGGGATCATGTATATCTCTCATTGAATCTGTATCTCTCTCTCTAAAGAAGAAATCAAAAGCTTAATACTAAAGTTTCAGCTTCAAAGTTTGTAGGTAAGTAAATAAAACTATATCTTGTTTTGGGTATTTTGATGGTGTCATTGTTTGCAAGAAGAGTGAAGGCTGTTGGTGTGAGAGAGGAGTGGTTGTTGGTGAGGTGAAGGATGGCTGAATCAAGCACAAGCAAAGAGGAAGAAGAATAAAGGAAATAAAAGGAATAAAGAAACAAAGAAAAAGGGGTCTGATGCAGCAAGGAGATAAGGGATGAAAGGGTCATAACTCGCTCTTAATATTTTAGAATTTACACTTACTACCCCTCCAAAAACTTATATTCTAGATAGGCCCAATTAATAAAATAATTATGCATATGTACCCTTACCTTTTAAAAACTTCTTTCTATGTCATTAAAAATAGAGCCTAATTTAAGAGCATCCGTATCAGATGTGCCAAATGTGCCAAATGCCAAATATTTGGCACATTTGGCACACCAAACACTAAAATCACTCATTTATCAGATGTGTTAAATGTTCTAAATTTTTGCAATATGCTACAGTGCCATCACAAATTTGGCACTGTACGGACAAATGTGGCATAATATATATTATTATTTTATTATGTATTCTCTCTCCTCATCACAGTATCATATCACTCTCTCCGTCTCATCTCTGTCTTCCCTCTCGTCTCTATCTTCTCTCTTCGTCTTCCACAGCACACCGAAGACCAATGGCCACCACTCAACGCCGCCGATCACACCACTCGACGCCCCCGACCAATGGCCACCACTCTTCTCGCTTCGGGTTCTTTTTTTTTTTTTTTTTTTTCCATTTTTCTTTTTTCCGTTCACTTTTTTTGGCTGTGGTTTGATGGGTGGGTTCGGATGGGTAGATCGGTGGTGGGTGGGTTCGAGTTGTGGGTTATGGCGGTGGGTGGGTTGAGTTTCATGGGTTGATTGTGGGTTATGGCGGTGGGCGAATCGGCTGGTGGTGGGCGAATCGATTGTGGGTTATGGCGGTTATGGCGGTGGGCGAATCGGCTGGTGGTGGGCGAATCGATTGTGGGTTATGGCGGTGGGCGAATCGACTGGTGGTGGGCGAATCGTCGGTGATGGCGAATCTCTGTTCTGATCTCAGTGGTGGGTTTTTTTTTTTTTTTTTTTTTTTTTTTTTTTTTTTTTTTTTTCTGGTGATCTGTTCTGTTCTATTTCTGGGTGTGGTTGTAGTAGTAGTTGTTGTTGTTGCTGTTGTTGCTGTTGTTGCGGTGGTGGTGCCGATCTCTGTTCTGATCTCGGTGGTGGTTTTTTTTTTTTTTTTTTTTTCCTGGTGATCTGTTCTGTTCTGATATGTTTTCTGGTTGTGGTTGTGGTTGTAGTTGTCGTTGTTGTTGCTGCTGCTGCTGCCGTGGTGGTTGATGATGACGATGACTGGGGGGAGGAATTTAGTATATTATTTTAATATGTAAGAAATATTATTTTAATATATAGAATTGTAGTATAAAACATCTGATAAATGAGATGTTGTAAAATGACGTGGTAAAATAATAAAGTAGGGTTTTAATGTGGCAAAATGGCATAATTTTTGCCACATCTGATGCGGATGCTCTTATACATCAAAATATCAAAGCCTTGTGCACTTAAAGTAATTAAACTAATAATAAGTATATAAATCCATAAAATTAATCATGCAATTAGGTCGGGATGTTACATAAAGTACCATCTTTGCATGCTTATTTGAAGGTTTGTCTTGAGTTCTTGCTATTGTTGGAAAGCTTGTGCAAAGCACCTTTTGAAAGTCCTAACTTTTTGGAATTTGGTGTAGTGCGCAAAAAGTTATGCATCTCTAAAGTTGGGTGGAACAAATGGGAAAAATTCTCAAAGTTGGTTTTTGCCATTTTTACACTAGCGATTTCTAACAATCCAGACATTGTCTTGATATGCATTTTTTCCAAGATGTAGATAATCATCTCTAGTTTAAGAAAGTTCCAAAATTTTTGAAACATTTTTTTCATGAGCAATGAGAAATTTGTTTGCAAAGTTGATACAAAAACCTGATTTTGGACATTTTTTATTGGTTTCCCATGATTTGTCATATTTTTACGAACATAATTTTTGGCCTTTTTGACCTCCGTTTTGTTTAAATGTGATGCTTGAAAAGCTTGTGATGTCTACTTTCTAAACATGTCAACTTCATGGTTCTAATTTTCAAATTTGAAAAACTAGATACCTTGGAAGTTAGAATTAAACTCATCTTTTTGGCTTAAAAATCCCATTTTGGTATTTTAAAATAAAAAAAATTATTCGAAGGGAATTTTTGGCAATCCAAGCATACGAAATTGAAGTTTGTCATAACTTTCCAACTACTCCTTATTCAAACCAAAGCCATTTGATTATAATTCAATTAAGATTAAACTATAATTAAACTTTAGGACAGTGTCTCAAAAATGACCTAGCGTTTTTTTTACTTTTTCATTGTTTTTGCTCTTGCTTGTTTTAAGTCCTATCTTTGCATGTAAGCTTTCATTTTAAAGAGAATTCAGTTATTTTCGATACGAGTTCAAATTTATCTCGATCATATTGTTGTATTTTTGCTCAAATTGTGCTCAAACTCAGTTAGCTGTTGTCAAACTTGAAAAAGTGTTTGGAAATATAAATTTTGATGTAAAATGGTGAAATTTGGAGGTTGGTGTGAATTTTTGGGTTTGTTTGATTGTTGATCAACTAGGTCAAAGGTTGGCCTACAAAGGACATTTTGGTCATTTTGACTATTAACTTGTAAATTTAACTAATTAGACAATTTGGATAGATTAAGTTAATTTTGACATTCCCTTAATCCCAAGGTCAATATTGTAAATTTTTTGAATATTTAAGTTTAAATTAGGAATTTTGCATGCAAACTAAGGTCAAATAAAATAAGATGTTGACAAACCTATCAGGTCAATAAGTTAAACTTTTCTTCAATCCATTTCACATGTTAAGGTTCTATCTTGACCAATTTTCCCAATGATCGAAAATCCCTTATATATATATATATTCATTCATTCAAGTTTAGACGGATTAGTGACTTTGGGTCCAATTTTGGTAAATCATAGTAATTGAGTTTATTGGATTATGCTTAAGAGTTTAGCTCTCCTCTTGTTTTCTCCTATTTAAATATAGATGAATGACACCCAGTAAACTAAGAGCATCAGCAGTGGGGCTTGTATATGCCAAATGCTAGGAACATTCGGCATTTAAGCCCCAAAACTGCTCCACAATGGAAATGTCATATTGCATATGCCAAAAATATTTTGAGATTTTGCTACAGTACCATCTCAAATGTAAGATGGTACTGTAGCTAAATGGTATTAAAAAAAAAATTTTAATGCTTCCTCTCATTAAAATAATTTAACCAGCAATTTCTCTTTCCTCTCTCATTTTTTCTCTTTCTTTTCTCTCTCTTGCTTCTCTCTCTTTCTTTATGCTCTCTCTTCTTCTTCTTGCTCTATGATTCTTCTCAATATCTTCACTCTCTCCGGCAACACTCTAGATCGGCGTTGGGTTTCTAAATCGGCGGTGGGGTTCTAAATCGGTGGTGGGTCTCTAGATTAGCGGTGAGTTTCTAGATCGGTGGTGGGTCTCCGCTTCCTTCGAGCTTCGCGAATCCGCTTCCTTTGAGCTTCGGCGGTGGTGGGTCTGGTTTTTTCCCAGCGGCGAATCTGCTTACAATTCTCTGGTTTCTTTTTTTTTTTTTGTGGTGTGGTGTTGATGGGCGGATAGGGTGGTGGTGGTGGTGTTGATGGTCGGAGGGCCATAGGTGCAGCGACGTGATTCTGGTCTTTTTCTTTGGGTGTTTTTTTTTTTTTTTTTTGTGGTGTTGATGATTTTTTTTTTTTTTTTTTTTTTTTGTTGACGGTAGTTTATGGGTTGCTGGTGGTGGTGGTGTTGGTGTGCAGCAGCGGTGTTGATTGTGGATCTTGGACAGAAGGAAAGAGAAAGAAAGAATAAATAATGTATAAATAATGTGTTGTATTGGATAATGGTAATTGTGAGATATATTATTTTATTGCGTAAAAATATTATTTTAATGAGTAGGATTGAAAAATAAAAGTTGGGATGTTGGAGAATTGTAAAATTGTATTGTATAATTGATAAAGTGACTTTTTGAGATAGTAAAATAAGATGAAATATAGAATCCAGCTGTGGATGCTCTAAGAATCTAAAGGCAAAAAAGGCCCACATTGTTCTCTCTTAATTCTTTCTCTCTCTCTCTCTCTCTCAAAAAAAAAAAAAAAAAATTGCTCTTGTGGTAACATGTATACATATTTAGAGGTTCATAAAAAAAAAGTATACATATTTAGAGTTACATTTTTTTTTTTTTTTGAGAGGGTATATTTAGAGTTACATAAGTGTCAAATAATAACCATCACGCACTCTTAACATGGTGGTCTTTTCATAAGTAATAAATTTTTGTGGGATAGAGGAGCAGGACCGCAAGAGCCACACATAAGTTAAGTCAGAGTAGAATTTTTATCCTACATAAAAAAAAAAAAAAATTTGAATATAATTTTTATCTCGTATAATTTTTTTTTTTTTTGGACACCACAACTCATCATGCATCAAATGCTTGGGTTGTTTTTTGGGAAAATGAAAATCACCTGGGATTTTGTATTGTTTTTCTTTCCCTATTAATTAAAATCAAATGAATTATTAACTAACTGATAAATACAAAAATCAATGTTTATACAACCAAAAAAAAAAAGAAAAAAACCTGAAATTTATCCGTTTTTAGTAAACAGAGTCTATTTGAGGAGTAGAAGAGAACAGCAGTAGTCATAAACATAGCGAAACGGATGTACTACCTAATAAAATGGTGACAAATAACGTATTATAACGTAGGCTCTTTCAGATTCAAACTTCACTCTTTAAATCTAGATCTTCGCCTCTCTCTCTCTCTCTCCGATTATTCTTTCTCAAGGTACGTTTCCGTTTCTGTATTTGCCGCAATTTGTGTAACTCATTTCATGTGTTTCTCTGTTTGGTTGCTGAGAAAACCAAGGAAAACAGTGGAAAAAGAAAAGGGAATCAAGAGAAAATTTTGGATTCTTTCTCTTTCCTGCATTTTTTTTTTCTCAACAACTAAACAGAAACTTGGATTGCATTATTATTGTATCAGTTATTGGTTTTTTTTGGATATTTGCTGTTTTGCTTCAATTGCATCTTGAGTTTTATGTATATATATATGTGTGTGTGTGTATTTTAGAAGATCAGGCAATTATTTGATGGAAATGTAGAGCTTGCAAATTGTAATTGCGTGTGAAATTTTGTCAATATGTGTTTTGGATTTAGAGTGAAGAAGATGAAGCTTAAGCCTTGTAAGCAGTAACTAGAAGTGCTATAGGTCACAATTAAGCTGCATTTTGGTTTAGGAAAGACTATGATTTTAGGGTCCATAGGGTGGAAGAGGAGGAAAGAGTTTTATAAATGAATTAGGTGATTTATAAAGTTTTATGGTCTTGATTTGTTCAGTCACCTTAATGAAAAAGGTGGACTTGGGAAAAACATTTGGGTTGTAAAATTAGGTTGATGGTTTGAAAAATGAGTGTTACAATTGTTGGTTGTGGTGTAATCGTCTATGAGAAGACAAATGAGAGATGGAGAAGAAATTCTAAGACTCGGGTTCAGTTAAACCATGCACTTGGGGCTGAGTTGCATCATGGAATTGTCTTTAAGTGGATAAGTTTCCATTGAATTGAGAGTACATAGGTACGGTTATAAAACATCTCTCATTTCCATTAGGAATAGGATTGAAAATTTGAAAGTATTCAATTCCAAAATTACTGTCTTGGCAAAAATTGTTATACAAAAATTAAGTATAGAAGTTGAATAATTAAATTCAATTGCTAAAGAATAGAACTGTAAAAGTCTCAGGCTATCTAAGTCAAGTGCACAGGTTCGATCTTGAGAGTGGCCACTCCTGCAAAAATGGTTAAAGGTTATGTTATTGCCAAATGTTGCCAACTATGACCTTGCTTGGCATGACAGACTCTGACTGAGGAGTGAAGATCTTTTGTTCTTGCTAACAAATGGAAACCACAAATATTTATATATATAAAAAAATGGAAACCACTAATACATCCCACTTATAAGAAATTATTGGATTATCAAAATATCATTGACTTAAAACAATTTAAGAAAACGTGTACAAGCAAAAGTATTGACTTCTAACATCAAGGAAACTTAAAAAACCCACTTGAACTTAAATGATTTTTCTACTGTTCGTTAGCCTCGAAGCTTGCTCCTTGTTAATTCTTTTTCTCATTTGCATCTTTTAAATGTGGCTGACCCTAACCAATTTGTTGAGGATCTATAGCTGATCCCAAAAATTTGGGATTAAGGCTTGTTGTTGTTGTTGTTGTCTCTCATCTACATCCTACGGATATTTTTTATCACCTGATGAAAGAACATTTTAGATTTATCGGTTTATAGTAAAACAAATCTGCTTTGTTTAATGCATTAATTTTCCCTTTGTTAACAGTTTCATGCTCTTGCTGGAAGTAGATATTATTTACTTTATGTTTGTTTGGCTTGTGAAAATGAGAAACTCAATCTGATTAAGCTAAATGGTTTTCTTAGGGATAGCTGGCTGGAGGTTTTTGTTCCCATTGGTTTTGAATATTGAATATTGAAGATCAATAAATCTCATTTTAAATATTTTTCTGCTTGCAGCCATAACAGCTATAAACGTTAACAAGCTACAGAAATTCTACGTCAAAATATAGCCTCCATGTTGCATTTATGTCATATTTTGTTATTTTGAAAATTCAATCAGAAGAATCCTCAATTCTCTGTATCTTACTTTGCAGTAATGTGGAAGCGTGGAATCAAATCAAAGGCTTGGAATGGGCCTCAAAAGTTTCGAATCACAATTTTACTGTCTGTTATTCTGATTCTTGTACTTTTAATATTGTTAGTTCATGATAATGGTAGAAAAACCATATTATCATCTGGACTTCTGAAGCAGAAATGGAATAGCTTTGAGTCTTTGGTGCAATTTAATCCAACGATGGAGGTTCTGAATGGGACAGAATTGATTTGGCAAATACCTGATACACCTAAGGCAGTTCTTTTTCTGGCACATGGGTGCAGTGGCAGAGCTGTTAACTTTTGGGACAGATCTTCTACCTGCCCTAATTGTGTTGGTTTGCCTGAAGAAAGGCTACTCGTCCTTCATGCTCTTACTCAAAAGTTTGCTGTTCTTACCATCTCAAGTGCAGGTAGATGCTGGACATTTGGGGAGGAGATGTTCATTGTTAAAGATATTATAAGGTGGTGGGTTGAGAAAAATAAGCTTCAAAAGCTTCCTCTTGTGGCTTTGGGGGCCTCCTCTGGAGGGTACTTTGTTTCTGTTCTTGCCACTCAGTTGAAGTTCAGTAGTATTACACTTATGATTGCCGAGGGCAGATTTGATCAAATGGATATCACTGAGGATTATCCACCTACACTATTTGTGCACATGCCCAAAGATCAATTGAGGCAGCAGAAGATTCATGAAAATTTGGAAATTTTGAGAAATAAAGGTGTTGATGTTGCAGAGATTGAATGCATGGAGTTCCCCTTGTCTTCACACTTTTTTGCCGACAGAATTCCAGGTATTGACCAAACTGTTTCTGCTAAGTTGTTTGAACTTTTCCAAGAGAAGGGCTTCATTGATGAAAATGGATATATGAAAAATGATGGACGTGCTACACGTTGGAAACTAGCACTCAAGGAGAGTAATATCCATTTGCCAGATAAGCATTTAGCACAACACATCCAAGAGGAGTTGAATCTTGCATTTGCCTACCATGAAATGACTAGCTTACATTCTGACCAGATCTTTAAATGGTTTGAATCTCATATAAGCTGATCAGAACCTATATAGAGCCACATTTTCCTCGGCCTTTAAGATTTATGTGGAATAAAGTCTGGCCAGAATCTGAAGCAATTTGGTTGTACAGCATATCACTAATTTTATCGGCAATCTCTCAAATGTGAGTGAGAGTTGGAAAGTTTACCTGGTGAGATCGTTCTTCCAAATCAATTAGAATTTAAGTGAATCACATGAAGAAAAAGCTATGGCATTTTCCCAAATGTAGATGCTTTGCTTGAAGCATGCACACTGAAGTGTTAGGTAAATGATGCTATCCATGGAAATTAAAACAGTATTGAATGTAAATGCTTTATTATTCAACATGTTATGGAACTACAATAGTCTCTGTTGCTTTAATAGGATATTGGCATGATTGCTCTGATTTAGGATACAATTTAAATTTCCATACTTGTCCAGACTAAAAATCCATGTTGAACATGTAAATTGATGGGCAGGATTTTATTAGAATGGTGTAAAGAGATTCAATATCCACTGTTTATTCAGTCATTTTTCTATGAAGAATATTCAGTAAGTGAACTAGATATGCTGACATCAATTCCTTGTTCTGTGTGTTGAATTTGATGGATATATTGCCTTGGACAATATTTTAAGTGGTAGGTGCTAGGTTGCAGCGCTGTATCTGGTGGTGGTTTGGGGGGCTGTGAGAATTTTTATTTTTATTTTTATCTTTTTGTTGTTGTTTGGTGTAGCTGTGGGGTTCTGCTGTTGGATGATGGGGATAGAAGAAAGGTAGGTAGATAAAATAGAAAAATGACTTCCTAATAAAATTTAGGTTGAACCTTTTAGCTCTTAGGACTTCTAGTTTGACTAGTAAAATAAAAACCTAATGAAAAAACTAACCTAGACTCAAAGAAACTAAATCCTAAGATACTTAGGATCTTAAAAAAATTTGTAGACATATATAAATTTTTTAAATACCCTTAATTTGAAACAGTTGTTGAAATTATAGTTTTGCCCCTGACTACAAAATTGACCATAGTTTATTAAATAAAAACCCAAATTAAAAAATGTTTTCCCTAAGACGCATATAACTAGACCTTTGAAACCACGACTCTTACTTCAATTGAACATTACTTATGTGTTAAGTCTTGAATAGGCGAATTAGAAGCAAATTAATCTTCCATGGAGAATTTACAAATTCATGCTTTGTGGGACTGTGGAGCTGCCCAAGATGTTTGGGCCAGCTGCTCTGTGCATCTCCAGAAGTGTTCCCATGGTCAAGAGGACATGCTTCAACTGGTGGAAGAGCTGATTTCTCCCCTTGAGCCTTTGGAATTGGAGCTGTTTCTAGTACTGACATGGGTCATCTGTCACCAACAAAATGCAGTGACTTGCAGAACTGAATTACAACAGCCACAGACTCTCAATGCTCAGGCTAGGGACATCCTTGAGGAGTTTCATTGTGTGCAACAATATAATTCAAGACCAGCTCTACAACAGTTGCTGTCTTGGTGGTTTACCCCAACACCAAATCTCCTTAAAATTACGATGCTGCTATTTTCAAGGAGTCCAGAGCAACGGGGTTTGGTGTGATTGTTCGTGATGAGAAGGGAGAGGTTATGGCCTCCATCAGTGTGAGATAGTGAAGAGGTAGAGATCCTTGCCTGCAGGAAAGACAATCATTTTTGCAATGAAAGGTGGCTTTATAGAGCTTATAGTCAAAGGTGATAGTTTGTTTGTTATGAGCTCATTATCTTCCTCAGGACCACACTTCTCCAGGCTGGGATGTATTCTTCATGAAATCCAATATATAGGATCCGTTTTGTTAGACATTTTGGAGATTAAAAGAGAGTTTTTAAAATCCAAAACTTTGTTTTGCAACCACAACTCCTCGTAGCTTTTTTTTTTTTTTTTTACAAATGTTCATTTTAAACTCAAAACACAGTTTTCCAACGGCTTATACAGATGCACCCATAGTAGCCGCATTAAGAGTTTGTCAGTTTACTTTGTATAAAGCACACTGGTAATTCATTAGGCCACTCATTAGCAAGGCTTGCCAAAAATATAGATGAAGATCTTATTTGGATAGAAAACTCACCTCCATGCAATGGAGACTCTGTATTTCGATATTTTTGTTGGGCTATGTAGAGCCTAGTTTATATTTGATTCGGATTATGATTTGAACTGAAATAAAAGTGTTACGGTTTTTAATAAGAGATTTTTTGAGGCCTAGTCCATGGAGCAGAAGCTTGGGCCAATAGCCCCAAGTCGACCCATTTTTGGCTCATTGTGAATTGCTTGTGTGGGATATAAATACTATTGTTTCAGATTAGGGTTTGGTTTGTGTTGTTAGAGAGACAAAAACACTATATTACCACATCTTGTATTTTCACTTGAAAATAGTAAATCACTGCAACTCTGTGGACGTAGGCAAATTGCCGAATCACGTAATTTCTTGTGTCTTGTGATTGTCTTGTGTGTGTGTTATTTTTCCTATCTATTTTTCGCCTCTCACAAATATGAGAATTCGTGTATATTCCCTACAATTTCTTCCTCTGATTAATGAAATAACAACTTTCCTCCATTTTTTTTTTTTTTTTTTTTTTTTGGGAAGGTCCAACGACGTAGAATATAACACATGTTTATCTATGCTATTGATACATCAAGAGTCAACCAAACTTGCTTAATAGTTAGTATATGTTGCAAACATAAACAGTTTTGATAAACTATCATTAATTCAAAAGCATAAGCTATTAGGAAATAGTTAATTTAATCATTTATGCATTTATTCTAAGACTATTCTTCACTTGTGGGCCCTAACGGATTTTTAACTTTTTAAATGGGAGGCAAAATAGAGATAGAGTTTGAACTTAGGACCACCAGCTCTACTACGATGATAAACTACCACTAACCCCTAAAGCTTATAAGGGTATTAAGATATGGTAAATTTAATTATATAACAATTTATGCTGACATTTCAACCAAGATACCCATGAATTCAAACTGTTATGGGAGTCTATGTACCCTTTTATTGCTAAATCTTCGACAATAAAATAATTTTATTTATTGTATTGTGTTGGGTTGTCAACCCAATCTAAATCCTAGGTCCAAAATCCTGTGCCCAGTTGTACTTCATTCTTAGGTGAGTTGGTTCAGCTGTTTAAGCTGATCTTTGTATACAATATACATGATAGGTAGCTTATGCATTGTCCCAATGGAGATCCTCAGACTTCTGTCATCTAATCCAATATAAGATTTATTTCAGTATCAATAGGAGCTGGCATGTGTTTTTCCATGTATGTTGTTGCCTGTATTTATTCAAATATCATATCCATATTCCTCGAAAGTAATTTTCATTATAAAAGTTGCAGTTTTGTCATGTTCTTTTCAATTAAAAGGCAGGTTTCTGGCATTTATGTATATGCATGTTAATTGTACCTTCAATATTGCAACTTCATGTTGTTCATATGAGATAATGCCAACATGCCTAATCTAACTATATTTTAACTACTTATTTGTATTCACTTGTCAAAACTTTAAGAAAATTAATGTTCATTGTGTGATCCAATCATCCTAACTAAAAGCCTCTTCACTCCATTCTTTTATTATCCTGGTTATCTTCTGATTATTATAGAAGCTTTTTTGAGTTCTGCAAGCAGTTCAAAAATTTGCACTTTTTTTTTTTGGTGTCAAATGTTGGTTTTGAGGTTTGTTTAGATCAGGGTGAAAGCATTGCTTTCATTAAGTATATTCTTTAGCCCATAATAGCAAGTGCAATACCTGGTTATTGTCTAACAATGCAAGGTTTTTGGAAGGGAATATCTGAATATGGTGTTCCTTCAGCAAAAGTAGCCACTCTCAAGAATTAGACCCATCCATTCCAGTTGCATTTGACGTCCTAAACCTTTAGTATTTCATTTTTAGCCTTTTGTCTTCTAGAAATTGAAAAAACAAAAAAACATTTTTCATCCCCTAGCTACCTTTTATTTGCTTTATTTATTTATTTTTTTGTTGAGAATCATTTGCTTTAATGTAAAGCTATATTTGAGAGGTGTATGTATATATAAAGTTGCTGGGTTCACCAGAAAATGGTTAACAATGGAGGTTATACAGAACCTTATAATCAGCTTGACTAGAAGGTTGAGATAATATAGTTTATTGATTCTTTGAGTTACAAATCATGCTCACTCTATTTAAAAACTATAGGTCAAGAATATAAATCAAGATTTACATTTGAATGCATAAAATTTCAGCAATGTTTTCAGTAATGTTTTCCTTGAAATATTTCGGTAAGTCCTGAAATTTTGCGTGATAATGACTACCAATTTTATCTAGTTGGACACTCCAAAAAAAGAAAGAAAATAGAGAAGGTTTTAGGCAGTAGGATTCTGATTGAATTTGAAAAAATTTGAATTTGACAGCTTCACACCACCTTCCTTTTCTTTACCAACCACAACATGGTACAGTTGGGAATTAATGTCATACTTAGTACACTTGGGCCTAGGTACATAATACATATTGACCAAACCTGGTATGGCTTTGTAAAGGTCATCTCCTATTTATTATTTATTATTATTTTTTTTGATAGGATCTCCTATTTATTATTGATATTATGCTTTAATAGAATTTGCTACATCAATGTTAGGAATTCTCATACTCCTCTGGTGGTGGTTGTGTCCCATTAAAATATTTCTCAATATACACATGCAATTCTCATAGCTTGCGTTCCAGCTCTCTGTTCTTTTGGCTTTCTCTCTTTGATTATAAGTAAATATCAAGTTTGTTATTCAATTAACTTCCATTCAGCTGATTTTTCTGGATACCAACTTGAGGGTTCCACTTGCCAAATTTCCTATTATATTTGCAAGTCGTCTTCATATCTGTTGATGTGAAATAATGTTTTTCAGATTATAACTAGCTTGCTGCTATTTAATTTTTGCTGTACCTAGAAATCATTTAGTGCCACTGAATCATGGTCTTCCATCAAATTAGCCCTCTTCCCCACCACCTCCCCCACATTAAAAGAAATGAAAAAGAAAAATGGAAATGAAAAGGAACTAGAATCATGGTCTCAATCTAGATCTAATGAAGCATTGCATTAGCCATTAGAAGTGTTCCAATCTGGGACCACACTATATTTGAAGAAATTGTGACTGTATACTCCATTATTACGAGGTATTTCCTTTCTTTTGTTGTCTTGTTAGTTCGGTTGATATGCATTTATTGTTATGTTAAATTACTTCATCTGTTCTCTGTAGATATGTCAGATGTGTTGTGATGGGAAACTATTTTTGATCTAGGCATGCATTTTATTTATATTTAACAAAAGATTGCAGGATCTGTCAACTGTTATGGTTGAATTTGGAGTTCTCTTTAACACATGACCAGTAGTGAAATTAATCTTTTCACTTCAATCATATTGTTTGCTTGCTAATGGTTCTATTTTGGTAAAGATGTCTATAACAGGGAACCAATTTATCTACCCTTCTTTGAGTTGTTGAAATTTGTTTCTGTTGGCGTAGAGAATTTTGTTCATGGTTGGTTTTAATATATATAACAGTAGAGAAAAACAGAGAAATTATCCACATAATTATTGTTATAAGAAAAGTCCTGAAAATCATCATCGAATTGAAATCATTAGCACATTGTATATGTGAATTGGGTTCACATCATACAACCTCCATTCAAAAGATTCAAACTGTTGTTGGAACCCTTCATTAGATAGCTCTAATATCTATAAACTGCTGCAAGTCTATTTTAGGGAACAGTGAGATGATAATGATGCAAAATTATTACATTCTTGCATCTTATAGCTGAAACGTTATCTTGATTTTAAGGATATTAAAATCTTTTATACTAATATAATCATTTTTGCATAAGTTGCAGCATTGTGCCGCAGGCATTAACATGATAAAGGGTGTGGTGAAAATCAACATCCACCCACCCTCCACCTCCTGCTCTCTGCCTTCCCTCACCCACCAAATGGTGGGAGTCGTAGTTATAAATAAGATGGATATTTGACAGATAAGGCTTGTATTTTCATTTTGTAAGTTCTTTGTTATGTTATGTTCTTCACATCTTTATTGAAGGAGAATTTAATTGTTTATTTACAGTCAAGATATAATGAACGTTGTCTTGAAACAGTGGAAATTATGAATGATTAGGAGCGACCAGAACTTATTGAATTCTAAGCTGACACGAGTTATGTGGTAACTAATCTATGATTTAATAACGCTAAGATTTAGCTTTGCTAGTGCTGTAACCTGTAATAGCATTAGTGACCTGAATCTTAGGACTTTCTTATCCCCAAGCTGCTTAGAGAACTTGAATTGGTAATTAATGGCTTTCCTAATGCTGTTCTAGATGCTAATGCATGCCTATGCCCGAGTCTTAATTTTCCTATTTGCTGTCATTATAGAGATACTCCCTTCAGTGTATTTATCATGCCACTATGCTGCCATTGCTTTGGATAACAGCTAAGATGGCTCTATGTAGTTTTGAAAAAGAATATTGTAAATATTGGTCTTTTGAAAAGTGGAAAAGTGTACGCTGCTTTTATGCGAAACGTGCTTGTCATGCTAGCACTTCTAACATGCACTTCATGAATGACACCACAGCTACATTTTTTTTTTTAAAAATTATTTTGCAAAAGAAATGCTTTAGAAGGTGTTTGGTATATACACTTAAAAACTGAAAATATGTATTTAAAAACGTGTGAAAATATGTGTGTAAAAAAATGTGAAAATACGTATAATATTATTTAAAAATTAAAAACATGTGTTGAGTGGGTGTACCAAATAGAGTCTGTTTCTTGTTGATTTAGCAGCCTGAAGCATGGAGTGATTTGCAAAAGGTTAAATTGTTCCCCAAAGTTTGAATTTAAGTGTTTCTATTTTAGCTAATCTAGCTGTGCCTACCAGTATGCAACTTTTGGCGAGACTAGTGATTTTGATGGGCTAGAGAGAGAGAGAGAGAGAGAGAGAGACACACACACACACACACACACACACACACTGAGAGTTCTAGTTCAATGAAAATATTAAATTCAAACTAAAACATGAATTTATTTATAACTAAGAAAACATAGGCTGAGCATAAAAATTGTTGACATGGTATCCATCTTAACATGCTATGACATCACAGATATAATAAGATACTTAGAAGACACAAAATCCTAAATAACACCACACTGCTAGAGTCTAAAGATAAAATGCTTTCACAAACTGATGAACCAAATACTTCTAGTCTCTGGGCTTGAGTTTGCCCTCATTTGCCTGCTTGAAAAGATGAGCCTGAGCTGCTGCGGCCTTGTTTGAGCTGAGTGCTGCCATAAAACTCTCCCTGACCTGCTTTGTTGTGAAAGGGAATCTATTGTTCACCATGGAGTTGAGCAAGGAAGCAGTCCCTTCTCTATATAGTGCCCCAAGCCCATCAGTTCGTGTGTTGGAAAGTGCTTGCTGCAAGGTGAGGTGTGCTCCAAACCCTGGAACGCTAGTCACACCAAATGCATTGCCCATAGTTCCCCACCAGCCTAACAGACCCCAGATGATTCCTGGGTGAGTCCTCCAGTAACTGCAAATCAGCAAACATCCATGAAATTGTTAACCTAGTGACCATTAGTATATTTCGTGTATATTCATGCAGGTGTTAAGTATAGTAACTTACGTGCATGTACCAATGATCGGTGAATTAGGATCAGGGAGGAATGGAGGTGTAGGTACGAGGGGGCTTGGTGGAGGGGTGGTGGTGCTTGGCGGGGTTTCGATGATTGGTGTTGGGGGGCTACCTTGTGAAGTTGGTGGGGAATTGTAGTAACCACCACCTCCTGAAGGAGTAGATGGTGTTGATGGAGTTGGATCATGATGTGGGGGGGTTCCACAATTTGAAGGGCTTGGTGGTTTTGGGCTGTGGCCTCCGTGATGTGGTGGATTTCCATGAGAAGGTGGTGTGCCTCCATGTGATGGTGGTGTGCCCCCATGCGATGGTGGTGTGCCTCCATGTGGTGGTGGTGTTCCATAGCCTCCATCTGGTGGTGGTGTGCTTACATAGGGAGGACTAACTGTAATCGGAGGACTACCTGTAAAATCAATGCAGTGCAGATTGTGGGATGAGAGTGAAAATATTATAATTCGAGTGACGTTAAGCTTGATGCAATATATTTCTGATATAATTACTAAATAAAACGTGACATACTGCTAGAAACATGGCCATCATGTTGACTCTGGCTACACAGTACACACTAGTAAAGCATAGAAGCTGAAGAAATTCTACTTGAAAAATAATCAGCAACTTTAAGCTTGATGCAATATATTTCTGGTATGGCCATTACATTGACTGTGGCTACGCTCTAGTAAAGCCTAGAAGCTGAAGACTTTTTACTTGAAAAACTAGCCATCTTGAGGGGAAATGTTTTGACTTTACTTAACTACAGTTATTTTATACCAAAAACACTTTAATATTCTATTAAGTGTAATCTATAGCACCAAAACATGTCCCTGTGTGTGAGGATGTAAGAGAAAGATATACCTCTTGGGAAATGTGGGTCTGGAGGGAAGTAGAAGTAGTTCTTCTGATCTTCAAAGCTTGTTGACACTACATGCATCACCAAGTTCTGAGAGAGCAATGCAGCGACCAAAGTCCATGTGAACATAGAACTAAACTTGCTTGTCTGCCTCTCCATCTCTGTGTGCTTCTAAAGAACTAAGGCTGAAGGGAAAGAGGAAAGTGTAGGATGAGAGTGTTTGAGACAAGGAAGCAGTGGTGAATATAAAGGCTAGACATGGTGAAGTAAATACAAGCAGGTGAAGGAGGGTGTGGTTAGTTGATGTGTTGCAGGAGCATTTACTCTTATCATTTACTACTTCAATTGCTACAATAATGCTTTGGTTTAAAACACCAGCCAAGCATTCCAATCAGCTTTGCCTAACACTGCTATTCCTCTAATATAATATTTATTTCTTCCACGGTAAATTATGTATTGAGGTTGATTGTCTCGTCTGGTGTGGGTTAATTTTGGCTATGGATGCATATAAGTTGTCACTCTTGCTAATAGTAGTGGAGCTGAGCTTCGGCTAATAATTGCATGTCTCTTTTTTAAGGAATCTAGGGCTTTTCCTTTTCCCCCTTAAGATTCAGTGTGTGTGAAATAGTGAGAGCTTAAGCCTTAAGCTTATACATAATTAAAAACTGGAAAACATGAATATTAAATGTGGAACAACAACAAAAAAAAAAAACTCCCATTGTCCCATCTCGCACTTAATAGAATGCATGAAAGCTAAAGCCTTCAGAAAATAATTGACTTTGGTTAAATATAATCACAAAAACAATTCATAGATGCAAAAATGCCAGGGCTAAGTATAAGCAGATAGATATGGCATTGGCAAGAACCGATATCAAAAAAGAAAAAAAAAAAGAAAAAAAAAATGCATATTAGGATATGGCTAGACCTAAAGACTAATTAACGCTACTAATAAAACTTCGAAGCAAATACAAGACGAGCTAAATTTGTTTCTGAAGAAAAGGCTAAATTTTTAATGAAATAGCCGATATGAGAGGGAAAAAAAAAATGAGATAAAAAAATTTTCAAACAACTAACCCAAAAAAAAGAAAAAAAAAAGAAAAAAAATTGTTATATGACTTTCTTACGAGTATTGAGTGACATACGTAAGCAAGGAATATCGTTATGTTGAGTCCTAAAAGTTGGTGAGGACGTTTAAGTTTGTAAGTTCCACATCAGATCTCACCAAAGCAGTGTTAAAGATGACAACTACAAATCTTTTATGGGTGCAATTACTTATATTATTAGAAGCATAGATGTTTTAAGAACTTCCTTTTCCTCCCATAAAAAATAGAAAAAGAAAAAGAAAAAAAGAACTTCATTTTCCTCTATTTATGTGACTCATTTAATTTATTGGGTCATGTTAACATTGTTAATAAATTACATTAGGAAAGTTTTGACATAATTTTCATGAGAAATATAAAGAGTCATTAATAAAATTAATTGTTTTGTCATTTTCCCATAAGGGTTTGGCTTACCTCAAATACTTTTTTAATAGAAATCTCATTCTGTTTTAACGAGAGACTATTACATCACCCACTAAATAAATAAAGAGATAATTACAGCAAACTCACCTAAGGTTTGGCCTGTTTTCATTTTGCCTACTCGTGGTTCAAAATTTATCACTTTGCCCACCTGAACTTCAATTCGTTACTCCCCCGTTGCTCACCTCACCTTCAGACGTTAAACAAACACGTTTTTATTCCAAATTAGAACATAAAACTGATCAAACAACACGAACTCACTCTCTTTCCCTCGTGAGCCCTAGGAAAGCGAAAATCCATTTCTGCATCTGATATTGACATTGTGTTGCAAGTGTAAGCCCAGACGAGCAATGGGTTGTTCGAGGGATTAAAATCCTGGTAAGAAATCAGTCACTGTTTGGGTTTTTACTTTGGGCTCGTGGTTGTTTATTGTGTTTTTAGTATTCAATCAATGGTCAATGTTACATGTAATGGAATGAGAATATTGGTTGTGTCTGTTGATGCTTATGAAAAATGTGACCACCTGTTTTTTGGATTTGTGTTTGTTTGTGGGCATTTTGTCTATCTGTCGTGGTCATTGTGTCTCACAGTGGACCCAAGTTTCTATTTGCTTTAAATTTTCAGTGTTTGCATGTGTTTAGTAAAACAGAATAAAAAACAAAGCAGAAAATGTGGTCCCTCTGTGTGTATTGCATTTCAAAAGCAAAACAGAAACATGCAAATGTTTACTCTTTTATTGTTTACAATTCTTTAATTGTTAATTGTATACGTGTCAAATGGTAATTTGCTATTACAGATGGATGAGGAAGTGAAATTGGAGGTACATTATGGGGGTGCTTTTTTGTGGAACCCTAGTTTAGAATACTTTGAAGGGAAAGTTGAAATTGTGTATAAGGATCCTGATTTGCTTAGTTATTTTGAATTAAAAGGTATATGTGAGGAATTGGGGATTGATGAACCAAGTAGGGTTCATTATTTAGGTCCTGGGGGCAACTTGGAGCAAGACTTGAGGCTCATACAAGATGATCAAGATGTGGTACCCCTGTACAAGCCTAATGAGGGAAGGCTAAGAGACACCATCATACTGTATATGGAGAGTGGTAATGCTCCACTTGCAGTTGAAGTTCCTGATGTGCAGGGGTTGGTGTAGGAGCTGGTGCAGGGGTTGGTACAGGGGGTGTAGGGGCTGGTGCAGGGGTTGCAAGGGCTGGTGCAGGAGCTGCTACAGGGGATGATGGTCTGGAGGAGGAGTTTGATTGGTTGAATGAAGGTCTGGAAGGAGAAGACTTTGCTGATGACATTTTTGGTGAGTCTTCTCCACCTCATCCAAACACTGATACACCTCATCCAAACAATAATACACCTCATCATCCAAATACTGATACACCTCATCATCCAAACACTAATACACCTCAGCCAAACATAGATACACCTGGCCCAAGCAATGTTCCTCCTACAAACATAGATTTAGATGAAAAGTGGGCTGAACCAGTTTTAAAGGATGATATTGCAAGTGTGGATAGTTCTGATGATGAGCAGGGTGGCAATTTGGAGTTCAATGAGAGGACTGATATGGAAAATGTTAGGTTGGCAAAAGGGATGAGGTTCCCAAACTCCCAAGTGTTTAGGAAGGCTTTGAGGAGTATGTGATTCAACATCACATTGATGTCAAGTGGAAG
This sequence comes from Quercus suber, assembly GCF_002906115.3. Taxonomy (NCBI): domain Eukaryota; kingdom Viridiplantae; phylum Streptophyta; class Magnoliopsida; order Fagales; family Fagaceae; genus Quercus; species Quercus suber. The sequence goes on from NW_027069536.1 coordinate 516,969, forward strand.
TTGAATGAGAAGAAGAAGATTTCTGTACATTGTAAGAACAGTTGTGGATGAAGGTGTAATGCCTCAATGGTAAGTGGAGAATGCACATTTGAGATCAAGACATTTTATCCTGGGTGTACTTGCCCCCTAACATTTAAAAATGGGCAAGTTACATCAGCCTATGTGGCAAAAAGGTATTTGGAGGATTTTGGTAAGAATCCTAATTGGGAGGTCTTAGGTGTTAAGCACTATGTGATGCAGAAGATTTATGTTGATTTAAGTCTTAGTCAGGTGTATAGAGCAAGGACGGCAGTTAGGGGGTTGATTACTGGGAATGAAGAGTCTTAGTATGGCCTACTTAGAGATTATGCAGAAATGATATTAAGGACAGATGTAGGAAGTAGGGTGATTATGCAAACAGAGATGGAAAATGAGAATGCAGAGCCCAATTTTAAAAGGATGTACATTAGGTACAATGCTTAAAAGGTTGGCTTTCTAGGTGGTTGTAGACCCTTTGTTGGGTTGGATGGATGCCACTTGAAGGGTAGGTTTGGTAGGCAATTATTGTCTGCCACTACCAAAGATGAAAATGACAATATATTCCCAGTGGCAATGGCTGTGGTTGAGCAAGAGACAAAGGATAGCTAGATGTGGTTTTTGGTGCAGTTTGTAGATGACATTGGCAGGCCAGAGGAGCTCAATCTGGTATTCATCAGTGACAGGCAGAAGGTATTGCTTACCTTAGCTGTTTACATTAACTTACTTGATTGTAGGGCCTTTTACATGCTTACTTGCTTTTTACATGCTTACAATCTGATGACATTAGCTTACTTGTTTACATGCTTACTTGATTGCAGGGCCTTTTACCTGCAATGGAGACTTTATTCCTAACTGTGGAGCACAGGTATTGTGTGAAGCACATATACAACAACTTCAAGGTTAACCACAAGGGCATGGAGTTGAAGAGTGTTCTGTGGAGGTGTGCTAGCACACCATCAGCCAGGGAATTTGAGATAGGGATGGACCATCTTAAGAGTTTGGATGAAGAAGCTTGGAAGTACCTAGCTGATATAGAGCCTGCACAATGGATCAGATCCCACTTTTCTTCAAGAGCTTTGACAGATTGTATGGTAAACAATCTGAGTGAGAGTTTTAACTCTATGATTGTGAAGGCTAGAGACAAGCCCATCTTATCAATGCTAGAGTGGATCAGAGTTAGGCTTATGAGCAGGTTGTATATAAAGAAAACTGGCATAGAAAAGTATGGTGGCAAGTTGTGTCCAAGCATACAAAAAAAGTTAGAGCAGTTACAATTAGAGTCTAAGGGTTTCTGTGTAATGCCTTCTGGGAGGTTTATGTATGAGGTTGACAATGAGAGGGAAAGACATGTGGTGGACTTGGTAAATAGGACATGCATTTGTAGAGTATGGGACTTGATAGGAATCCCCTGCAAGCATGGAGTTGCAGCCATTTTTGTGAATCGTGAAAAACCAAAAGACTACACCCATCCATGCTACTACAAGGATGCTTATGTGGAGACATACAAGACACCCATACCTCGCATGCCTGGCCAGTCTGAGTGGATGTCAAGTGGCTAACCCAAGCCTGTTGCACTTATTGTCTATAAGCCACAAGGCAGGCCACCCATAAAGAGGAAGAGAGATGCTGATGAGCCAAACCCTTATAAGGTGTCTAGAGCAAACAGGCCATTGAGGTGTGGAAAGTGTCACCAGGAAGGGCACAATGCAAGAGGATGCAAGGCCAATGTCACTGGTGAGACAGCATAGGAGAGGAGGCAGAGATTGCAGAAAGGGAAATCTCTAAGTTTTTACAATTTTTTTTTTATTCAAATGCAAAATGCCAATAACTGACACTGTAAAAACATGCTCATATTTGGTTGCAGGGAAGTGGAAGGCCTTCCACACACAAACAAGGATCCCAGGCCCTATCTTCATCACAGACCCAATCCTCAACTCAGCCCCTACCAACACATCAGCCTTACACTATGGTCTCATCCTCATCCAACCAGGCAGCAGGGTTACAGCCACAAGCTCCAGCTCCAGAGCCACAAGTTCCATGGTTAGGGCCACCAACTCCATGGTCACGGAACCCAAGTCAGTGGTACTCTTCAGACTTCAGGTACACAGTTAGAGGAGCTCCTTAGTTCTCTTCAAGCCAGCCAACACCATACACCCCTGCAGAAACATGGGACAGTAGAGCACCATCATCACAGGTACTGTACTTGTAGGTTTTATGTTTTATTCATTGCAACTGTGATACTAGTAGCTAACATGTGAATTCTTGTACTTTGTAGCCTACAAGACCACCTGCTACCAGAGGAAGGGCTGCTTTGAGAGGAAGGGGTGGTGCAGCTAGGGCTCAGAAATGTAGAACAAGAGGTGGAAAAGCCAGCTGTGGTGGGAGAGGCAGGAGCAGTAAATGAAGACTAAGTCAAACCACTTTTGTTGCTGTGTATAATGTATTAGGGTTATGTAGTGTTTTAAGTAGTTTGTAGACAATGGCAGGGCAGACAATGGCAACACCTTTTTATATAGCTGGTCAAATACTTTTTTATATTTTTGTAAGTTTTGTAAACATTGGGCAGCTGCAACTGTTTTGGTTGTTGTACCAAATGCCTTATATTACTGGTGGTTGATGAAAGACTAAGTCAATAACACCTTAAAATATGTATACAATTTCCAACTTAATGATAGGTGTTCATAATTATTATTCTGATTATTGCAGTTTGTTATTTGAGTTATTATTATATGAGTTTGTTTATGTGTGTAAGGTGTATGTCTTGAATAGCAGGTGTATGTGTGCATTTGTTGTCTTTTCTTGCAAGTTGACAGATTGTCATGCATTTTAAAATAACTTTCGACACAATTGTCTTCACACAATGCACTTTATGCACAAATCAACATAGCTGACAACCAAGTTGACAGATTGTCATGCATTTTAAAACAACTTTCGACACAATTGTCTTCACACAATGCACTTTATGCACAAACCAACACAGTTGACAACATAAAACAAAAAACCAACACCAACACTAACAGCTCACAGCTCATAAGTAGCCAATTCATTTTAAACAAAAATACCAACAACATCTAACAGAAATAACACTTTATCTTAAAAAGACTTATATTATTAAGTGGCTTTAAGCCAATAGCATTTACCACCTTACATAGTTCTCATTCTCAAAAAATTCTTTCATACTTCTATTACAATACAATTGAGGACAACTTATATTACAACCCATTAGGCAGACTCAATCTCATCATTCCAACATTCTCACTTGAGCCAAAACATGAAAACAACATAACCAAAATAAAAAAACACCATGACACAATTAGTGCAATTCTGCTATTTCTTTCTTGCTCTAAAGCTCTCACTGCTATCTCTTTGGCTTTAACAGAGGAAGCTTGAAATTTTCTCTCCCTCTCAATGGCTTTTACTGCCCTGTCTTGAGCAATTTTTGCCATTTGGGTAGCTCCTACTGCTGTCTGGGTAGCTTCTCTTTCCCTTTCATGTGCAAGTTGCAGCTTTTGTTGCACCAAATGAGCAGCTTCATTCCCATGCATACAAGTGGGATTATCAATCCATCTAAAGAAAGGGCACTCGGGACTAACTTGTTCATAAATTGAGTTGAACACATGACATTCCAATCTCACGTGAATCAACTAGATTAAATAAAAAATATACTTACCTTATATCAGCTACAACCCAGAAACCTTCTCCCAAAATTATCCACTATCAGACTTGTTCTCAACACATAAGTCTCATATGTACACATATGCCCACTTGAACCTGAGTAATTTTCACTCGAAGAAGACATCAATTACCAACTTCCTGTGAATCAAAGCTACCATCAAAAACTTGAAATCCCAGCTTAGAACCATAAAGCAGAAATGTCGTACTCGGTGATGATCTATCTTCGAATATTCAATGCCTCAATACAACCCAAAGTCAGAACCTCACCCACGAAAGCACGATCAGGACTAGCTCAGTTATAGGGATTTTCGCTTTCCTAGGGCTCGCGAGGGAAAGAGAGTGAGTTCGTGTTGTTTGATTCATTTTATGTTCTAATTTGGAATAAAAATGTGTTTGTCTAATGTCTGAGGGTGAGGTGGGCAACAGGGGAGTAACGGATTGAAGTTCAGGTAGGCAAAGTGATAAATTTTGAACTACGGGTAGGCAAAGTGAAAACGGGCCAAACCTCAGGTGGGTTTACTGTAATTATCCCATAAATAGAAGATGGAGATTAAAACTCACTATTACTTATTATTATATATTTAAAACAAAAGGACATGTCCAGTTAAAAAAGTACTGGAAGTAAGCCAAACTCTTCTTATAAAATGTTTTTAAAAATAGTTCCTAAACTAATACGCTTAGGGTATTTTTTAACATTTCCCTAATTTATTAAGGTGAGCATAGCATAGGTTGCTTATCACTTGGACCATAAAAAGTCAACAGTAATTTTCTAATACTTGCACCCAAGACTTTTCTCTCACTTTCTTGTGTTCTTATTAATTTGAAATAAGATGATCCGGTCCCAATTCGAACATCATAGATTCATTTTTCAACAATGTATAGTACTAGCTTTAACTTGGTAAAATTCAAGCTACCTAGTGGACTTGATAAGAGGGAGCAAATTGAATTTGGTATCCACACAGTAATACTGTACATCAAATATTTATAGAAAGATCTAATATAATCGTATTGTAGTACTAGTGGGATTAGGTTACTTGTCTTTCAAGCAGTATAGACTTACAGGGACGTTGTCTTTACAACAATTTTAGGCTCTTGAACCTTAATAGATCTTGTTAACATATATAGTGTTGTGGGCTTTAGGCCCAGTTATGTTACTTGTATAGCACACATATTTACTTGTACTGCACACATATGCCTCCTATATAAAGACATCTTTGTACATTCTTTCATTAAGGAATATAATACAATCATTCAGTATTTCTAACATGGTATCAGAGCCACTGTTCTGACCTTTCTTTTAGCAGTCTTGTCTCTCTTGGTGTTACTCCACCCTTATCGCTTCTGCCGTCACAACCGCCACTGCAGCCACTCACCGTTGAACCTACGACGTCTCTTAGCCGTTGTCCTCAGGTTCTGGAACTGCAGCCGTCGTCGTTGAGGAGTCCCGCACCACACAGACCACTGCAATCACCATCTCTGCCGTGCATCTTCCTTCAATAACGTTTTTGCACATACCACCGTGATCGTCTTGCCTCGATCTACGCATTCGTGGAAGTCTCGCAAGCATCGGAGCCTGCACGCACCCTCAAGCGCCGCCTAAAGAAGCCGCGCCTCAGTCACGCGCCTCACGCGCCATCACAGCCTCAGTCACGTGCCTCACGCGCCGCCACGGGCCGGAATTGTTCTTCACGCGCCTCCACGTGCCTACATGCGCCAGATCTCACCTGCTGACGTCAGCCCTAGGTGACGTCATCTGCTGACATCATCCTGACGTCATCTTCATCTTCTCTTCTGCTGATGTCATCGCCCAGTCAGCCTACTGACGTCATCGCCCAGTCAGCCTGCTGACGTCATTCGTTGACTTTGACGGGGGTTGACCGTTGACTTTTTGCTAGGGTTGACCTTTTTGGAGTTCAGGTGCTTCTTACCTAGTTTTTCGCGAAGATTTCATTTTTGCAGTCCATTTTTGCATATTTTGCTTCTAAATGAAGAATAAGGACAAGTTTGCTTCCTTTTGCAACAATCGTCGCCGACAATCCAACAAACGGTTTTGCAATTTTTGCAAACGTTTTGGCCATAATATTGAGACTTGCTATCAGCGCAACAAATCAGCTGTTTCTACTTCTGCTGCTACAGTTGCTAATACTGAGAGTGTCCAACCCATGGCTCCTGTCTCTGCACAGTCTCAGTCTTCTGGATCCACTTTGTCCATTTCCAAAGATGACCTTGTAAATATCATCGCCAATGTCATTCGTATGGTTGGTAATGCATTTTATTCCTCTTCTCTCTCAGCTTTATTTGGTATGTCTCCTACCTCTTGGCTTATGGATTCTGCTTGTTGCAATCATATGACACCTCACTCATCCTTATTTTCTGACCTTAAACCTGCACCACACCCTCTTAATATTCGTACAGCAAATGGTTCCACAATGTTTGGTCATAATATAGGTTCAGTTTCAACCTCCAACCTCTCGGTTCCTGGAGTCTTTAATGTTCCTGACCTTTCTTATAATTTATTTTCTGTGGGATAATTAGCTGAGTTGGGTTATCGCATTACCTTTGATTATTCTGGATGCATTGTGCAGGATCCTAGGACGGGACAGGAGCTTGGGACAGGTCCCAGAGTTGGGCGGATGTTTCGCGTGGACAACCTTCGTCTTCCACTTGTCGCTCTTGTTTCTATTGCTGCAGCTGCTACAGTTTCTTCCACTCCTTCCCTTGCACTTTGGCATGCTCGACTTGGTCACGCATCTTCCTCTCAGGTACAACAATTGGCTTCTAGAGGTTTGTTAGGTTCAGTGTCCATAGAAAATTTTGATTGTGTTTTATGTCAGTTAGGAAAACAACCAGCTTTGCCTTTCAATACTAGTGAATCCATATCCACTGATATCTTTGACCTTATTCATTCTGATGTTTGGGGGCCTTCCTTTGTCTCTAGTATTGGTGGGTCTAGATATTTTGTTGTCTTTGTTGATGATTACTTTCGCTATAGTTGGATTTTTAATATGAAACATCGTTCTGAATTATTGGAAGTATATTCTAATTTTGCAAAAATGGCTGAAACTCAGTTTTCCAGACGCATCAAAATTTTTCGATCTGATAATGCTCTTGAATACACTCAATATGCTTTCCAAACTGTTTTGCATTCCTATGGCACTGTTCATCAACTAACTTGTCTAGGTACCTCTCAGCAAAATGGTAGAGCCGAACGAAAACTTCGTCATATTCTTGACACTGTTCGTGCTCTCCTTCTCTCTGCTAAAGTTCCTGCTCCTTTTTGGGGTGAAGCTGCTCTTCATGCTCTTCATACTATTAATCGCATTCTGAGTCCTGTTATCCAAAATCAAACTCCATATGAGTGCCTTTTTGGGTCACCTCCAGACTATCACCACCTTCGCTCCTTCGGTTCTGCTTGTTTCGTTCTTCTTCAGCCACATGAGCATAACAAACTTGAGCCTCGGTCAAGGCTTTGTTGTTTTCTTGGCTATGGCGAAACTCAAAAGGGGTATAGGTGTTATGATCCTGTCTCTCATCGTCTTCGTGTCTCCCGTAATGTTGTCTTTTGGGAACATCGCCTCTTTGTCGAACTTTCTCATTTCAGTGCTTCCTTGTCTTCCTCCTCTGTCTTAGATCTTTTTCCAGATGAGACACATATTCCTTCTGTAGCTGCTCCTGATCCTCTTGTAGTTGCTCCTGATTCTGTTGCTGTCGACTTCTCTATCCAACCACCAAATATCACTGATCCCTTTCCTAGTTCACCCTTTAATGAACAGGTAGAAGATGAACAGGTTGAAGACGAGCTACCCAACCCCAATCCTGAGCTTGGGTCTCCTGCTCCTGTTCTGCCTGAAGATCTTGCACAAGACATTCCACCTCGTTACTCAACTCGGGTAAGATCTATTCCTGCACATTTACTTGACTATCATTGTTACACTGCTCTTGCTACACTACACGAGCCTCACACCTATCGTGAGGCTTCCACTGACCCTTTATGGCAGATTGCAATGAAAGAGGAACTTGATGCATTATCTAAAAACCATACTTGGGATTTGGTGACACTTCCTCCTGGGAAATCTGTGGTTGGTTGTAAGTGGATCTATAAGATTAAGACTCGCTCTGATGGGTCCATTGAGCGCTACAAAGCTCGTCTTGTTGCAAAAGGTTTTACACAAGAGTATGGGATTGATTATGAAGAGACCTTTGCTCCGGTTGCTCGTATCTCATCTGTCCGTGCCCTCTTAGCTGTTGCTGCTGCCAGTAAATGAGACCTTTTTCAGATGGATGTCAAAAATGCATTTCTTAATGGGGATTTAAGTGAAGAAGTGTATATGCAACCTCCTCCTGGTCTCTCTGTTGACTCAAACAAGGTTTGCCACCTTTGACGTGCACTTTATGGCCTTAAACAAGCTCCATGAGCTTGGTTTGCCAAATTCAGCTCTACCATCTCTCACTTGGGTTACATGGCCAGTCACTATGATTCTGCCTTATTTCTTCGTCGCACTGACAAAGGCACTATTTTACTTCTCTTATATGTGGATGATATGATCATAACTGGTGATGACCTCAGTGGCATTCAAGAACTCAAGGCTTTTCTCAATCAGCAGTTTGAGATGAAAGATCTTGGATATCTCAGCTACTTCTTGGGTCTTGAAATCACTCATTCTAAGATGGACTTTATATTACTCAAGCCAAGTATGCCTCTGAACTCTTGTCTCGTGCTGGACTCACTGATAGCAAGACTGTGGACACTCCAGTTGAGCTTAATGCGCATCTGACTCCCTCAGGGGGGAAACCATTGTCTAATCCCTCTCTTTACAGACGCTTGGTTGGCAGCTTGGTTTATCTCACTGTCACTCGTCCAGACATTTCCTATGCTGTTCACCAAGTGAGCCAGTATCTGTCTGCTCCACGATTGACTCACTATGCTGCTGTTCTGCGTATTCTTCGATACTTAAAGGGCACTCTTTTCCATGGTCTTTTCTACTTTGCTCAGTCTCCTCTTACCCTTCGTGCATTTTCTGATGCTGATTGGGCAGGAGACCCCACTGATCGTAGGTCCACCACTGGTTATTACTTTCTTCTTGGTTCTTCTCTGATTTCTTGGCGAAGCAAGAAACAAACTCATGTGGCCCGCTCCAGTTTTGAAGCAGAATATCGTGCCCTTACTGATACCACATCTGAGCTCCTTTGGCTACGATGGCTTCTCAAAGACTTAGGTGTGTCTACATCCTCTGCTACTCCTCTTTATTATGACAACCAGAGTGCTATTCATATTGCTCACAATGATGTCTTCCATGAACGGACTAAACACATTGAGATCGATTGTCATTTTATCCGTTTTCATCTTGTCCATGGTGCTCTCAAGCTGATCTCAGTCTCCTCTAAAGATCAACTTGCAGATATCTTCACCAAGTCACATCCTAAGGGACGCCTTCGTACTTTGGTTGACAATCTCAAGTTGGTCTCACATCCACCTTGAGTTTGAGGGGGGCTGTTAACATATATAGTGTTGTGGGCTTTAGGCCCAGTTAAGTTACTTGTATAGCACACATATTTACTTGTACTGCACACATATGCCTCCTATATAAAGGCATCTTTGTACATTCTTTCATTAAGGAATATAATACAATCATTCAGTATTTCTAATAGATCTAACATTCCATCTCACGCTCAAGGTTCCAAATCTTTATCGAGAAATCAATGCATCACCAAGCAAGATGCATATCCAGTGGTTGAACAGTGATTAGCAAATCCTTTGCCTAGTCAGCATCAAAGTAGGTCTGTAGTACTAAATCAATGGTAGAAAGGAAGAAAAGCCCATAAAAAAATATGCCTTTGAGATAGTGCATGATGCCGAGAACAATAACAAAGTTAACAAAGGATGGAGCAAACATAAACCGGCTGATGAGGTTCATAACATGAGAAATGTCAAGACAGGGTGACTGTTAAGACTTAAGAATACAAGATTGCCAATTCATTGCCTGTAGCATCATGAAAATTCTTAACATTCGTGACACAAAGCTTGATAGTTGTGTCAGTAGGCATCTCAGCAAGTTTACAATTAGCGAGACCCACACAAGAGATGAGATCATAGGCATTTTTTCCTTAAAAGTGGTAGTAACTATTATTAGAACACATGACCTCGTGACCAAAAAAATAGCTAAGAGTTCCCAAATCCTTTATTTTGAGGTGATAGTTGAGTAAAGTTTGAGTTCCTTAAACCATGCAAGATCCTTTTCAGTAATGATCATGTCATCAACATATAATACAAATAAAGTAACTCCCTCCTCTGTGAGATGAAGATAAAGGGTAGAGTCATAAGGATTGAAGGAGAAGTGGAGTTATAAAATTATAAAACTAAATTAGGAAATGTTAACGGATGCTTTAATGGCATCAATTCATGAACTATTTTTATAAACATTTTATGCAAAAATAATAAAGTAATTAATTTTTTTGACAAATTTTTAATATTTTTCATACAAATGGTGTCAAAAATTTCTAATATGATTTACTAACAATTGTCTTAAAGACACTCATTAACATGATTCAACTAAATTTGGCAAACCAAGCTCAAAGGGTATGTTTGAGGCTATAAAAAGTTTTGCAAAAATAGACTAAAGATATGTGATGAACACTTATAGGTAAGAGGAATTTACATGTAGATTTCTTTAGTAAGGTTGCCATTAAGGAATTCATTTTTTGAGGTCCATCTATAACAAGGAGGGACCAGACTGAGGTAACTCAGGTAATAAGAGAAAATGTCATCATATAGTATAGGCAATACTCCAAGGTGAAAATTTTAGCCACAAGGCAAGCCTTGTACATGTCCAAAGTACCATTAAGTGAGTTTTAGTGTGTGTTTGGCAATAATTTAAAAAGTTAGTTTTTTTTACTATTTAGCTTATTTTTGCTACTATTCATGAGTCTCGTTAAACTTTTTGGTATTATTCATAAGTCTCACTGTACTATTTCAGTTACCTTTTAGCTTTATTTACCATACTTCCAGCAAAAAGTTTTCAGTTTCAGCTAAATAAACTGTTCCAAACAGACACTAATCTTATAAACCCATAATAGCCAACTATAAACTTTCCCAAAGGCAGCTCAATGAGATCTCAAGTATGATTTTGAAGATGAGCATTAAATTCTTTTGCCATGACAATTTGCCATACACAGTTGGAAGAAGCCTTAGGATAGGAGTGAGGTTCATGAAGTGTAGCAAGGGCACAATAGCAATGATTGTTTTTGAGATAGCAAGGAGATGCTTTTATCTGAGTAGGATGAGATGGAACATGGGAGCTATGAGGTTCCTCATAGGACATCGATGTGTGATGGGAGAAGATGCTAGAGCCAACATGGTGGAGGGAACCATCTATAGAAGATGAAAGGTCTTCAGTGAAAGAATTTTTAAAGAGAGGAGAAAGATACAAGGCATGTGGAACTTGAATAGGTTGGAGAAAGATGTGTTTTCCCAAAAGATCACATGTAGGGAGTCATCATATCAAGAATTTATGAAGGAATCTGATTCATTGAACAGATCGTAGTTGTGTAAACTTCACTCCATAATGATTCGAGGGACAAAGTTGGAAAATGCCCCTATTTTGAAACTTGATTTTCTCAAAATCAAGTTAAGCCCTATAGTGGCGTTTTAAAGAAGCCTATAGTGACGTTTTAAGGACTTGTAGTGGCGTTTTGGAGTTCAAGCTCCATAAACTCGAGTTATAGGTAAAAAAAAAAAAAATTGCCTATAACTCGAGTTCATGGAACTCAAGTTCCAAAACGCCGCTATAAGTCCTTAAAACGTCATTATAGGCTCTTTAAAATGTTACTATAGGGTTCCATAAATTTTTTTTTTTTTTTTAACTTGATTTTGAGAAAATTGAGTTTTAAAAGAGGGGCATTTTGCTAATTAGTTTGAAAAAATGGGCAAAATGCTACTTTTTTTGCCCAAAAAGAGCATGTGCCAATTTTGTCCATGATTCAAATATAGAGTCTGAAATGATTAGGGTACGATCAAAAGTGAATATTTGCGGATGCTTTCTTTGCTTATATTTAGCTAAACCATTATCTTGGATGTCCTAGGACAATAACAGTGAGATAGATTCCCATGAGCATTCAAGAGATTGATAAAATTAGTTTGTTTGTTTTCCATGACATTATCAGAACGAAATATTTTAATTGTTTCGGAAAATTGTGTAGCAATCATTTTTGTGAAATTGCAATTAATATCAAGCACTTTAGACATATGTTTCATTAGATAAAATCATGTATATATAACGGGAATAATCATCCACAAGGATTATAGAATAGAATATTAAGGGGCTTCCGTAGTGGAAATGTATAGGAGAAGGCTCCCAAAGGGATCAACTAGTCTTAAAATATATGGTCGATCCGGTGATGCACCCTCAACTTTCTCTAATTTAATATTTGTGATTGTACGGATAAAGAAAAAATTGTAGTCCCATAAATTATATAGCTTTTTTTGTCTCAGTTGTGATGTGGTAGAGTATAAATAGTAAAAAAAAAAAAAATCTATATGTAAATAATAAGCAACTATCCACAATCGGACGCATCATAATTATGATAAAAAATTGTGTATAGTCTCTGAAATGTGAATCAACAGCTATAATTGTATACGATGTCGATCGGTTGGGGTCCCGGATATTGGACAGTTGGCCTTGGCCCTAAATTTTACGACTATTTCCTCGATCGACATTTGCCTTTGGTTACAGGTCAAAAAAACAAAAAAAATTAACCTACTATGTAATAAATTCTCTCTTTCCATAATTTGTTGCCATCTTTACTTGAGAGGGAAACGAGGTACAGAGAAAAGGGTCCAAAGGACTGAAAGTATTAGTTATTTTCTGTCTCAAAATTTAATGACATTGACAGAGAAGTAGGTGAGGTTACACAAAATTGTTGGGAGAGGAGTAAAGAAGGACAGCACATGTAGTATGTAGCCATGCAGGTTTGTGTCTTTGGGGTTTGTAAAGTTTATCATTAATGTCAAGCCTGTGTTTGACTAGTTCATTTTTATAGCATATGAGAGTGAAAGCTCATTTTTAATTCAAATTTATTTGCTGTGTAAAGAGACAGGTTGGGAAATGCCACAAAGTTCTTTGTTAGCTGTCTCAATTTACAGCCTAAAATGAAGGCCAACAGTAAATTTATTGTAAAGAAAGGTAATTAATATTGTATAATGTTGTCATCTAATGAGAAACCACCTAATTAATATTGTTTGATAATTTATACTATAAAAAAAAGCTGTCAACCTTCCTGTGAGTTGTGACAGTGTTACTATTATAAGAAAAGAGAGAGAAGAGAAGACATTATTGTCACAATTTTGGAATTTTAGTTTTGGATTTAAATTTGGCTGCAAATTTGAAAAGATATGAAATAGTTCATCTGAAGATTGGTCGAACTAATTATAAAGAAAGTAAAAAAGAGATCGACGCTGTTTGCATTCTTTTGGTTAATTTTCTTAGTACAACTTTGGATTCTGCCTTCAATTGCCACATGGTGTACTAAGAAACCTTGTGGACAGCTCATTACATTCCAAATCTAATGATGTAGGACACAATTTACAATTTAATTATTGTAATTTATTATTTTTGGTATTTTTATGTAAAAAACGTTATTTTAGGTTTAGATGATTTATTTCCTTGTTTTTAGGTGCACTTAATACTTTTTAGGTCAAATTTGATTTCTGTTATGATTAGGTATCAATTAGGAGTTATTTTAGATTATATTTTCTTGTCTGTCAAGTTTTAAGGAGCCCTTAAATAGGCCCCTAAGTTTGTAATCGTTTTTCATAGTTTATTATCAATAAAAATTCAGACTTGTGTCTATTGTGTTCTTTGGTGGATTCCAGACCTATTACCTTGTGAATTCAAGGAACCCCTTGTGGATTTGAGGTTTACTACCAAGAAACTAACAATTTAATTTCTGTTTCATCAAGAAAGCATCGTGTGTGCTTTCTCTTCAGGCTTCCGCGACATCAGTTGGTATCAGAGCCTTGACTTACCCTGATCTGATTGCTAACCGGCGAGACGGTAACCACCATCACAATAACGACGAATAATTTAGCAAGTATTACGTGACATACAACAAGCATTCACAAATATCTATGCTAGGATGGCGCCGTTGAAGAATAGAAACAATAGGGATAATTGCAGCGAAGACATAACTCACGGGCAACCTATTGGTAAACAAATTTCATATAGACCTTATAAGAGAATTGCAAGTTTTAATGGTTATTTTTTAAAAGAAGATTTTCTTGATTGGTTACTTGATCTAGAGGATTTATTTGACTACGAGAATATTTGTTAGGAGAGAAAAGTTGGACTTGCTTTATATAAACTTAGTAAATATGCCTTATATTGGTGGGAACGAGTACAATCTGATAGAATTCGACAAGGTAAAGACAAAATTCGTTCATGGCATGCTTGCTATCAAATTTTATCCTTTGGATTGTGAAGAAATCTTGTCATATACAATACAAGATTATTATTGGCCAAGAAGTTCATACTTGAATTATTTTGAAGAGCCAAATATTCCACCGTTAAAGGAAGAAATGAATATAGAAGAAAATACAGAGATTTCTGAGGAAATTAATGAAGGCCTTGTTATAGAAGAACCTAAAATCAAGATTGTGGAGGGGATTAATGAAGACCCCACTATAGAGAAAGATCTTGAGGTTGAGATAGTAGAGACCATTAAAGAAGAAATTATAGAGGAAGTTGTCAACGATCTCGATGAAATCAAGTTAGATGATTGCAACATTCAAACTCCTATTATTTTATTAGGAGACACCGAAACAAAGTTTATTGATTTTATTGGGGTGGAAAGATTTGATTTGATCATTGACTCTTATTTGGTGAATATTGTCAATTACATAAAGATCAAGGGAGAAGAAGTTTAAGTTGCCCAATTAATGATTTTCGAGTTTGGTAAGAAGACAAAGAAGATGAAGTATTCAACATATTTGTTCTCTTGGCATGGGAGATTCCAGATTTCAAAGATGAACTCGAGGACGAGTTTGTTTCAAGTGGAGGGATCTAATGTAGGACACAATTTACTATTTAATTATTGTAATTTATTATTTTTGGTATTTTTATGTAAAAAACGTTATTTTAGGTTTAGGTGATTTATTTCCTTGTTTTTAGGTGCACTTAATGCTTTTTAGGTCAAATTTGATTCCTGTTATGGTTAGGTATCAATTAGGAGTTATTTTAGATTATATTTTCTTGTTTGTCAAGTTTTAAGGAGCTCTTAAATAGGCCCCTAAGTTTTAATCGTTTTTCATAGTTTATTATCAATAAAAATTCAAACTTGTGTCTATTGTGTTCTCTGGTGGATTCCAGACTTATTACCTTGTGGATTCAAGGAACTCATTGTGGATTCGAGGTTTACTACCTAGAAACTAACAGTTTAATTTCTGTTCCATCAAGAGAGCATCGTGTGTACTTTCTCTTCAGGCTTCCGCGACATTATCTAAGGTCAAGATTTCCAGTATATTGGAATATTAGATGGGATATCAAATCGACATGAAAATGTGTCGTGTCAAGTTCAGTGATCAAATGTGGATAGTGTTAACTTGTAATAGGTTGTGGGTTTTAGCCCCATATTGTTTACTTGTACTATATATGTACTTGTATTATACAGTACTTTGCCTCTTATAAAAACGCATTTTTGTATATTTTATTACTTGAGAAATACAATACATTTATTCAATATTTTTAACATGGTATCAGAGTAAAAAGTATTAAAAGTACCTACAAACAAGGAAATAAAATGTCCTAAACTTAAAATAATGAAAATTACATAAAAAAAAAATACCAAAAATAACAAATTATATAAATTAATTTGAAGATTCTATCATATTCTTGACACTGTTTGTGCTCTCATTTTCTCTGCCAAAGTTCCTGCTCCCTTTTAGGGCGAAATTACTCTTCATGTTGTTCATGTTATTAACCGCATTCTTAGTCCTATTATCCAAAATCAAACTCTATATGAGTGCCTTTTTAGGTCACCTCTAGACTATTACTACTTTTGCTTTTTTGGTTTTGTATGTTTCGTTCTTTTTCAACCATATGAACATAACAAACTTGAGCCTCAGTCTAGACTTTGTTGTTTTCTTGGCTATAGCGAAACTCAAAAGGGGTATTGATGTTATGATCTTGTTTCTCATCATCTTTGTATCTCTTGCAATGTTATCTTTTGGGAACATTGCTCCTTTGTCGAGCTCTCTCATTTTTGTGCCTCCCTACGTTCCTCATCTGTCTTAAATCTTTTTCCAGATAAGCCACATACTTCTTCTATAATTACTCCTGATCCTCTTATAGACTTCTCTGTCCAACCATTAGATATTTTTGAGGCCTCTCTTGGATCACCTTTTAATGAACAGGTTGAAGTTTACTTGACTATCATTGTTATACTGCTCTTGCTACACTGCACGAGCCTCACACCTATCGTGAGGCCTCCACTAACCCTTTATAGTAGATTGCAATAAAAGAGGAACTTGATGCATTATTTAAAAACCATACTTGGGATGTGGTGACTCTTTCCCCTAGGAAATTTGTGGTTGATTGTAAGTAGATTTACAAGATCAAGACTCGCTCTGAGGGGTCCATTGAACGATATAAAGCTTGTCTTATTGCAAAAGGTTTTACACAGGAGTATGAGATTGATTATGAAGAGACCTTTGCTCTGGTTGCTCGAATTTCATCTGTTCGTGTCCTCTTAACTGTTGCTGCTGCCAATAAATGAGATATTTTTTAGATGGATGTCAAAAATGTATTCCCTAATAGGAATTTAAGTGAAGAAGTTTATATGCAATCTCCTACTAGTCTCTCTATTGAACCGAACAAGGTTTGTCACATTCGACGTGCATTTTATGGCCTTAAACAAGCTCCATGAGCTTGGTTTACCAAGTTTAGTTTTACCATCTCTCGCTTGGGTTACATTGCTAGTCATTATGATTCTGCCTTATTTCTTTGTCGCACCAACAAAGAAATAATTTTGCTTCTCCTATATATAGATGATATGATTATAACTGGTGATGACCTTAGTGGCATTCAAGAACTCAAGGATTTTCTTAGTCAGCAGTTTGAGATGAAAGATCTTGGACATCTCAACTACTTCTTAGGTCTTGAAATTACTCATTGCATAGATGGTCTTTATATTACTTAGGCCAAGTATACTTCTGAACTTTTATCTCGAGCTGAACTCACTGATAGCAAGACTGTTGACATTTCAGTTGAATTTAATGCGCATCTAACTCCCTCATGGGAGAAACCATTGTCTAATTCATTTCTTTACAGACGATTGGTTGGCAATTTAATTTATCTTACTATCACTTATTTAGACATTTCTTATACTGTTTACCAAGTGAGCCAGTATCTATCTGTTCCACGATTGACTCACTATATTATTGTTTTGCACATTTTTTGATACTTGAAGGGCACTCTCTTCTATTGTCTTTTCTACTCTGCTCAGTCTCTTCTTGTTTTTCATGCATTCTCTAATGCTGATTGAGCAGAAGATCCCAATGATCGCAGGTCCACCACTGGTTATTGCTTCTTTGTTGGTTCTTCTTTGATATCTTGGCAAAACAAGAAACAAACCCTTGTGGCCCGCTCCAGTATTGAAGCAGAATATCCTTGCTGATACCATATCTAAGTTTCGTTGGTTACGATGGCTTCTTTAGAACTTATGTGTGTCCACATCCTCTACTACTCCTCTTTATTGTGACAACCAGAGTGCCATTTATATTGCTCACAATGATATCTTCCATGAATGAACTAAACACATCGAGATCGATTGTCATTTTATCCGTTATTATCTTGTCCATGGTTCTCTCAAGCTGTTCTTGGTCTCCTCTAAAGATCAACTTGTAGATATCTTCACAAAGTCATATCCTAAGGGATGCCTTTGTGATTTGGTTGACAACCTCAAGTTGGTCTCACACCCACCTTGAGTTTGAGGGGGGCTGTTAACATGTAATAGGTTGTGGGTTTTAAACCTACCTTGTTTACTTGCACTACACACTTTGCCTTTTATATAAATGTACTCTTGTGTATTTTATTACTTGAGAAATACAATACATTCATTCAGTATTTCTAACAGACAAAAAGCAAATTGTTAGGATCTTTAGATTGTTGGCAAATTCTATGACAACTTTGGATGTGATTTTTGAATGCTCTCTTTGTATTTCAATACTTAACTTGAGGTTTATTCTGTATTGGGTTCAAGTAGAAGTTTGAAAGTGCATTCTTAAGATTCTCAGTGGAGCTTGGAGGGTCAAGCAAAAGTTTCTAGTAAAATCAGATTTTGAAAAACAGCTAGACCAATGGATTCACCTGAAACTTTGCAAACACTTTGTCAAGAAAAAATGTCAGGTTCACCTGAGAGAAATTTGTTACGAGTCTATCGGCTGTGCTTGCCCTTCACACATCTAATTAAGCCTTATTTCCCACGAAATTTGACACTTAAAAATTCCCCAATTGAAGTATTAGGGGATCAAGATAAACTCTAGATCATAAACCTATATCTTTCGAGCTTCTCCCTCTCTACAAAGCCATATACTATGATTGAGAGGACCATCATTTTCTAAATTACCTCAAAATTGTGTGAGTTAATTGGTGATTGGGAACCACATCGGAGCAGCAAATAATTAGTCATGATGGCTTGAAGTTGCAATTGGAGAACAGTTGCGGATTCAAATGCTAGAGTACGTAGAAAAAGGACTTGCGAGTCAGTTGCATGTAGGAACATAGAGGATTTGATTACATCTTTACTACATTGTTTGGAGGCTTCTATGAGTAAATTGTACTACAACTATCTATTCTCGTGCATTGTTTTTGGTAGTCAGACTGCGGAGAGACTTTTACGCCTGATAAGGTTTTTTTTCTTTGATAACACATCTTTGTGTTATGGTTTTGTTATGATTTTCTATGGATTGTTCATTTTATATGCTTATTGATGCTTATATTATCATTCATGCTTATGTTAATTGGTTAATCACTTTAATTTAAAATTGGCTAAGTTAAAAGTTGGGGTCTGAATTGTAATCAAGGTAATTAATTTGATTGTTCTTACAAACTCTCAAATTACTAGCATGCTTTGAATTTTTTTTTTCCCCACTTTTTAGTTCTTATATCTGTCGCAGTGAATGGAAGTGGAAGAGAAATTGGAACACAAAGGCTGTGATTTAATTTTTACTCAGTTAATATCTAACAAACAATTAATTTCCTTTTTCAACTATTCTACGTGGCTGAAAAACACCATGTGCCCTTTCAGAGAAAAAAAAAAGGGCCACCTAACCTACCTGCCAAGGCATAATTAAGTGAGAGCCATATATAATAAACATATATACGATGTGTACAAGTGGCTAAAGAATCAATGTAAAATGTATGCAGAAAAATCTAAACATACTATGGTTTATTTAATTTGAAAATGTGCCTAGCTAGCTAATTTTATGCAGATTGTAACAATCTATCTCGTAATGAGTGGTATTGCAGTTAAGCAAATAATATTATATGGTTTAATTAGAAGCATTGCGCTGTATATCTTAACTAGAAAGTATAAATTCAAGAATTTGGACTGTGAGGACATTAATTGGGAGAGTGTATTCAAAGTCTCACATTGGATATATACCGACTAAATCAAAATTCCACCAATTAATGTGTACAATCATGGCTAATTCAATTGAAAAATTGCATACATGCATTTGACTAATCCAACCGACAAATGTTATTATATAGTAACACTAGTGAGGAACTAGACCGACCAATGATTTGTTCATTCTTTGCTTCTTACTATGCTAAATCCGTGGTCCTGCCAGGCAGGCTTGACTTGATCCTATTATGGCCGTACATCTTATGCCCTAGTAGAAGTTGCTGTACGCTATAATTTTCAAATTTTCCTTTTTCTTAGAAACCTATATGAAGAAATGAGTTAACCAGTGGCAGCCAAGTATTTATCGATGTGATCTGTGATTAATTTTTTTAATTATATTATATTTTGTTAGATATATTAGTATTATCGTATAGAACAATTATAAACACAAGTGAAGTATTTTATATAAATCAATAGAAGTATAGAAAAGTGTCTATCAAAATTAATAAATATATGTGATAAGATAAGAAAATATTAGATGCCTTTTACCTGTTTTTGTTTAACTATCATGCAGATACTATGTAGCATGTAGGTATAAAAGAAAAGAAAATTTCAAAAAATAACCATTCCAATTATAAAATTGTAACTTACGTCTATTTTAGAAAGCTAAACTGTTTTAACTTTAACTTTTATTTTTATTTATGAGGGTGTTGCGGATGAATTTAGCTAGCCAAGAGGCTTTTGACATATACATTTCCTCGTTTTGGATTTCATGAAAAAAGCATTGCAAACATTTAACTGTTTAAGAGACTTTCTTTTCCAAAAATAAAAAAATAAAAAATAAAAAGAATGCTGTTTAAGAGTACTAGTTGAAGGTAACAGTCAAGAGAGAATGAGACCAATAGCCTAAAACAGTGGTGGGCTTGTCAAAAGGACTGAAATATCTCTTCATAAACCAAACCCTGTTGTTAAAAGAAACCTTTAGCCACTAATCTGGTCTTAATTACAAGAAGCAATAGAGCCATCACTATGACTTTTCAATTTGTAGAGCCACTTCTAGTCCACAACATTTTTACCAACTGGAGTTGGATCTAAAGTTCAGGTCTGTTGATGTTACAAGGCACTAAATTCTTCATAGCCATTTAGGATACTTGCTGGAATCACCCAAATATGGGAGTTGTTTAACATTATAGTCTATTGAAACTTTAAAACATTGTTTAGGTTTGAAAATATACGGCTCTGGAGTGGGTTTGCATAGGATGGACAATATTGGTAGCAAAAGGGTTAGGAAAATTTGATGCAGTGACGGTGAGGTTAGGACAGGTGGGGGCAAGAGCACTAGAGGGTTGAGAGGGCATTGAATGATGTGACAAAACAAAATACGAGGGTAATTTTTATCTTTTATTAACTTTTTTTTTTTATATGTAATTTTCATAGTTTTAGAAGATAGGATTTTATATTCTTGATTTTAGGTGTTTTTAAGGGGTTGTTAGTAAAAATAGAGTCCTATTATGGTACTGCATTAATTATAATATGTTTAGGAATATTTTTACTTAAGAAATTAGTTTAGGCATGCAATATGCAAAACAAAAATTTAGAGCTCAGAATATCAACAGTATTTTTAATGAGGTTTTTCTCTTTTTTATAGTGTATTTCAGAGTTCTATCTTGTGGCTTTAAGAAACCTCTTTTATAGATTTAAGGGTTTGCGTCTTGCTAAAATGATATCTTTGTCTCGTCATGCTTTCCATTATGCATTAATTGGTATCAATGAGCTTGCTAGCATCCTGGTACCCATCTGATCATGCTTTCCATTATGCGTCACTAAGTACATATTCATATACCCAATGGCGAAGCTAGAAATTTGGGTCAGGGGGTGCAAGATAAAAGACAAAATTGAAAGTAAAAAATTAATCTGAAAAATATAAATCAATATTAATAACAAAGTAAATAACCAACTATATGCTAATGGAATTCTCATACACAATCTAACATAAAATGTAAACTTTAATTTATTTTTTCACACTTATTTTAATTTACTCAATTGCTCTCGATGATTTTTCATATTTTGAAACTGCTGCATGATTTCTTCGTACTCAATAGTCTTAAATATATCTTTATCAGTATATGTGACTAAGCAATCATTTATCCATTGATCTTCCATTCAATTGTGTAATCAATTTTTAATTATGTTCATTGTTGAAAACATTCTTTCAACAGTAGTTGCTACAACTTGTAAGATCAATGTTGAGGTCACTAACATGTAAAACAATGGATATAAAACATCATTTTTCATTTCTACCATTATTTTAATATATCAGTTGTTGGAGTGTAGGTCTATTTATGTGAGAGCACTAGCATTGGTGGTGCTAAAAAATCATATTGCTATTTTTAGCACCATCAATGCTAAAAAGCTAGCTGCAATGGTGGAGGAAAAGCCAAAAAATTTGTTTGTTGAGCTATAGTGCATAGCCAAAGATGTTTACGCACCATAGCTAAGATGGTAAAAAAAAAAAAAAAAAAAAGACAATATTTAATTAAAAATTATATTATTTTATTATGTTGAATGTTAAAATAAAATCATTGATATTGAGTGTTTTGTAAATTGAGGTGGTAAAATAGATAAAACAGTTTTTTATAGTGCCAAATTGTGAAATTTTTGGAACCATTAATGATGCTTTAAGAGAAGCTGTTGGGGGAATTTAAAAAAGAAAAAAAAGAAAAAAAGAGAAGTTATTTGTTCTTTTGTGGTGTGAGGGGCAAATAAGATATTTTTGTACAATATAGTAATATTATATTATTATTAGAGAAATATTTAGAAGTTCGGGGGGCAGTTTTTTCCTTTTCTGTATATGCAAATTACAAAAACAGCAAACATGTAATCTTCATTGCATGCATATCCCAACTTGTATAGATACATCGAAAGTCAAAACATCTGATTGCGTAGATAATATATACCAAATATATGCAAGTATATGTGAAATCTATTTACTCGTATATACAACTACATGTGACAGTGGAAATGAATACTAGTTGTTATTCATACTCTAGCTTCATGCTGCTTGTTTGACTGAGATTGCAAGATACCCATGAATCCATTAGTCATAAGACTTAGGCTCCATTTGGTATACCCATTCAAATATATGTTTTCAATTTTTAGACAATATTACACATATTTTCACATACTTTTTCATCCATACATATTTTTACACATTCACTCAAATACATGTTTTTAGTTTTTAAGTGCATATACCAAACATCCTCTTAGTTTTACGAGCCTTATCTTTTAGATGGCAATCCACATATATAAATCCAAAAAATCTTGCTCCTAACATGGGTGTGTGATACTTAAGGCGCCCCCGTTTATTGCTTAGAGCCACCCTTCACTAGCTAGCATTTGAAAAATGATTTGTCAATTACCTACATTCTTATCAGTGACAAAACCTCAAAATTCAGGAGGTGCAGAAAATCAAAAACTGAAAAAGCATTAGTGCAGCTGAGTTCCAAGGTGGATTATCCCTGCTTATCTAAGCAATGTTGTAATCAGCAATAATGGGGTACGGTAAAAGATTCCATTTTTCTGCGTTTTGACTTCAGAATGAAGAAATAAACATTTTCAAGAATTAGACTTTACCAGATATTTAGGGATCCTTGACTTATATATTGTCAACAACAAAGTTTCAGAAAGAGGAAGGGATTGTTTAATCTTTCAGATGAATTTTTCAGACACACTATGATGGTGACGTGTCCATTTCAGGGGGTTATGAAGTGCACATGTGAGGTCCATTTGCACTGTTTCGATGCCCTACTGGGGATATTCTTCACTGATAGTCAACTTAATTAAAACATCACAACCGTTAATTTGTAGATTAAATTAATTTGTTGGACGGTTATGACTTCATGATTGGTTGTCTTTTGTGATAATCAACTCGGTTTGACTTACAAATTTTCTTCCTATGGGCATAATTCTTCTAATTATTTATCCATGCTCACCTGAGAACATGCTGGGGCTACTATAAATTTCAAAGTTGTGTCAATGTTCCTCACACCAATAACAATGGCTGCACAACTTGGCTATGTTGTTTCTTGTATATTCTCTCTCTTAGTTGCAATAATCTCTATCACTTTCACTTTCTTGAAACACAAAAAAAGCTATAAAAAATCCAAGAAGCTACCACCTGGGCAGATGGGACTTCCTTGGATAGGTGAAACAATGGAGTTCTACAAAGCTCAGCGTAAGAACCAACTTTTCGAGGAGTTTTTCCAACCTCGGATTACGAAGTATGGGAAAATATTCAAAACAAGGCTAATGGGGTCACCGACAGTAGTGGTGAATGGAGCTGATGCTAATAGGTTCTTCTTGTCTAATGAGTTCAAGTTGGTGATAAGCTCGTGGCCTTCTTCGTCGGTTCAGCTCATGGGCAAGGACTCTATCATGGAAAAACAAGGCGAGCGGCACCGGTGCCTTCGTGGGCTTATAGGCACAAGTCTTGGCTATGCTGGGCTTGAGGCTTTAGTGCCTAAAGTTTGCAACTCTGTTCAATTGCACCTAAAAACAAAGTGGCATGGCCAAGAGAAGGTTAGCCTTTACCGTTCCACAAAGGTTTTGACATTTTCCATAGTGTTTGAGTGCTTGTTGGGGATTAAGGTAGAGCCAGGAATGCTTGCAACTTTTGAGAGGGTTTTGGAAGGGGTTTTTGCTCCACCAATTAGGTTTCCTGGCTCTAAGTTTTCTAGAGCAAGAAAGGCAAGGCTAGAGATAGAAAAGATGTTGATAAGTGCAGTGAGAGAGAAGAAGAAGGAGACGGAAGGAAGGTTGGAAGGAGGAGAGGAGGATGGGTTGTTGATGTCAAGATTGGTGTCTGGGATGATTAAAGGGGAGATTAGTGAAGAAGAGGTTGTCGATAACATCGTCTTGCTAGTTTTTGCAGCTCATGACACAACTTCTTATGCCATTGCCATGACATTCAAAATGTTGGCTCAGCACCCTAACTGCTATGCCCTCCTCCTTCAAGGTACTATTATTTTTGAAGCTATTATATGGTTCAAAGTGATTTTTTAAAGAGTAATTATTCAGTATTTCAGGAGCATAAAAAGATAATATTCTTTCATCTTACGTAATAGTATGTCTTATTATTCATGCAAGAGGAAGGAGTACTACGTTTGTCATTATACTGGGAGATTACTTCATAAATTTTCCTTTTTTATATAGTTGTTATTTGAGTTTCTCGCAAAAATTTGAACTTTAAGTAACTTATTATATTTGAAGTAACTTCTGCCTGAGTTCCTACTCACATTAGAGTATCTCATTTCTTGCCAGAGCATGTTGATATAATGATCAACAAAATACCGGGTGAGAATCTAACATTAGAGGATATGAAGAAGATGAAGTATACTTGGCAAGTTGCTCGTGAAAGCATGCGGCTGTTCCCTCCTATCTTTGGTTCATTCAGGAAAGCAATTGCTGACATTGAATATGAAGGATTCACCATTCCCAAAGGATGGAAGGTGCATGCTGGATTTCTTCTTTCTTTATAACATATGATAGACCTGTTAGAGATATATTACCCCATTAACATAGGCCCAAGCCTAATTCTATTTTGTGTGCAAGTCAAGTCTCTTACTTGTACTAGAACTCTATCAGTTTAGGGTTTAGTCTACTATATATACACATGTTATGATTCATTATAACACATGATTTTTACTGCACTATAATATATTATTGATGTAGCCCTTTAAGATTTCTTCCGTGGATGTAGGCCGTTGGGCTGAACCACATAACTCTCGTGTGTTATTGTGTTTTATAGTTTATGCTTTCGTTTTCGTATCCATACTAGCATATTCAACATGGTGTATCAATGCTAATATTTAATATGGTATTAGAGCCACCTTCTTATGGTCATGGTTTTCTGTCCTTACGGTATATTTAAGAGCAATCTTTGTCTTCCTCGGTGTTTTTTTTTTCACTGCGTTTATCTTCTTTGGTTTTCTATTGCTGCCGTCAAAACTCTCCCGTATAGTCAAGCCACCGTTAGAAGTCGCATCAACACTGCAAGACCATTGCCTTACCGTCACGGAGCCAAATTTCATTCAAGGGATCTTCTCAACCTTATCAAATCTCAAAATTTCATCAAGCTTCCATCTTAAGTTTGAGAGGGAGTGTTAGAGATATATTACCCCATTAACATAGGCCAAAGCCTAATTCTATTTTGTGTGTAAGCCAAGTCTCCTACTTGTATTAGAAGTCTATTTGTCTAGGGTTTAGTCTACTATATATACACATGTTATAATTCATTATAACACATGATTTGTACTACACTATAATATATTATTGATGTAACCCTTTAGGATTTCTTCCGTAGATGTAGGCCGTTATGCTGAATCACATAACTCTCGTGTGTTATTGTGTTTTATAGTTTATGTTTTCGTTTTCGCATCTATACTAACATATTCAACATGGTGTATCAATACTAATATTTGATAAGACAAATTGTAGTTTGATAGCATTCCAATGATTTTGAAGTAGAATGCGCCTAGATTGGTAATGATAACCATTATTATAGGGCAATGATAATCTTACATCCACTTTTTATACGTCAATTTTCTTATTTTAATATGGACTTTTTTTTTTTTTTCACTTTTTAAAATTTCTATATTAGCGCATTAATTGTAAATATTGTGTAAAATAGTAGAGTAAAATGAGGTAATAGCTTTTAGTGGGAAGTGTACGTATGTTGGTTCAATCTAATCTAGTCAAGTTTCAATGTGACATGGACAAATCGGTGAATCTATGAAAACTTGAGTCGTAGTGAAATAAGACAAAATTAACTAAATAAAATTGTGAAATTCCCATTAAAAAATAATTGACATTTAGTTGTGGTCCTCTGCAGGTACTGTGGACAACATATGGAACTCATTATGATGAGGATTATTTTCAAGATCCACTGAGTTTCAATCCAAGTAGATTTGAGGAGCCCATACCACCATATGTATTTCTTCCCTTCGGAGGAGGCCCAAGAGTGTGTGCAGGCTACCACCTAGCCAAATTGAATATCCTCATCTTTGTTCATTTTATTGTAACCCATTATGATTGGTCCCTGCTATATCCCGACGAGCCAATCACCATGAATCCCCTTCCATTTCCTTCGCGTGGAATGCCCATAAACATTTCTCCTAAGTTGTTATAAAGCAACCGAGGTTATTGGGGTTTCATACAGTGTAATTATGCAATTTAATTTTAGGAGTAATGTTAGTGCTGCTTCAGCTTATGATTTGGCGAGTGCAGAGTGTTGGAAAATATGGCTAAATAAACAAGTTTTGATTCAACAATACAAACCCTAAAAAATTAGCAATGACAAAAATAAATAGATAGAGTTAGAAAGATCTCACAAACTATAGAATCACGCAAATGCGTTATCTTTAAAGGTTGATTCGTGCCACCCGGAGTAGAACTCGGTGTGAATGGCTCTCTTGGCCAAACAACCCCCCAAGATTAGACTATAGTAATTTCTTCAAGTTGATCACACACTCAAACAAGAAGAACTAGGAACAACCTTACTTGCCTTTCCTTTCCTTGAAGCTGAAATTTTCTCTTTGTAGCTGAAATTTTTTCTGTGAAGCTGAAATTTTCTGTGCAGCAAAAAACAGAGCAAAACAGAGGGGATTTGCGGCTGGAAAAGAGGAGAAAAATGTGATGATTGAATAGTGTGTGTTGTGGTGTTTATAAGCTAATGTAGTGAGGGTTGATGGGTTGAACCAACGGACACTGTGCAGCCAACGGGCAGCACAATAAATGCCCCAACGGGCTACTATTTAATGCCCAACGGGCAGAACCTAAATGGGCTAAAACCAAAAGAAATGAGAAAAGAATCAGGCCCAAGAGAGATAGAGACTAGCTTAACTTCAACCCAAGCCCAACCCTTAGCCCATTGTCTTTCAAGCTTACCACCTAAGATGTGCAAAGCCTTATAAAGTCATAACAAGATTCATTCCTAACCAATGTGGGACACAAACATACATTAAGTGTTTGAAACACACATATACTCCAACAATCCCCCACATGTTACAAACACTAAACTAGGAAAGGCAATAAACTCAAGAAGGTATGCATCAATATGGTACCCTAAGGTTTTAACCATACTTAGAGTAAATAAGTAGAAACTACTAGACAATGGTAGAGTTAGACTCTTTTAACCAAGCTATTAGATAACCAAACTTACCACCCACATACCTTTCTTTACCAAGGTTGTTCCATAAGCGGGTTGGCGCCTTATACAGGCCATGCGCCATTGGGTTTCATGAGAGCTCTAGAGACCTACCCAAGTCTCATAGGAAGCGGCACAACTTCCAATCCCACATAGGTGGCATCCATCAAGAGTGTGTGCAGTACACCCCATTCCAATAGGTAGGGACTATGGATCCATTAAGAGCTAGAGCTCAACCTCCAACAATCTGGAATTTAGCACTGTCTCACACCATAGGGATAGACTCATCACTAATCTCCTCAATGAGATAGCGGAATACATAATAACTGACAGTGCCCATATGGACCACAAATGACCTCTACCCATTTAACCCCTTGTGTGGAATCACCCATCATAGAGGTTGGGCATTGGCCATAGTGTCACAATTTGGGTATCAGTCCTATCCCCCTCGATGTCTCACTCACTAGCCTTCTTGCTAGTGGCTTGGTCAAAGGATCAGCCAAATTCCTTTCTGACCCCACAAAGTCTAAGGACATTACACCATTATCAATGAGCTGCCTCACAATATTGTGTCTCCATCGGATATGTCGACTTTTCCCATTATAGATTTTGTTCTTAGCACGTGCTATGGCAGCCTGACAATCACAATGTATGCAAATAGAGGCAATAGAGTTAGTATACAATGGTATATCAATTAACAAGCTCCTAAGCCACTCGGCTTCAGACCCAGCCTTTTCTAAGGCTACTAACTCTGATTCCATGGTGGATCTCGCTATGCAAGTCTGCTTGGATGATTTCCAAGACACAGCCCCTCCAGCTAGTGTGAACACATATCCACTAGTGGACTTTACCTCATCTGTATCAGAGATCCAATTAGCATCACAATATCCTTCTAATATAGCAGGATAACCACAATATGACAAACTATAATCAAAAGTACCCTTTAAATATTTCAACAGTCTAGATATTGCATCCCAATGTTCAATACTAGGATTATGAGTATATCTACTCAATCTACCAACAACATATGTAATATCCGGGCGAGTACAGTTTGTCAAAAACATCAAACTACCAATGATTTGTGCATATTTATCTTGTGAAACACTATCACCATGATTTTTAAACAAATGCACCTTTGAGTCAAAAGGAGTAGACATAGGTGACATATCAAAGTGTTCAAACTTTTTAAGAATTTTTTCTACATAATGAGATTGTAATAGTGTAATGCAATCATTATCCCTAAGGATCTTGATGCCCAAGATTATATTTGCCTCACCCAAATCTTTCATATCAAAATTAGAGGCAAGAAAGTGTTTAGCATCATGCACAACATCAAGGTTAGTTCCAAATATAAGCAAGTCATCAACATATAAACATATAATAACACCTTCATTATTAATAAACTTGCTATATATGCATTTATCGGCACCATTGATCACATACCCATGTGTAAGCATAACATTATCAAATTTTTCACGCCATTGTTTAGGTGCTTGTTTTAAACCATATAAAGATTTAACCAACTTACAAACTTTATGTTCTTGTCCAAGAACTACATAACCCTCGGGTTGCTCCATATAAATTTCTTCTTCTAAATCACCATTTAGAAAAGCAGTTTTAACATCCATTTGATGTACTACAAGTTTGTAAATAGAAGCAATCGCAAATAAAATTCTAATAGATGCAATTTTAGTCACCGGAGAATAAGTATCAAAATAATCCACATTATGTTTTTGCTTATAGCCCTTGGCTACTAAGTGAGCTTTAAACTTATCAATTGTATCATCCGGTTTTAATTTCCTTTTAAACACCCATTTACAACCAATAGGTTTAACCTTAGGTGGAAGCTCAACTAATTCCCAAGTATGATTAGACATAATAGATTCTAATTCATTATTAATTGCTTCCAACCAAAAAGATGCATCTACGGATTTAATTGCATCATAGTAACTTACAGGTTCATCTTCAATGACATAGGCAAGGAAATCGTTACCGTAATCCTTTTCCTTCCTAGCTCGCTTGCTCCTTCTTATTTCTTGCACATCATCAACAAAGTCATTAGAAATTTCAATATAATCATGCAATACTTTTTCCTTATTTTTCAAAGGAAACACATGCTCAAAGAATATGGCATTTTCGGATTCAATAATAGTGTATGATTCTAATATATCACTTTTGATGACAAGAAATCTATAGCATGAACTATTGCAAGCATAACCAATAAACACACAATCACATGTTCTAGAACCAAGCTTTCTCCTTTTAGGCTCGGGTAGCATGACCTTAGCCAAGCACCCCCACACTTTGAGGTATTCCAAGTTAGGCTTACGCCCTTCCTAAAGTTCATAAGGAGTTTTACCGGTTTTCTTATGAGGTACTTTATTTTGAATATGGCAAGCTGAAAGGATGGCCTCCCCCCACATGTTGGAAGATAGCCCGGAACTAACAAGCATAGCATTCATCATCTCTTTAAGAGTTCTATTTTTTCTTTCGGCTATTCCATTAGATTCCGGTGAATAAGGTGGAGTTACCTCATGTATTATGCCATTTTGTTCACAAAATTCCTTAAAAGGATTAGACTCATATTCACTACCTCTATCGGTTCTAAGTCTTTTAATCCTTTTATTCTTTTGGTTCTCAACTTCGCTTTTATACTTTACAAACATCTCTAAAGCTTCATCTTTGGTTCTTAGTAAATAAAGTTTAGTGAATCTAGAGTGGTCATCAACAAAGATCACATAAAATCTTTTACCACCTCTAGTTATAGTGTGTTTTAAATCACCCAAGTCACTATGTACCAATCCAAGAAGTTCGGTTTCTCTTGTTATGGATTTACAAGATTTCTTGGTGATTTTAGTTTCGACACAAATTTCACATTTGTCCATATTAGCTTCACTTAGTGAGTTAATAATTCCGCATTCTTTCATTTTCTTTATATAGCCAAGATTAACATGTCCAAGTCTACCATGCCAAACATCAATGGAATCAACTAAGTAAGCACAAGAAGATGAACCTTTTTCATTAATAACTTGATCAACATTAAGTACAAAAAGACCTTCATCATCATAGCCCTTACCAACAAAGACTTCATTCTTAGTTAAAGTAACTATGCCACCATCAAATAAAACTTTAATACCGGCCTTACCAAGCAAATGTACCGAAATGAGATTGTGTCGAAAGTGAGGTACATGAAGGACATTATTGAGTGAAAGAGTTTTACCGGAAGTTAGCTTCAAGAGTATCTTCCCTTTACCACTCACCGGCACGGACCTATTGTCTCCAACATAGACACATTCGGTGCCTTCCGCCATAGGAGTGTAGGAACTAAACTCCTCTTTGAATGCACCAATGTGTCTTGTGCAAGCCGAGTCAACTACCCATCCCTTCACTTTTGTCACCAAGTGTGCCTCACACACCACCGCCGCAATGATCTCTTCGGTTTGCACCACATTTGTTTTATTTGATGTAGAGCCTTTGTTGTTGTTCTTATTGTTGTTGAAGTTTCCCCTCGCCCTACATGTTGCCGCATAATGACCTACCTTGCCACAAATAAAACAATTACCCTTTTTCTTTTGGATTTGAGGATTTGGGCCATTTTTATTATGAAATTTTCCTTTTCCCTTTAAATCATGTTTCTTATTATGTTGTGAAGGTCTAGAGGGTCCTCCCTCTACAACATTAGCTTTGGAAGTAAATTCCTTAACTCTAGAAACCTTTTCCGACATCCTATTTGTTTCTTCAATTTGAATATCAACGATAGTTTGTTGAAGATTCAAATAGGTTCTATGGTGGCTATACCGATGTTTATACTCTTTCCAAGAGTCCGGCAACTTAAACACTAAGCCATGAGCCACAAACCTCTCGGGTAAAACATCACCCTCTTTAGCTAGGCCGGAAACTAATTTTTGAAAATCTTCAATTTGGCTAGAAACACTTTTTTCCTCAACCATTTGAAAAGACATAAATTTAGCCGTAGCAAATTTTTTAGCACCCTCATCCTCAAACCCATAACGACCATTAAGTTCATCCCATAAATCTTTAGCACAAGTAAAATGACAATAATTATCAAACAACTTGTTAGATAAACCACACTTAATAGTATGAACACACAATTTATTTGTTTTTTCCCACTTTGCTATATTTTTAGGATCTTCTTCGGGTTTAGGCTCATAAAGAACCCGGTCAATTTCTGTAAATTCCAAGATAGGCAAAACCCTTTCTTTCCAACGCTTAAAATTATTTCCATCAAAAGCCTCAAGTTTTGTAATTTCCGAAATGACCTTAAGAGAATCAACAACTTGTTTCTTCATTTTTACAACACAAAAATCAACCTTTAAAATTGTTGGAAAATATGGCTAAATAAACAAGTTTTGATTCAACAATACAAACCCTAAAAAATTAGCAATGACAAAAATAAATAGATAGAGTTAGAAAGATCTCACAAACTATAGAATCACGCAAATGCGTTGTCTTTAAAGGTTGATTCGTGCCACCCGGAGTAGAATTCGGTGTGAATGGCTCTCTTGGCCGAACAACCCCCCAAGATTAGACTATAGTAATTTCTTCAAGTTGATCACACACTCAAACAAGAAGAACTAGGAACAACCTTACTTGCCTTTCCTTTCCTTGAAGCTGAAATTTTCTCTTTGTAGCTGAAATTTTTTCTGTGAAGCTAAAATTTTCTGTGCAGCAAAAAACAGAGCAAAACAGAGGGGATTTGCGGCTGGAAAAGAGGAGAAAAATGTGATGATTGAATAGTGTGTGTTGTGGTGTTTATAAGCTAATGTAGTGAGGGTTGATGGGTTGAACCAACGGACACTGTGCAGCCAACGGGCAGCACAATAAATGCCCCAACGGGCAAAACCTAAATGGGCTAAAACCAAAAGAAATGAGAAAAGAGTCAGGCCCAAGAGAGATAGAGACTAGCTTAACTTCAACCCAAGCCCAACCCTTAACCCATTGTCTTTCAAGCTTACCACCTAAGATGTGCAAAGCCTTATAAAGTCATAACAAGATTTATTCCTAACCAATGTGGGACACAAACATACATTAAGTGTTTGAAACACACATATACTCCAACACAGAGGACAAGGGTCTGCAATTTTTTTCAGGTAAATGGCTATGGAAGTTGGATACACTTCCAAAAATTAAGCATTTCATATGGTTGTGTTTCCACCACAGTGTTCCAGTTAGGCAGATTCTTAATACTAGGGGTATCCAATGTAATATCTGCTGCTCATTGTGTCAATGCCAAGATGAATCTATTATCCACCTATTGAGGGACTGTCCTTTTGCCTTGAGCTTTTGGAATAAAATTGGAACACCTTAGGCTTGTGCTAATTTTATATAGCTTGACTTGACGGAATGGATTGCACAGAACTACCTTTGTAATAACCAAATTCAAGCTAATGGGATTCCGTGGATTACTCTTTTTCCATTTGCACTATGGTGTCTATGGAAGCATAGAAACAGAGTAGTTTTCAACAACTCTGTTAGTAATCCTAACCTCCATGCTGCGTGTATTAATATGGCTAGAGAATATTATTATTGCATGGGGAAGGGGTAGCAACTAAAGAGACATATTGTTACTCCTATTTGTTGGCGCAAACCTGAACAAGGGTGGTTCAAACTTAATTATGATGGGGCTTCTCAAGGCAACCCGGGAAAGGCTGGGGGTGGAGGTCTCATTCGGGATCATCAGGGGATATGGATCAAGGGATATATGAGGAGAATAGGTGTGGCGTCGAGCTTTGCTGCTGAGTGTTGGGCCTTGAGGGACGGGCTGCTACTTGCAATTCAATTGGGTATTAAATATTTAGCTGTTGAACTTGATGCTCTCACTGTTGCTAAACTTGTATTTGACAGTTCAACATCTAATAGATCATACTCCCCTATTCTAAATGATTGCAGGTTCCTCCTGAGATAGTTTCATCGCTTCAAGGTTAGCCATACCTTTAGAGAGGCAAACCGATGTGCTGACTTTCTTGCTCGTGCTGGCTGCTCACTGGATGAGGATTTTGTTGTATTAGATTTACCATCTAGTGATTTATTACTTAA
Source organism: Quercus suber (assembly GCF_002906115.3). Classification (NCBI taxonomy): domain Eukaryota; kingdom Viridiplantae; phylum Streptophyta; class Magnoliopsida; order Fagales; family Fagaceae; genus Quercus; species Quercus suber. Next base: position 550,537 of record NW_027069536.1, read on the forward strand.
TATGTTAAGTTCAAATGCTACTGGTCTGTACTCTTTAAGGCACAGCCACGACTTCGCCATTTATGGCTTCTTAGTTTAATATATATATTCCTCTTAACCAAAAAAAAAAAAAAAAAAAAATTTTTTCATGTGGCCAGCTTGAAGTGTCGAAGAGATCACAATGTCTGTCGGTGTCTCTAGTGTGTTTTGAAGACAATGAAGAGAAATGACTGGTGTAGTTTATTTCTAGCAAGAGCTAGAGGCTTCGGTACAAAAACATTACAGTAACTAAGGTTGCACTTTACGTTTGGATGGTGATCTCCTCTTAATGGTAGGTATGTTTGGAGAGTGTGAAGGTGTATAAGGCTAGAAGGAATACTCTCTCGGGTTTCAGAATTCTCCAAATTTGCTCACTAGACACTAAATATAGGTTTTATTTTCGTTCTTATATTAACTACAATATTAAGGGTTGGTTAACTACAAGAATAAACTGGAAAACTTGACAAGGAAAGTTTTGGTAAATATATTTCACTCAACCAAGATTATTGTCCAATGTCAGGTGATGCTCTCTGTATAACTAAATTTCAAATCCTAATAAACTTCCTTATCGTCTCACCTATTCCCATAAAACTTGCTTGACCAAGTTCCTCAATGTAGCACTTCAAACTTCTTTCAACTTTTCAACCTCAAAGACTCAATACAATTACAACTGGAATAAAATGAAATTAATAAAATATTACAATTACATTACAAACATTGACATAAAATTTTCCAACATGCAATTAACCCTAGCAAATTACCAAAAAAAAAATCCAAAATCAAAACCAAAACCAAAACCAAAATCCAAAAACCAAAAACAAAGACAAAATATATGCACATAATTACTACATCAAGCATTATTAAACCGTAAACCCAAGGTAAGCATGTCAACCACCTGTAATGTAGGTGCTTTTTTAATAGGTAGCTCCTTGGAAACCTCCTGCATGGTTGGCCTAGATTTTGGATTGGCTGCCAAGCATGCCAATGCAAGCTTTGCAATCAAGGCCACTATGAATGCCACTTGATTTCTAGGAGGTTCAAGGCGTTGGTCCAAAATGTCCTTCAATTGGATATCATGGGTAGTTGAAGTTGTTGATAATAATGATGATGGTGAGAGAAATGAAATAACGTCTCTTGGATGACATGATCACTTCCAATGCTAATACTCCAAAATTATAAACATCACATTTCTCGTTCACTTCCATTGTGTATGCAAACTCTGTAAAATAGAAGAATTTAACTTATCCAACACTTAGGTATGGTAACATATTAACATCAAGTGTAGTCCGTAGTACTTGCTCATGTAAACCTTTTTATTTTTTAATTGCAACTATCTACCCTAAATTAAAACAGTATTTGTAATGCGTACTCTAAAAATCATAATATTTCATTCAACTCTTGATTGAAGAATAATTTGTGATACTCCCCCACCATCCAATTAGAGTCCAAGTTAGCAGTATAAACTAATTAATGGTCAAATTGTATAGGGTGCACATTTTTAATGCTATCAGAGTTTGGTGTGGATATAACCCAATAAAGTTTTAATTTAGACAATGTTGTGGAAAGTGCATTCTAACGTTGAAATGGTGTTGATTGTGTATCAAAAAAGAAAAAGAAAAAAAGAAATGGTGTTGATTGTAAAATTTTGAAATTTAGAATGCATATAATCATATAATATATGTGGATGCTTATAATTAACCCTTATTTTTATTTTTAGATTTTCCTTTTGGGCTAACACAACCTTTTTACTTTATTATTTATACTAAATTACTTTCCATGCATAGGGTAAAAGCCGGGGGCTTTTCAAATTCCTCCCAATTATCTCCTTTAAAAAAAAAATTGATATATATATATATATATATATTTAAATTTGTGCACATTTCTAATGCTATCAAAGTTTGGTGTGGAAAGTACATTCTAATGTTGAAACGGTGTTAATTGTAAAATTATGAAATTTAGGATGCATATGTTCATATAATTTATGTGGATCCTTTATAGTTATTTTTTATTTTGATACAAGATAAAAATTTTACTATAACCTAATCTAAGTATATGTGTGTCAAACTTCCTCTTGGAAACTTGAATCCCGGCCCTTGCCCTTCCCCCCTCACTCACGCCTCACAAGTATTTATACTTGTGGAGTGACCATCGCACCAAGAGTGTGTGGTGGTGGATGCTTATAGTTGTAATTATCCCTTATTTTATTTTTATATTTCTTTTGGGCTAACACGCCCATTTTACTTCATTATAATTAGTTATAAAGTTTAGATCAACAATGTATATATGTATGCCTTTTAATCCTTTTTCATTTGAGATTGTATGCTTAATTCTTTTATCTTTTTCCATTAAAAAATAGATGTAAATATGTATTAATGTCTAAAAAGTTGGAACATGTTCTTTCGTTACTGTTTAGCAAAAAAAAAAAAAAAAAAAATGTTCTTTCGTTACTATTTGGTGAATTATTAATTTCGTAGTAATTTTTAATCATCATAAAATTGTTTTGAGTTATCATTTTATATCGCAAATGTTGTAAAGTATATTTCGATCCATGATCCTTGTGTTTGCCTTCATGATGAAGCTTCAACAAAAATGAAAATTTGGAGAATGGAATGACTTCAACATAGCTTATAGTGAAACGAAAAGCATATTTTACCACTATGTAGTATGATTATCACTACATTAAATGAACTAGAGACAAGTATTTCTAGAGGGCTAATCATGGCAATAAGGAAAAAATTATATTACTTGGAGCTGTGTATCCAAATGTTCCGGCAAATGAAGTCCAATTGGATGAGTCAGGCTTCAAAAACCTAGCTGTGCCAAAATCCGAGATATGTGCCTCATATTTTGAATCCAACAAGATGTTCTTGCTAGATATGTCTCGATGAACTATGGGAGGTGAGCAATTGTGATGCATATAGGATAAAGCATCAGCCATGCCTTTAACAACATTTGCCCTTTTGATCCAATCAAAACTAACAACCTCTTCTTTATTGCTCAATAAATCTTTCATACTTCCCCCTTCTAAAAACTCGTAAACCAAAAATGATTGTCGTGGATGTGAGCAAAAGCCAAAAAGCTTTACCACGTTCCGATGCCTAATTTCGAGAAGAGCACGAATCTCATTTTCGAAACCCTTTGCGTTGGTAATATCACCATCTTGTACTGAATGAAGTTTTTTCACAGCAACAACTTGACCTGATTGTAGCTCTGCTTTGTAAACATTTCCACACCCTCCCACTCCAACACAATGTTTAGAGTCAAATTCCTCTGTTGCTTCAATGATGCTTTCATACACCATTTTCCCATCATAGCTCCAAATTGCAAACATATTAACATTTTGTGCTTCTCTTGTATTACTTAGTTTGTTCCTTAGTCTTGGGCGCTTCAAAACAACATAAAGAATCCCAGATACAATCATTGAGAGAAACAATATGCTTAAGATAGGAACAATAAAGATAATCACTACTTTATTTTGCCTTTTCTCACTGGGATTCTTGCTCCAAGTAATGGAAGAGGGGCAAGCCTTTAAACTAGAGGCATAACCACACAAACCTTTATTATTTCTTAATGCTTCAAATGGAGCCTTGCTAAAGGCCTTATTGTTGGGTAAAGGACCTTCCAAGCAATTGTATGATATATCAATATTGGTCAAGCTTGACATTTCTCCAAAAGTGGCTGGAATGGAACCAAAGAGCTCATTATGGGAGAGATTCAATGTTTCTAACCTTTGCAATTCTCCAAGCTGTGGTGGTATTTTTCCAATCAATAAATTCTCACTCAAGTCTAGCATTTGAATAAACTGTATGTTGCCAATCTCAGTGGGAACACTTCCTCTAATTTTATTTTTGCTTAAGCTCAAGTTCAATAAGTTTTTGCACCCCAGTATTTGTTTAGGAAATGCTCCTGTTAAATTGTTGGCTGAGAGAATAAGAAATTGCAGATTAGATAGCATTCCAATTTCCATTGGAATCCTACCAGAAAGTTGATTATCACCCAGATTAAGGTGAAACACTAATGTCAACTTTCCTAATTCCTTTGGAATCTGCCCAACTAGATGATTGAAGGAGAGATCAAGTACGTGTAGCTCAGTGGATCTTCCAAGCTCAGGAGGTATTACACCAGAAATTCTATTATTTGAGATTTTTAAGCTTTGCAGACTTTGGCACTGCCCCCACTTTTGAGAAAGTTCCCCATAGAAATGATTATAACTCAAATCGATATAAATCAAATTTGGGTATATGCCAAAGTCTTCTGATAAATTTCCTCTTAATTGGTTTCTCTCAAGTCTCACTCGTACTAAGCTAGTGCAATTTCTCAAACTTATTGGAATGAAACCTATGAAATAATTGTCATATGCTGTGAAGTTTTGAAGGGATCCACTATTACAAACATTTCGTGGAAGATAACCAGACAACATGTTTTCTTCCAATTCCAAATACAGCAAATTTGTAAGATTATTAAATTTGAAAGGTAGGGAGCCATTAAGTTCATTTGTGAACAACTTTAGAGTGGTAAGAAGTTTGAGCTTTCCTATTTCTGATGGGATATTGCCTGATAGCATATTTACACAGAGATCCAGGTCTGTGAGATTCTTCATGTTCCCGATTGAGGATGGGATAGATCCCCAAAAATTGTTTTCACCAATATATAGCTCATTCATGTTGGTCAGGTTGCCTATAGAAGTAGGGATTGGGCCAGAAAGTTTGTTCGAATACAGATACAACACACGAAGAGATCCCAACTTTCCAATTTCTTGAGGAAAGGGTCCAGAAAGTTTGTTTTCATAGAGGATGAGAACACTCAAGTTGCCTAGGTTTCCTATAGAAGTAGGAATTGGACCAGAGAGATTGTTATTGACCAAAGCAAGATAAGTAAGAGATCCAAGCATCCCAATTTCGTTACAAATAGATCCAGAAAGTTTGTTTTCACTAAGATCTAATCCGGTTAAGGAGCCCAGGTTCCATATAGATGCAGGAATCGTGCCCATAAGGATGTTTCCATTCAACCAGAGACTCCTAAGAGATGTTAGCTTTCCGAGTTCTTCAGGAATGGAACCAGAAAGTTTGTTTCCAGAAAGATCCAGAATGATCAAGTTTCTGAAGTTTCCTATTGACACAGGGATTGAACCTGTGAGATTGTTACTATACAAAGATAGCTCATTGAGCAAGTTGAGTTTTTCAAGTTGATGAGGAATGGATCCAGTGATGTTATTTTCATGGAGATTTAATATGCGAAGGCTTGTTAGTTGGCATAATTCAGATGGAATTCTTCCAGAGAGATGATTGAATGATAAATCAAGGTAGATTAGCTTAGAAAGGTTGCCCAAGTGGGAAGGAATGGTACCAAAGAGTAAGTTGTGGCTGAGATCAAGACTTACGAGACTTTGTAAGCATGAGATGCTGAAAGTGTGGAGCGTACCTTTTAAAGCAGAACCTATGAGGTTGATATGAGAGATGCTGCTAAAGTTGTTGCAAGAAATTCCAACCCATTGGCAAGGGACGTTTCCAACCCATGAGGACAACTGAAACTGGCTATGGTTATCAAGGCTCGCTTTCCATTCCAATAGAGCCTCTGCTTCTGGTCCCATATTGGAAGGAGAAGTTGCAAAGGGAGAAGAAATAGCAAATTGGGAAGAAGAAGCCAACACAAGAATGATAATTAGGACAGTGGTGAACATAGCTCGAATTAGATTATTAATGGATTTGGGAAGCGGTTTCTCTAGTAAGGAGATCATGACTTTTATGAGTTGCATGCGAGAACAGAAACGAATTGGGTGATCAGAGAAGGAATGGCTTTATGGTTATGGAGAGGTGCATGGAATGAACTAGTTTATATAGGAAATTCTCCACATTCCATTAGGTGAATCTTCTGTCAGGAGGAGGACTTTCATATTATTTTATTTTATTTTTTGCTTGTAATTTGGTTAAAAAGAGATATCAATAAGAAGTAGATAGTGCTTGAAATTTAAAGAGGGAGGGGAAAAACCATTCTTTAAATTATGCTGACTTATATATATATATATATATATATTGAGACGTAGTAACGTAGCATTTATTTTTCCACATTAGTTACATATTTTCATCTCTCTCTTATTTTTTTAACTTTTTTTCTTTTCACTAATCCCCAAATTATTGTTACAATTTTTCAGTTTTTCCAACCTTTACACTTTATTTTACATTTTTATCTTTCAATTAATGTATACAATAATATTACTCTTCCACTGTATATATACACCCATGAGATTATTCTATGGATAAAGGGAAAAAGGGGAACCGTTTTGTCAATAAAGCCACAGTATTAAAGCTTGACCTTATGTCAATAAAGCCAGAAACTGTGGAGAAATTAAATTAAAGCTTGACCTTAAGTAGCCATGACCACTTTCTCAAAAAATAGTAGCCATGACCATGACCTCTTTTATACTCCCTCCGTCCCAGTTTATTGTCCCCTATTCTATTTTAGGATGTTCCAAAATATTATCATGTTTCTAAAAATAAAAAGGCATTAATTTATTAAAGTTCTTATTATACTCCTACTTTATTTTCAAAACTATTTATAAAAAAAACTAACAAATATTTAAAAAATCAATCTAATTGGGGCACATTTTTAGTAGCCTCATTAAGAATAACTTTTTTTAAAAAGAAAAAAAAAAACCGATAAACTTAATTAAGGGTAGTTTTGTAAGGTTATATATTNCACTTACTAAGCCCTTCATTTTTTTTCCCCAAATGGATAAATACTCATTTATGGTACTATGTAAATGAACTATTTCCACCATGCCACACCAACCCCCCCCCCCCCCCCTCTCTCAAAAAAAAAAAAAAATGCATATATATAACTCATTAATTTTAAGGGCAATTAAAGCATAACTTCCAAAAATATAAGGGAAAAATAAGTTCCACCTTTATGTTTGGAGTAGTTCTCATTTCTCTCATATATGTTTGAAACCAATCAATTTTTTCTTTATGTTTGAAAAATGAACAATTATCCTAGGTTAGTTACTCTCTCCATTAAATCTAATAGAATCGTTTGATTCATAGAATATTCTATTGGAGTGCAATGTCTAAAATACCCTAAAAAAAAAAAAAAAACCGCCAATGCTCTCTCTCTCTCTCTCTCAAGGTCCAGATCTAGTAAAGCTCAACAATACAATACATAAGCTTGATATGTTTGTATAATGGTCATGGGAAACATTATTCAATTCGCTTTTGTTGAATACGCCTTTGGGTTTTGGGGGAATGGAGATTGTAAATTATGATGGGGTTCAACATAGTACTTCACTGGAGGACTAATGTCAATCTCGACAACAATGCCAAGTTATTCGATTTGTTTTGCTGAATATGTCTCTGGTTTTGGCGTCATTGTCGTTAAAGATATTCAGAGAGTTTGATGTCGTAAAGCTAGTTGATGAGAGTTTACAAAAATGAACTTAAAAGGTAATAATAATAATAATAATAATATATATATATATATATCTAATTTTTTTTTTTACAATCTCCATGTTAATTTTAAGTTAGCCATGCCATGTAAGGGAGTAAAAGAGATCACTTTAAACTTAAGGGACTAAAATCACTCATAAATTAAAGTTTAGATCAACAATGTATTATGTATATTGTCCATATCCTTTTTCATTTCGATTGTATGCATTAATTCTATTATCTTTTTCCATTAAAAAAATAGATGTAAATATGTATTAATGTCTAAAAAGTTGGAACATGTTCTATCTCGTCATCCATCAATAGGCAAAAAGTTTTAGTTCGTAATAATATTATTAGGGTCTGTTTAGATATCGCTTATTGTTAGTAATATGCTCTCTAGTTGTTTCATGCTTTCTAATTTTAGAACTAATATTTTTCCAATCTCAAGTTCCTTCATTACATAGTTGGTCAGTACATTTAGACTCAGACAACTTGCAACAAAAACAAAATACTTGGTCTAGCCATTTTCTATCATGCTTCTTCCCATTTGATAATATTCGAGTGTAATGAATAGTAGAAAAATGTCTAGTGTCATCACCTCTAGGAAAAATTATATCATTGTCTCTAATTGGACCTCTTTCTACTAATAAGTCTCTTAATTTTGTGTCAATATTTTTCCAATTACCTGGATCATAAATATTCAACATGTCATTATTATTTTCATTTTCTTCTAGTTGAACATCATTATGGTGAACTTGTTCATTTGTGACATTTTCATCATTATGCTGAAGTTCATTATCAAGATTTGTTGTATTGCAAAATTGAACATCATTGTTATCTTGCAATTGTATCATTTCATTATCTTCTAACTCTTTTTGGTGAATTTCTTGCTCATTTGTGATATTTTCATCTAAATTTTGCGTTATATTTTGTTTATTACTAATAACAAATTTATCCATTGATCCTTTTTGAGACTCAATTAATTTTTCTTTTTTCTTTCTTTTTTTAAGTTTTTCATATCTAGATGCATATTTTCTAGTAAACATTTCTAATCAAACAATATATTTATAAAGACTAAAATAAAAAATAACTTTCAAGTGTAGAGCAAATGAGAAATAGAACCTGATTTATATAAAAAATATTGTTGTAGTTTCACCAAACAATAACAAGTTTTTAGCAATTTCAACCTACGTAAATAAAAACTTTATTCAATATATTACTACTAACTAAAATATATATATAAAAACACAAGATTAAAATTATAAAAAATAAATAAAATTTAAGCACATCCATAACACAAGGCTTATTAATAAGACCCACCTAAAAAACACACAAAACAAATCATATCTAATATCTATAACCCAAAAAAAAAACGCAGGCTTTATAAATAAAAAAAAAAATGAAGGCCCAAACAACGTGAAACTACAGAGGCAGGCGGCCCAATCTTTTTATCTCAAGTTAAGTCTAAGCAAATAAAATGTAGAGAAAGTCTGAAATTAAAGAAGCCAAGCGCCCATTCAAAAAAAAAAAAAAAAAAAAAAAGCCAAGCGCCCAAATAGAAATAATACCTGATAGCAGAGTCACCAGAGATGAGAGAACTCAAAACCTAGAGGCTAGAGCAGAGGCAAGCTTGCTTGAGAATGAGATGAGAAGGATTAGGAATCAGAGAGGCGGAGAAAGGCAAGCTTGCTTGAGATGAGAGAGGCGGAAAGCATAGAGAAAGAAGCAGAGCTGCAGAGGGAACGGTAAAACTAAAAATTTTAGGGATTTGAGTTGTTTTATTTGTTTGGATTTGTGATTGTTTTGTGGTTGATTTTTGGTTTGTCCTGAGGATAATAATGTTATTTTTGGCAATGATTTTGTTTAGAACCAACGTATAACCGGTTTTACCAAAATTTTTGTTTTTTGGTTAAAAGGACGGGCCAAATTTTTGTAATTCATCTGAAACTAATTTTTTTTTTTTTTTCCCTCCTACCCCTTTTTTTTTCCGAAATTTTGGGGCCCCTTCCACTTGGGGGCCTTAGGCAATTGCCTAACTCGCCTAAGGGAAGGGCCGGCCCTGATGTAGGGAACAAAGCACCTACATTTAAACCCAACCAAAAAAAAAAAAAAAAAAAAAATGTTCTTTCGTTACTATTTGGTGAATTATTAATTTCGTAGTAATTTTTAATCATCATAAAATTGTTTTGAGTTATCATTTTATATCGCAAATGTTGTAAAGTATATTTCGATCCATGATCCTTGTGTTTGCCTTCATGATGAAGCTTCAACAAAAATGAAAATTTGGAGAATGGAATGACTTCAACATAGCTTATAGTGAAACGAAAAGCATATTTTACCACTATGTAGTATGATTATCACTACATTAAATGAACTAGAGACAAGTATTTCTAGAGGGCTAATCATGGCAATAAGGAAAAAATTATATTACTTGGAGCTGTGTATCCAAATGTTCCGGCAAATGAAGTCCAATTGGATGAGTCAGGCTTCAAAAACCTAGCTGTGCCAAAATCCGAGATATGTGCCTCATATTTTGAATCCAACAAGATGTTCTTGCTAGATATGTCTCGATGAACTATGGGAGGTGAGCAATTGTGATGCATATAGGATAAAGCATCAGCCATGCCTTTAACAACATTTGCCCTTTTGATCCAATCAAAACTAACAACCTCTTCTTTATTGCTCAATAAATCTTTCATACTTCCCCCTTCTAAAAACTCGTAAACCAAAAATGATTGTCGTGGATGTGAGCAAAAGCCAAAAAGCTTTACCACGTTCCGATGCCTAATTTCGAGAAGAGCACGAATCTCATTTTCGAAACCCTTTGCGTTGGTAATATCACCATCTTGTACTGAATGAAGTTTTTTCACAGCAACAACTTGACCTGATTGTAGCTCTGCTTTGTAAACATTTCCACACCCTCCCACTCCAACACAATGTTTAGAGTCAAATTCCTCTGTTGCTTCAATGATGCTTTCATACACCATTTTCCCATCATAGCTCCAAATTGCAAACATATTAACATTTTGTGCTTCTCTTGTATTACTTAGTTTGTTCCTTAGTCTTGGGCGCTTCAAAACAACATAAAGAATCCCAGATACAATCATTGAGAGAAACAATATGCTTAAGATAGGAACAATAAAGATAATCACTACTTTATTTTGCCTTTTCTCACTGGGATTCTTGCTCCAAGTAATGGAAGAGGGGCAAGCCTTTAAACTAGAGGCATAACCACACAAACCTTTATTATTTCTTAATGCTTCAAATGGAGCCTTGCTAAAGGCCTTATTGTTGGGTAAAGGACCTTCCAAGCAATTGTATGATATATCAATATTGGTCAAGCTTGACATTTCTCCAAAAGTGGCTGGAATGGAACCAAAGAGCTCATTATGGGAGAGATTCAATGTTTCTAACCTTTGCAATTCTCCAAGCTGTGGTGGTATTTTTCCAATCAATAAATTCTCACTCAAGTCTAGCATTTGAATAAACTGTATGTTGCCAATCTCAGTGGGAACACTTCCTCTAATTTTATTTTTGCTTAAGCTCAAGTTCAATAAGTTTTTGCACCCCAGTATTTGTTTAGGAAATGCTCCTGTTAAATTGTTGGCTGAGAGAATAAGAAATTGCAGATTAGATAGCATTCCAATTTCCATTGGAATCCTACCAGAAAGTTGATTATCACCCAGATTAAGGTGAAACACTAATGTCAACTTTCCTAATTCCTTTGGAATCTGCCCAACTAGATGATTGAAGGAGAGATCAAGTACGTGTAGCTCAGTGGATCTTCCAAGCTCAGGAGGTATTACACCAGAAATTCTATTATTTGAGATTTTTAAGCTTTGCAGACTTTGGCACTGCCCCCACTTTTGAGAAAGTTCCCCATAGAAATGATTATAACTCAAATCGATATAAATCAAATTTGGGTATATGCCAAAGTCTTCTGATAAATTTCCTCTTAATTGGTTTCTCTCAAGTCTCACTCGTACTAAGCTAGTGCAATTTCTCAAACTTATTGGAATGAAACCTATGAAATAATTGTCATATGCTGTGAAGTTTTGAAGGGATCCACTATTACAAACATTTCGTGGAAGATAACCAGACAACATGTTTTCTTCCAATTCCAAATACAGCAAATTTGTAAGATTATTAAATTTGAAAGGTAGGGAGCCATTAAGTTCATTTGTGAACAACTTTAGAGTGGTAAGAAGTTTGAGCTTTCCTATTTCTGATGGGATATTGCCTGATAGCATATTTACACAGAGATCCAGGTCTGTGAGATTCTTCATGTTCCCGATTGAGGATGGGATAGATCCCCAAAAATTGTTTTCACCAATATATAGCTCATTCATGTTGGTCAGGTTGCCTATAGAAGTAGGGATTGGGCCAGAAAGTTTGTTCGAATACAGATACAACACACGAAGAGATCCCAACTTTCCAATTTCTTGAGGAAAGGGTCCAGAAAGTTTGTTTTCATAGAGGATGAGAACACTCAAGTTGCCTAGGTTTCCTATAGAAGTAGGAATTGGACCAGAGAGATTGTTATTGACCAAAGCAAGATAAGTAAGAGATCCAAGCATCCCAATTTCGTTACAAATAGATCCAGAAAGTTTGTTTTCACTAAGATCTAATCCGGTTAAGGAGCCCAGGTTCCATATAGATGCAGGAATCGTGCCCATAAGGATGTTTCCATTCAACCAGAGACTCCTAAGAGATGTTAGCTTTCCGAGTTCTTCAGGAATGGAACCAGAAAGTTTGTTTCCAGAAAGATCCAGAATGATCAAGTTTCTGAAGTTTCCTATTGACACAGGGATTGAACCTGTGAGATTGTTACTATACAAAGATAGCTCATTGAGCAAGTTGAGTTTTTCAAGTTGATGAGGAATGGATCCAGTGATGTTATTTTCATGGAGATTTAATATGCGAAGGCTTGTTAGTTGGCATAATTCAGATGGAATTCTTCCAGAGAGATGATTGAATGATAAATCAAGGTAGATTAGCTTAGAAAGGTTGCCCAAGTGGGAAGGAATGGTACCAAAGAGTAAGTTGTGGCTGAGATCAAGACTTACGAGACTTTGTAAGCATGAGATGCTGAAAGTGTGGAGCGTACCTTTTAAAGCAGAACCTATGAGGTTGATATGAGAGATGCTGCTAAAGTTGTTGCAAGAAATTCCAACCCATTGGCAAGGGACGTTTCCAACCCATGAGGACAACTGAAACTGGCTATGGTTATCAAGGCTCGCTTTCCATTCCAATAGAGCCTCTGCTTCTGGTCCCATATTGGAAGGAGAAGTTGCAAAGGGAGAAGAAATAGCAAATTGGGAAGAAGAAGCCAACACAAGAATGATAATTAGGACAGTGGTGAACATAGCTCGAATTAGATTATTAATGGATTTGGGAAGCGGTTTCTCTAGTAAGGAGATCATGACTTTTATGAGTTGCATGCGAGAACAGAAACGAATTGGGTGATCAGAGAAGGAATGGCTTTATGGTTATGGAGAGGTGCATGGAATGAACTAGTTTATATAGGAAATTCTCCACATTCCATTAGGTGAATCTTCTGTCAGGAGGAGGACTTTCATATTATTTTATTTTATTTTTTGCTTGTAATTTGGTTAAAAAGAGATATCAATAAGAAGTAGATAGTGCTTGAAATTTAAAGAGGGAGGGGAAAAACCATTCTTTAAATTATGCTGACTTATATATATATATATATATATATTGAGACGTAGTAACGTAGCATTTATTTTTCCACATTAGTTACATATTTTCATCTCTCTCTTATTTTTTTAACTTTTTTTCTTTTCACTAATCCCCAAATTATTGTTACAATTTTTCAGTTTTTCCAACCTTTACACTTTATTTTACATTTTTATCTTTCAATTAATGTATACAATAATATTACTCTTCCACTGTATATATACACCCATGAGATTATTCTATGGATAAAGGGAAAAAGGGGAACCGTTTTGTCAATAAAGCCACAGTATTAAAGCTTGACCTTATGTCAATAAAGCCAGAAACTGTGGAGAAATTAAATTAAAGCTTGACCTTAAGTAGCCATGACCACTTTCTCAAAAAATAGTAGCCATGACCATGACCTCTTTTATACTCCCTCCGTCCCAGTTTATTGTCCCCTATTCTATTTTAGGATGTTCCAAAATATTATCATGTTTCTAAAAATAAAAAGGCATTAATTTATTAAAGTTCTTATTATACTCCTACTTTATTTTCAAAACTATTTATAAAAAAAACTAACAAATATTTAAAAAATCAATCTAATTGGGGCACATTTTTAGTAGCCTCATTAAGAATAACTTTTTTTAAAAAGAAAAAAAAAAACCGATAAACTTAATTAAGGGTAGTTTTGTAAGGTTATATATTTTTATAAGGCAGACAAGACAATAAATGATATTCCCTTAAGAAGTTTGACTTTTCAAACAGGACAAACAAATTGGGACAGAGGAAATATCAATTATCGTGATAGGGGACTTCAAAAAATATGTTTTATGCTGCTAGTTGCTATTAATAACCATGAGCTTGACTTAAGTTAATAAAGCCTGGGCCCTATAGTGACTATTTTGTTTGGCGCCCTGGACGCGTCAAATAGACTTCGACTTAATTTACCACCTAAAGACCCCAACATGGATAGCATCTGAGAAACCTTAACTTAACCTATAAGTTAATCGTGTGATACACGAATAATTTTGTGATATTTTATGTAAAAAAATTTTGGAGAATTTTGTATATATATTATAATGAAAAAGTAAAGTAAATTTAAGTCAAAAAAAAAAATACATTTTGAGATATTAAAAATTAGTTTAGTAGTTTCATTGCACATTTGTAGCATTCTTAAGGTAAGATTAGTTTCTTTAAAGAAAAAATACTCAGGAAACCAAAAATAAATGCAAAAGAGCAACAGAAGCATGAAAATCAAATAATTTGTGTTGTGTTCACAAATTGTGTACCATGAAATGAAAATATGCCTAACTCTCTCACCATCTTCCACTCATCAATAATGCAACATTGAGACATGGTATGGGCAAATGCGTATGCATATATCTTATAGATAATTTAAAATCATGATAGAATATGACTTTACATTGCGCATTAAATGTTCTCTCTACTTATATACCCAAAAAAAAAATATCCAATCAAATTATCCAAACCTATATCATATTTAGGCCTCTAATTTAAAAAGAAAAAAAAAATGGTCAATGGTAGGCTGGGCCCTATAGTGACTACTTTGTTTTACACCCTGGAAGCGTCAAATAGGCTTTGACTTAGTTTACAACATAAAGACCCCAACATGGATAGCATGTTCAAAATCTGATGAACTTTGACTTAATTTCTACCCATAGAAATAATTGAGTAGTTATGGATTCCAGTTAGCTTAACTAGTAAGTTTCTTATCGAATCTCAAATCAATTAATATCTTGGCTTGATGATAAAACGCAACCATCAATGCCATAAATTTGAAACACTATCATATCTTTAAAAATAAATAATAAATAATAAATCAGTTGCTAAACTATCAAATTTTGAGTAAAAACTACATTGGGGACCATACATGGGTTTGCCTTATTTCCAATACTTTTCTAACTGAAATCACCTTTTGTTTTAATGAGAAATTGTTGACACCCCATTTTGCAACCTGTATTTAACCTCACATGGAGGGTAAAAGGGTATTCTCCTTGGAAATACGCATCTTGATTTTGGTCATTAGATTCTTAATCTCATTTTACAAAAGATGATCTTGATGTTGTAACGATCAAATCAACTGGTCATAAGCCCTAATCGGACCACTAGATTGAAAGTTATCATCAAATCAAGTTTTAATGGTTGTGATGCACTATTACAAATTGAGTCTGATTATATGTGATTATGAACAATTGATTTCAATTGGTTATAAGTGTAATTAATTGGAGATCAATGATGTGTCATAATTTGATTGGTTAGGACTACATTTTATGGTGAGGTTACATACACCTAATTAATTAGATAGTTAAACATTAATTATCCAATGAGTAATTTGTGCAATTATCTTTTAATTAGAATAAATTTGGAACCAATTAATTCTGAAATTGGAGTGATTGGAGCCATTTAATGTTAATTGGAAGCTAATTTGGGACCTATTAATATTAATTGTGCTGAAATCATTTTCTAACAAATGACCTTTGCTCACCATTTCATCTATCTCTCAGAATATTTTGAATCTGTGAATAAAGTTAATTTTCCCAGAAACTAGACATCCGAGGCTTCAATTTGAGTACAAAAATGAGACAATTCCGATCAGAATTGAGTCAGATATGATTTTTCGAAATTGGCTCTACAGGCTGTTACAGCAGTTACGAGAAAACCAAATTTTGGCTTGCTCCCCACTCCCACCAATCTCTCTATTTAATGCACCATATTTTACTCAAAGCTAAAATGAGTTCTAGGTTCATGATTCTTTGTTAACTCTCATTAAATGACCTTCCATTCATATTTCTTCTACCAATACTATATAAACCGTCCTTCTCCTTCATTCCAAAGACACCAAAAACTCCCTCTCTTCTCCTCTCTTGATTTCTAGTGAAGTAGAGTAGTCTTATCATATCTTGGTCTTCCTGAAACTCAAGGTATTAAGTGAGACTCACTCTCCCTTAGGACCTCTACCAAGAGTTTCTTCCTCCACCATATGAATCTTGCATGAAGGTATAATCCATTTTTCTAACTTGTTTATTGTGTTGTCATGATAAGAATTTAGGATTAAAGCATGATAGTGATTATTTAAATTCTGTTGAATACGTTTGAATGTTCTTAAATGTTCTTATGTGTTCTTCACATGTTCTTGGTTGTTCATTACATATTAATGCATAACACTAGTTTTGATCTTAAATCTACATCAAAAATATGAAAAACATGTTTGTTTCGTAATTCTTTCAAATCCTTAAATCTAGATTATCACCATCTACACACATTCACTAGAACTTATTTTTTAATCCAAATGCAATTCTTAATAAATTGAATTAGGGTTTATCACATGCACACACATTAAATACAACATGCAAATTGATTGATAACATATTGGATGATGTGATATGAATGTTGGCCACCATAATCTAGAAGATCGGTTTCACTAGGCAAGGTGGGTGCCTAACACCTTCCCACCTTGTAACATAGCCTCCAAACTTAGATCAAGGGTTAGTAGACCAAATGCTTATCCATGTAATTTTCAATTTCTAGATTGTAACTAGAAAACAAAGTCATGTACTTTATCTTAGATTGTATCTAGGACCAAAACCATGTAATTTTCTGTGATCAATGTAAATTAAATTTCAAATTAATAAAATGATGATTTTTTTTTTCAATTATGATTTTCTTATTTATCTCAATAATTAAATAAGTGGCGATTCCATTGTAAAACCCTTAATCTAAAGGAGAAAATATAATCAGTCGAACCCCCATTTTGAGAGGCAATAACATGACTCCACCCATTCACATGGGTTCGGCCCAACATTTTTAAAAACGGGCCGAAGGCGCGATCTCTCACAGTAGCGACTTCACTAGAGATATTGAAGGCTAAGTTTCAATTAGATTATGGTGGCCAACCATATCATTATTTGTTTATTACTTTTTTGTATATAACATGTCTAATATGTCATTATTTTGCATGTCATGCATTATTTGCTTGAATAAAATTTATTTTATTTGTGTGCTAACCTGGAAGCCCGGTAGTATTAGCCGTGGATTGTGGTTTTCTGAGACTCACATACCCAACGGTGAACCTACCACACACTGCAACAAGGATCATTATGGTTATGCCATGGTGGTTCATAAGGATAAACTGTATTGTTCGAACCAACGCGGCACTCTTAGCGTCACAAGTTGGGAGGTACGACGTCCTAACTTATGGGGACCTTTAACCTACCTTCTACCCATGTTGTAATGACCCATAGAACCTACCTTTAGGTCGGTCCATGTAAATTGTATTTCATTATACAGTTGTTTGGTCGTTGTTTGAACCATGATGATTCAAGTCCAATGCTTGAGCCCATCATGATTATTTGAACCTTGTATAATGTGAATGAACTCAAGCCCAAAACCCTATGATTGAACTCTACTTGGTATGCAAGCCCAAAATTGTTTCTTGAATGAGTCTAAGCCCAACACTTGAGCCCATCAAAGGTGTATAGACATGATCAACATCAAAGGCCAAAAACTCACAAGATGCATGCCTTTCAAGTGCAAGCCCAAGCCATTTCAAGCAAATACCAAAAGATCATAATCAAGGTTCAAGTCTTCCAAATGTAAGCCCAAGTCATTTCATCATAATCAAGGTTCAAGCATACCAAACTTCAAGCATCCTAAATTGAACAAGAAGAATCAAGTGGCCCAACTTTGCCTCACTCCACATTTGGTTTGCAACATCATGGTTAAGCTTAAAGTTTGTTTTTTTATTCCATGTTTCTATGTTTCTTTGAATTCTAAAAATTCATGTAGCATTTGATGTACTTTGTTCATGTATATATTTTTAAAAAATTCCAAAAAAAAAAAAAAAAAAAATCAAGATTTCCAAAAAAGACCCAATTTTTTTCTTTCAAGATAAAAAAAAAAAAAAAAAAAAAAAAAGAAGAAGAAGAAGAAGAAGTCTCATTTTCAAAACGGTACATGAGGATCCCTTGGACAAAATATTTTCTAATTCTTGATATTTAAAGGCTTGAGCAATCAACTTGTACCAAGGAATGATTAATTTCATATGATCCATGTAAAGACTTTTGCTACTTGACTTAGAATATAAGAAGAAATGGTCTTAAAATGTAATAAAAAAGAATCCATTCATCGGAAAATCCCAAGAATCCATGCACTTGATCCAATTTTCAAAAGTCTTTTGGTTCACACCATTAGAGCATTCATACTTTTTCTTTTAAGATGAATTTATTAAAAGAGCTTAAGTTATTGTGCCTACAAGCAAGCATTACTAGGAATGGGAGGCCATCTTTGGTTAAACAAGATTATTCCCTAATACCTAGAACGATCATTATCCATTACTTGCCCATTCGAGCCTTCAAACACTTAGCCTTTTTTTCACATGAACCCACTAAAATCTAAACCTAGAATGGGAAAAACCAAAGTATGCATGCTTTAATCTCATGTTGAGGAGGAGTCAACCTTATAGCTTTGAAGCTAATTGATAAGTCTCTCCTAGAAGACATGAAAGACAAGTGGAGAATTCATTAGGCTAAGAACAAGAGCTCATCAAAGAAAAATGAGGTTTCACACAATCAAGGAAAGAGAAATGAAATTCCATCAATGTGAAAAAAAATTGTCCGTAAAGTTGTAGAGCCTAAAATTCATTGTGCCAAGAGGAATACAAGATTCATCTAAAAGAGAGTTCATCAAAAAAGGAAAAGATTCATCAAGCATAGAAATGTGCAAGCGCATCGAGGCAAGAAAGATGTATAGAAAGTGCATCAAAATGATTTAAGCTGAGAAAAACAAGGGAGGCAAAAGATCCTCAAAAAGTTCATTCAATCAAGAGATGAAAGATAAAAAAAAAAAAAAAAACCGCTAGGCTGAAAACCCAAAAGGGCAGTCTAGGCAAAAGCTAGGGCCAAAAAATAAAAAATAAATAAAAAAGAAAATCCTAGCAAATTGAAAACTTGAAAATGTAACCTAAAAAGAAAAGGATTTTACAAGATGAAAGTCTAGAGGTAAGGCAAAAGCTAGGGCCAAAAAATAAAAAATAAATAAAAAAGAAAATCCTAGCAAATTGAAAACTTGAAGATGTAACCTAAAAAGAAAAGGATTTTACAAGATGAAAGTCTAGAGGTATGATTTAAGGGAATGAGCATAAAAACAAATGTTGATACAAGTGATCAATGAAGACTAGTGAGAAGATGGCAAAGAAGAAATGGGAAAACTCCTCCAATACTTAATTTTTGAGTAACGCATACTTAAAGGAACATCATAGGGAATTTTGAGCCTTTTTATATCCTTCATTTCATAACCTAAACCTGGCCTACATTACAACCCATGAATAAAACCTCCTTAAAATCTTACTAATTGTAGGTGCATCTTAAACTCTAATAATATTTTTCTCTTGAATTTAAAAGGAAAATTGCTTAAAATTGTCAAACCCCATAGGATAATATGTCCGAGGACAAAATTTCTCAAATTCTCAGATCCTCAAAATGACTCAAAAGAACTTCCAAACCTAGAGCACTCTCCTTGTTTGCACCCAATAATGTGATTCATAAATATTATCACATTTCATTTCTTGATTGCCTTTGGAGACTCAATCTGATGATGTTCAAAAGGATGAAGCAAATTTGATTACATGAGTTTAATGATCTTGATCCTTCCTAATCAAAGAGATTTGTTTGGTTCTTAAACACTATGATTTTCCAAAATGATTGTTCAAAGTATCACATCTTGTTCAAAAAAAATAAGAAAATCTCATTTCAAAAAAAAAAAAAAATCATTCTCTTTCAAAATTCAATTCTCTTGAACTACGTCTTGACCTGATCCTCTACGAGAGAAGTACGTAGGCAGCCTTTCAAAGGCCTAGTCCCAATCACCCAAACAATCTTGGGGAACAAATTCAAAACAATGTGACAAAATTGTTTGGGTGCAAGTTAGACTAAGCCCATTTATTTTGCATCAAGCATGCTCAAACTTGGGGCATTGGCCTATTTATATTGTGTGCAGATATGTCCTTTTCGCATGAAAGCATGTTTTCATTTAAGGCATCAATCCTTTTTTTTTTTTTTTTTTTGCAAGCATGTCCACACTAGGGGCATTGGCCAAAAATGTTTTCATGATAATTGGTTTCTAACAAAGTAGAGAAAGAAAGCCATTTTGCAGGAACCAATAATGCCAGACCATGATCCTCTTTCATATTCTCCAGTGGTGTAACATCAAGTCAATTGTCCACCCTCTGCATTCATCGAAGCATGGAATTTGCCCCAAACTAGGGGCATTGGCTAAGTGCTTCCAATTTCTTGTAATGAATTACTCCATTGCTGATTTAAACTTGTTTTTTTGGCAGGATCAAAGTGAAGGACCCTTTATCTCATTCAACATAAGTTATCTTAGATATGCACCCTCATATAGCTAGATAATAGCATGACCTATACCATATAGGATCGACAATAGCTCTCCTATCCTTAAGGGATCAACCTTAGTTCTCCCGAAACTTATAGAATCGACCTTAGCTCTCTTACACACTGTGGGATTGACAGTAGCTCTCCTACCTTCAAGGGATTGACCTTAGTTCTCCCGAAACGTAAAGGATCAACCTTAGCTCTCCTATACACTATGGGATCGACAGTAGCTCTCCTACCCTCAAGGGATCGACCTTAGTTCTCTCAAAACTTATAGGATTGACTTTAGTTCTCCTATATACTATAGGATTGACAGTAGTTCTCCTACTTTCAAGGTATCAACCTTAGTTCTCCTGAAACTTATAGGATCGACTTCAGTTCTCCTATACACTGTAGGATCGATAGTAGTTCTCCTACCTTCAAGGGATCGACCTTAGCTCTCCCGAAACCTATAAGATCAACCTTAGTTCTTTCAAAACTTATAGGATCAACCTTAGCTCTCCTATACACTGTGGGATCGACAGTAGCTCTCCTACCTTCAAAGGATTGACCTTAGTTCTCCCGAAACCTAAAGGATCGACCTTAGCTCTCCTATACACTATGGGATCGACTTTAGTTCTCTCAAAACTTATAGGATCGACTTTAGTTCTCCTATACACTGTAGGATCGACAGTAGTTCTCCTACCTTTAAAGGATCGACCTTAGTTTTCTTGAAACTTATAGGATCGACTTAAGTTCTCCTATACACTATAGGATCGATAGTAGTTCTCCTACCTTTAAGGGATCGACCTTAGTTCTCCTGAAACCCATAGGATTGACCTTAGCTCTCCTATACATTGTGAGATTGACAGTAGCTCTCCTACCTCCAAAGGATTGATCTTAGTTCTCCCGAAACCTATAAGATCGACCTTAGTTCTCCCAAAACTTATAGGATCGACTTTAGTTCTCCTATACACTGTAGGATTAACAGTAGTTCTCCTACCTTCAAGGGATGGACCTTAGTTCTCCCGAAACCCATAGGATCAACCTTAGCTCTCCTATATACAGTAGGATCGACAGTAGCTCTCCTACCTCTAAGGGATTGACCTTAGTTCTCCTGAAACCTATAAGATTGACCTTAGTTCTCCCTAAACCCATAGGATCGACCTTAGTTCTCCTATACTATAGGATCGATAGAAGTTCTCTTACTTTCAAGGGATCGACCTTAGCTCTCCCTAAACCCATAGGATCGACCTTAGTTCTTCTATACATTGTAGGATCAACAACAGCTCTCCTACCTTTAAGGGATCGACCTTAGTTCTCCCGAAACTCATAGGATCGACCTTAGTTCTCCTATACACTGTAGGATCGATAATAGCTCTCCTACATTCAAGAGATCAACCTTAGTTCTCCCGAAACCCATAGGATCGACCTTAGTTCTCCTACCTTCCACAAATCTATTCGACCTCTGGGAAGCACGTCCAAACTTCAATCTAGTGGACCTCTAAAAAGCAGGTCCAAATTTCAAATCTATCTGACCTCTAGGAAGCACGTCCAAAATTCAAGATCGTTGGTCCTCTGGAAAGCACGACTAAAATTCTCATTTTGTCATGACCACTGGTAAGCATGTCTTGTACTCATTAAAAAAAAAAAAATTGCATGCATGAACTATGTTTAGACCTGATCTCTCCACCAAGAGGTACGTAGGCAATCTCCCTCAAGATTCGGTTCACATTTTGATCCACAATATGACGGTCCGCATTTTTATCTACATGCATCATACATTCACCACGGTTAAATACTGATTGCAAAGTTAGGTGTCTCTTTCATACATTGACATTCGCTTTCCAAGCTCTACTAATGAGGGTCATTCTGTTGACACCCCATTTTGCAACTCGCATTTAACCCACATGGAGGGTAAGAGGGTATTTTCACCTCGAAAATAGGCATCTTGATTCTGGTTATTAGATTCTTAATCTCATTTCATAAAAATGATCTTGATGTTGTAACGATCAAATCAACTGATCATAAGCCATAATCGGACCACCAAATTGAAAGTTATCATCAAATTAAGTTTTAATAGCTGTGGTGTATTATCACAAATTGAGTTCGACTATATGTGATTATGAACAATTGATTTCAATTGGTTATAAGTGTAATAAATTAGAGATCAATGATGTGTCATAATTTGATTGGTTAGAACTATATTTTATGGTGAGGTTACATACACCTAATTAATTAAATAGTTAAATATTAATTATCCAATGAGTAATTTGTGCAATTATCTTTTAATTAGAATAAATTTGGAAACCATTAAGTCTAAAATTGGAGTGATTGAAGTCATTTAATGTTAATTGGGAGCTAATTTGGGACCTATTAATGTTAATTATGTTGAAACCATTTTTTAAGAAATGACATTTGCTCACCATTTCATTGATATCTCTCATAATATTTTGAATCTGTGAATGAGGTTAATTTTTCCAGAAACTAGACATCCGAGGCTTCAATTTGAGCACAAGGATGAGACAATTCCGATCAGAATTGAGTCAGACTTGATTTTTTGAAGTTAGCTCTATAGGCTGTTATAGCATCTACGGGAAAATCGAATTTTGGCTTGCTCCCCACTCACACCAATCTCTCCATTTAATACACCAGATTTTACTCAAGGCTAAAATGAGGTCTAAATTCATGATTCTTTGTCAATCCTCATTAAATGGCTTTTCATTCATATTTCCTCTACCACTATTATATAAACCCTCCCTCTCTTTCATTCCAAAGACACCAAAATCCCATTCTCTTCTCCTCTCTTGAGTTCTAGTGAACTAGAGTAGTTTTGTCATATCTTGATTTTCTTGAGACTCAAGGTATTGAGTGAGACTCACTCTCCCTCTCCTAGTTCTTCTTTTTTTCTTCACCCTTAGGACCTCCACCAAGAGTCTCCTCCTCCATCGTATGGATCTTGCATGAAGGTATAATCAATTTCTCTAACTTGTTTATTGTGTTGCCATGATGAGAATTTAGAATTAAAGCATGATAGCGATTATTTAAATTCTCTTGAATACGTTTAAATGTTCTTATATGTTGTTCACATATTCTTGGTTGTTCATCACATGTTCATGTATCACACTACACCAATCTCTCTATTTAATACACCAGATTTTACTCAAGGCTAAAATGAGGTCTAGGTTCATGATTCTTTGTCAACCCTCATTAAATGCCCTTTCATTCATATTTTCTCTACCACTACTATATAAACCCTCCTTCTCTATTCCAAAGACACCAAAAACCGCTTCTCTTCTCTTCTTTTGAGTTCTAGTGAAATAGAGTAGTCTTGTCATATCTTAGTCTTCCTAAGACTCAAGGTATTGAGTGAGACTCACTCTCCCTCTCCTAGTTCTTCATTTTTTCTTCACCCTTAGGACCTCCACCAAGAGTCTCCTCCTCTACTGTATGGATCTTGCATGAAGGTATAATCCTTTTCCCTAACTTGTTTATTGTGTTGCCATGATGAGAATTTAGGATTAAAGTATGATAGTGATTATTTAAATTCTTTTGAATATGTTTGAATGTTCTTAAATGTTCTTATATGTTGTTCACATGTTCTTGGTTGTTCATCACATGTTCATGTATAACACTACACCAATCTCTCCATTTAATATACTAGATTTTACTCAAGGCTAAAATGAGGTCTAGGTTCATGATTCTTTGTCAACCCTCATTAAATGGCATTCCATTCATATTTCCTCTACCACTACTATATAAACCCTCCCTCCCCTTCATTCTAAAGACACCAAAAACCCCCTCTCTTCTCCTCTCTTGAGTTCTAATGAAGTAGAGTAGTCTTGTCATATCTTGGTCTTCTTGAGACTCAAGGTATTGAGTGAGATTCACTCTCCCTCTCCTATTTCTTCTTTTTTTCTTCACCCTTAAGACCTCCGCTAAGAGTCTTCTCCTCCACCGTATGGATCTTGCATGAAGGTATAATCCATTTCCTTAACTTGTTTATTATGTTGCCATGATGAGAATTTAGGATTAAAGCATGATAGTGATTATTTAAATTCTCTTGAATATATTTGAATTTTCTTAAATGTTCTTATATGTTGTTCACATGTTCTTGGTTGTTCATCACATGTTCATATATAACACTAGTTTTGATTTTAAATCTACATCAAAAATATGAAAAACATGTTTGTTTCATAATTCTTTTAAATCCTTGAATCTAGGTTATCACGATCCACACACATTCACTAGAACTTATTTTTCAATCCAAATGCAATGCTTAATAAATTGAATTAGAGTTTATCACATGCACACACATTAAATTCAACACGCAAATTGATTGATAACGTATTGGATGATGTGATATGAATGTTGGCCACCATAGTCTAGCGAACCGGTTTCACCGGGCAAGGTGGGTGCCTAACACCTTCTCACTTTGTAACATAGCCTCTGAATTTAGATCAAGGTTTAGTAGATCAAATGCTTATCCATGTAATTTTCGATTTTTAGATTGTAACTAGGAAACAATGCCATGTACTTTATCTTAAATTGTATTTAGGACCAAAGCCATGTAATTTCCTATGATCAATGTAAATTCAATTTCATATTAATAAAATGATGATTTTTTTTTTTTCAATTATGGTTTTCTTATTTATCCCAATAATTAAATAAGTGGTGACTTTATTGTAAAACCCTTAATCTAAAGGGGAAAATATAATCAGTCGAACATCCATTTTAAGAGGTAATAACACGACTTTGCCCATTCACATGAGTTCGGCCCAACATTCTTAAAAACGGGCTGGGGACACGATCTCTCACAGAAACTGACCGCCACATCACCCATTAACTAAATAAAAGATGAAGATTAAAACTCACTACTACTTGCCATTGTGTATTTAAAACAAAAGGAGACCTTTAATTAAAAAAGTACTGAAGGTAAGCCAAATTCTTCATGCACTTAGTGTAGTTATGCAGGCTTATTAGACAACTAGGATTATTTGTGGTTGGATCTTTAGATGCCATGCATGTAAAAAAGAGAAATTTTAGGAGTGCGTGTATATATATATATATATATATATATTATATAATCTAAAGTGCACAATACAATATGTTAGGTTTTTAGACCCTTTTACATAATATGTTTAACCTAATATTAAGCCAAGCTGAACAATTATGAATAAAACAAATATAATGCGAAAAGTAAAGAACACAAAAATCTGATGACACAGGAAAATCAAACCGGTAAAAAACCTAGGGAGGATTTAATCTAGCTATCCTCAAGGTAAAAACACATCCACTATAGAAAGAATTGAAATTTACAAAAAGACTTAAACCACTAACATCCTATTGCTACTACATGTAGAACTTATTGATACGACCACGTGTAAACTTTGAATCCACGAACTACTTCTTCCTTGGATCTGCAGCAACCACAAATTCTCCAACTTGTGACTTTGAGACTCCACTCAAAGGTTTTGTTGTTCCTTGAATGTTCTTTATGCAGCAACTAAAACAACTATCAAGTTCTTGATGTGAATCTTGATTTTAATAGATCTATGTGTGTGTTTGAAAGTACAAACCTCTTAGATCTCACAAAAGACTCAACACAACTTAACAAAGACTTTTAAAATGTAGTTAGGATTTTTCCTTTTATACTAGGAGTGAAACACTTAACCCTACACGTCATATGGGCTTGGGTTGCGTTTGAAACTTTTGCAGAATTTTCTGGGTTGTGATTTTCGATCGATCGAGCTTTGCAGTTTTACATAGTAAATTCCTACAAAACACTCGATTCAAACTTACAATTAAACCAACTTTGAGCAAGCCTAAACCTAAACACATTGTTTTGATCATGATTTGCCAACATATACATACTAAAATCTCCACACTGTAAGTCAAAATCGTATAATGCTTACAAACTACAAACCATACACTTCGGAAAAAATGAAATAAAAACACTCAATATACAAGACTATATCCCAAAATACCACAAGATTTAACACAGAACATGTTCCTACCTAGAATATGCAATCCCACAAACAAAATTTGGGTCTAGCACACCTAGGACCTACAACCTACAAGAGCCCAACCTTCAATCGAACTAATTGTTACCCCCTTAAAAGATAGCAAGGCCAAA
Source organism: Quercus suber (assembly GCF_002906115.3). Lineage (NCBI taxonomy): Eukaryota > Viridiplantae > Streptophyta > Magnoliopsida > Fagales > Fagaceae > Quercus > Quercus suber. The sequence goes on from NW_027069536.1 coordinate 577,173, forward strand.
ATCATAACCCTTGATAGCACGAGTCTCCCAATCTATATAATCTATATAATATCTTAAACCCGAAATGTAATATTTATTATTGCTACGCTCTTGTTAAGCCACATCAGCCTAGCATTTCAATCCATTTCAATTCACTTCGGTTTATATTAGTCTAATTGGTTCACTTCAATCCATTTAGTCCATCCGGTCATTTTCAGTTCAATCGGCCCATTTATGTCCACTAGGTCCACTTCATTCCATTTCAGTCCCTTTTAGTCTACTTTGGTCCATTCCTTTTACTTCGTCCATTTGGACCACTTCACTTTATTTTGAACTACTTTGGTTCATTTCGGTCCACTTTATTCAATAGCTTTCATACTGTTAGATATGGACATACATGAATATATATATATATACACATACTTTAGAGAAATGCTTTATCTATAATATTATCACAATAAATCCTAAGTTGTAGGCTGTGTGGTTCTAATCTTGGCCGCCTATCACTAATGTCACTTTTTTACTCATTAATAACGACTTCCCACTGAAGATTTGGTGTAGTAATCACTTAAAAGTTAGGAAATTTGAAGATCTAACAACTTGCCATCTAAGATTTGTGATAATCTTTTGCCTCTTTTGTTATCATTTAGCTTTTCTTTTCTTTTTTCTTTTTTCTTTTTTTTTCAATTTTGGTATGGTCTTGGAGTTGGGTATAAGTTTTAGGTTGGGTATACTTTGGATATATTTTATATTAAATTGAATGAAATCACTTGATTTAAAACTTGATTAAAACTATTTTTGGGCTAAACTGGTTATGGAGTTAAGTGTTGTTAGTTATAAATCTATTACTTTTTCAATTTATGTATGATTCTTGAGTTTGGTACACATTTAAGGTTCAGTCTACTTCGATTGTTCTACCTATATAATCATTCTCCTGTATGTTATAAAGTTTGATAAATATATATAAGTTGTACGTTGTAAAGTAAGTAAATAATTATTTAATTGTAAAATCTATTAGTTAATAAGGGAATGGGTTAATTTAATTATTTGTCCAAATCTATTAGTACATGAAGTCTTTTAAGCATTTGTCAAATTTATATTAATCAAATAGTAAGATCTTTTAAATAATACATCTATGAATGTTTTTAGTCAAATTATTAATGGTAAAACAACATTTTAACAATATTGTTTTCTAACTAAAAGATTTAGACGAATTAGATATGGACTTAATTTTGGACTTTTTCTTTTACTTCAATTTTGTATTGTGCTGGTTAGACTTAATGTTAGTAACTTTGTCTTAGTATTTAATTTAGTGTTAGATGTTTAGTAGTGTAGACGTGTAGTTGTAAATGATTTCGCCTTTGGTATTTTTTTTCCTCTATTACTTAGTATTTAACATAGTGTTAGATGTTTAGTAGTGTAGATGTGTAGTTGTAAATGTTTTTTGCCTTTTGTATTTTTTATTTTTTTCCTCCATTGCTTAGTATTTAACTTTGTGTTAAACGTTTAGTAGTTTAGTAGTATAGATGTGTAGTTGTAAATACTTTTCCCTTTCTATTTATTTCCTTTTAATATTTTTTTTAGTAAATAGAGGTATGGCTACTGCCACTAGTGGCTATTAAATGGTTAAATAATATTTGTGCAGTGCTTTATGCATTTATGTCTATACAAGTCTAAATATTTTCAATAAAAAAATTTTAAAAACAGGTTGGCGGGTTGATCAGGTTAGCTCGGGTTAGCTCACAAAATACGGACGAGCAGCAGGTCAGCTCATATTTAATTTAGGATAAAATGGGCTGATTCAAATCGAGTCAGTAAATTTTAACCTATTTTTCCATGTCTACCTATATGTACGTCGATCCCTATGGAAAAACGGAAAAAGGAGAACAGTTTGTTTTGTCAAAAAAGCCACAATATTAAAGCTTGACCTTATGTCAATAAAGCCTCAAATTGTGGAGAAATAAATTACAGTTTAATAATTTCTGTAATTAGTGCTTGACTCAAGTCAATAAAGTCAGCATAGCAAAAGTAGCCATGACCTCTTTTACCAATTATCGTGATATGGGGATTAAAAAACAAAAAGAAAAAAATTATCGTGATATGGGGCTTAAAATTTATATTTTGTCCCGCTAGTTGTTAACAACCATGAGCTTGACTTAAGTCAATAAAGCCTGGGCCCTATATTGATTATTTTGTTTTCCGCCCTGGACACGTCAAATAATAGGCTTCGACTTAATTTACCACCTAAAGGCCCCAGCATGGATAGCATGTTCTAATGAACTTTAACTTAACCTGTAAGTTAGCCGTGGGGTAAATTTATGTAAAAAGAATTTGGAAAATTTTGTACATATATTATAATTAAAAAGTAAAGTAATTTAAAGTAAAAAAAAAAAAATATATATATATATACACATTTTGAGATATTAAAAATTAGTACAATAGCTTTACTAGACATTTGTAACATTCTTAAGGTGAGATTAATTTAAAATAAAAAATTAGGAAACCAAAAATAAATGCCAAAAAGCAACAGAAGCATGAAAATCAAATAATTTGTGTTTTGTTCATAGATTGCGTACCATGAAATGAAAATATGTTCAACTCTCTCACTATCTTTCACTTATTGATAATGCGACATTAAGGCATAGTGTGGGCAAGTGCGTATGCATATGTTTTATAGATAATTTAAAACCATGGTAGAATCTGGTTTTACATTACGTACCAAATATTTTCTCTACTTATATACCTAAAACAAAAAAAATATCCAATCAAATTACCCAAACCTAAATCATATTTAAGCCTCTAATTTAAAAAAAAAAAAAAAAAAAAATTTACAGGAGCACCAAGAAAAAAACCACACACGAACATGCTAATTTTTGTGGAAAATCCTCTAGTATGGAGGAAAAAATTCGAGACAAACTCTATCAATCTCTATAATAAATTATATATTAGAACATTCAATTCTATTTTTAAAAATTGAGTTCATAATAAATTTGGAAAAATAAAAGAACAACACTCTAAGACTTGATACAACACTCAATTTTATTTCCATAAAATTGAGTTTATAATAAAGAGTAATACTACAGACACAAACTATTTTATAACCATTTTACAAAATGTTGATGTGGCCATTTATTAGTTTTCATCTAGACTCACCATTAATATAACTTTTTCATTTTCTAATAATCACTCACCACATTAATAGTTTGTAAAAATTTTTGTAAAATAATTTGTATCTCTAGCATTATTCTATAATAAATTGAAAAAAATAAAAGAACAACTGTCTGCGAATTAATACAATAACGTAGTAGCATATTTGCTCTAAGGTCTAAACTTTATGTGTTTGTTTGGACGGGAAATTTTTGTCTTTCTCACTACATACTAGTGCGAAGATTGCAATGCTCTGTTTTGCCACACTGGACTATCTTGCGGCTTGCACTGCTCACATATTACACCACACGCACTGCGACTGATGGCTAATATAACCATATGCAAGCTTGTTAGACAATCAGGATTTTCTGTGGTTGGATCTTTAGATGCCGTGCACGGTGCACCTAAAAAATCTCCCTCCAACCCATCCAGAAAGAAGATTTTCAATTCAACTCATAAGTTAGAATTCATACTAAATTACTAACAAGAGAAACTGTAGGACTATATGATGTAACATATTGAAATCTCCGCACTGTAAGTCAAATCCTATAATGCTTACAAACAATACAACAAACCATGCACTTATAAAAAAATAAAATAAAAAAAAATAAATAAAAAAAAAACAAAAAAAAAAAAAAAAATTAGAAGGTGACAAGCTCTCTCTCTCAAGATCAGTAAGTATTAAAATGAAAGAAATGAGGGGAAGAGTTGAGAGATATATATATATATATATATAGATAGATAGAAAATGCACAGAAGACGAAGCGGCACCCTCGTCTAGTAGCGGGACCAATTAGCTCACGCCACGTGTTCAAGCATTTAATAAAGGTTGCTCAAGGTATCACCCATAAATGCCCTTTCTTTTCTCCTAAACAAATAATAATTAATAATAAAAACCACAAAGCTAACTCCATAGCCCGTTAGCTAAAGCAGACGAGGCTATGAAGTAGGGGGCAGCTGATAGAGGTAATTTTCTAATTCACTCATGATGAGGCAAAAGGCGACGGTCCCAATAAACCCGTCAGCTTTACTTATGAGAGACGATGACGGCATAAAGTCTACAGTTCCACCTTGAAACTGACGACGGCACCTTGAATGACGAAACAGGAAGCTGATGGGGAGAAGCTGAAAGGGATACATAAACCTTTGATTAGTCTGAAGTGGCCTTACTTGGTCTCCACACATACGTGTATAAGGAAACATCTTGTGCCCCACGCTTAACCCTAATCAAGAAGACTCCTACAAGGAAAGGATTCTGCAAGATACGCTAATTAAAGAGGTTCTCTCCTACAAGGAAAGATCTTGAGGAAGCCAAGGGGTGGATGTCAACCCTATGCTACTATAAAAACTCAAAAACCCTCACAAATCAACGTACGCATAATTTACCCCAGCTCTGGCACTCTAGAGTTGTGAAAAGTTCTCTGACCTAACCTTCGCTGGGTCTTTGGCCAGTACTACACCAATACTCTTCCAGGGTTTTCTTTGTCTTTGTGTTTGCAAGTCTTGTTTCGAGCACGTGAGTATTGTGTAGCTTATTGACAATTTTCGGCATCATCAGTTGTGAATCTATTACTTTTTCATCAATTTATGTATGATTCTAGAGTTTGATACACACATTTGAGGTTAAGTCCACTTTGATTGTTCTATATTCTTTCTCCTATATATTATAAATTTTGGTAAAAATATGTAAGTTGTATGCTGGAAAGTAAGTAAATAATTATTTAATTGTAAAATCTATTAGTAAATAACTGAATGAGTTAATTTAATTATTTGTCCAAACCTATTAGTACATAGAGTCTTTTAAGTATTTTTCAAATTAAATTTAATCAAACTAAAAGATGTTTTAAATAATGCATCATATGAATGTTTTTAGTTAAATTGTTCATAGTAAAAGGAGCATTTAAACAATATTGTTTTCTAACTAAAATGTTTAGACAAAGAATTAGATTGACTTTTTTTTTTTTAAACAAAGAATTAGAATTAGATGGACTAAATTGATAATAATTTTAACATGAAGAACTAATTTGACAATTATAGTTAAAATAAAAGGACTAAATTTAAACCATTAGATTTTTTTTTAAAAGAATCTTAACAATTTTATTTTAGTCATGAATGATAGGAGATATTATCTGCATTTCCCTTTCCAATAATAGCGCCTTGATATAATATATATATATATATATATATATTCATAATTTAATGTTAACCTCCATTTGGTTTGGTGGCGATGATGCTATTGTTAAGTACTGGGATGTTACTTCTAAGATCCCACTTTTAGAGCTTTAGTGTCATACAGATTACGTGTGTTGTGATGATTTTTCACCTGTTAGTAATGAAATGTGCATCACTAGGTCATATGATCACACGGTTAAGCTTTGGGATTTGAGAGTGATAGGTTCAAAATCAGTTATGGTGGTTAACCAAGTATAACCGGTTGAGAGTAGTTTTTTTGCAATCTCAGGGGTTAGTTGCTACAGCGGGTGGGAATTCGGTTGAGATATGAGATTTGATTGGAGGTGAGAAAATGGTTTATTTGATGGAGAGTTATATAAGACTGTTACATTAGTTTGTGTATGGAGATTTGGGAAGAAGAGTGCGGAGGAAGGGAGGGAGTATAGGGTTTTGAGTGTGGGATTGGATGGGTATATGAAGGTGTATGATTATGGAAGGATGAAGGTCACATATATATTCAATGAGGTTCCTGCACCACTTATGTCAATTGGGTTTTCGTTGGATTGTGGGGTGAGAGTTATTGGGAGTTTGAATGGGATAATGTATGTTGAAAAAAGGAAGATGAATGGGGAGAATGTGGAGAGTGGTTTGAGGAGCTTTTCGAGTTTAGGTTTGGAGATATAGAGGAGGGTTATAAGGACTTCGTCTATTTTCGGTGTCAAAGTCTTTTCCACTATCTCCTTAATTTAAGTTCTTTATTTTTGTATGTGCAACACCACTCTAAACATTTATACAAATAATAGAGTACATTTTTTTTCATAAGTAAACAAGAGCAAGAATAGAAAAGACACCCTTGATAAAAATGTGAACTTGCTTTTGTAAGATTGAGATGTGCTTCCCAAGATAAAAGATTGTTATCCAACACACCACCCTCATCGAAGTTCACTATGTATTTCAATGTGCTTGTGATACTCTCAGTTTTTCTTCTATTTTGCTACTCTTTTCGTGGATTTTTCATGTTTTTTACTCTTTTTTTTTCCTCCAAAGGTTCTTTTCCTCAATTACAGATTACCAAAATTGTACTTTAAATTACAATTTTGATCACATTAAAATACATTCCTGATCATAGGTTCTCTCTTTTTATCATTTGGTTTGTTTAATATTTAGCTGTTATTAGAAGTGGGTATTTAAGTTTCCAAAAAAAAAAAAAAATATATATATATATATATATATAGAGAGAGAGAGAGAGAGAGAGAGGAGAAGAGAAGATTTTTACACATTTGAATATGTTTCTCAATGTGCATACCAACTATTTGGTTAATTGCCTAAGACAAGGCATAGTCTTTATAGCTTGTAGTAAAATTCTTGAAATTATTTGTATCCATATTTGAATATTAAAATCACATCATTGTATGAACATACAACCGTTAGTGGAGCCAGAAGGCCATCCCTAACTTTGTAAAATTCTTATTTATAGCATTACAAAAACAAGAAAGATAAAATTTATTTACAAAATTAGTTATAGCCGAATGCTACAACTTCCTTTAAAAAATTAATCTTACTGAATATTTTGAAAATCTAACTATTGGATTGCATATTCTTTACACTCTTAATACACATACCAAATTTTATACCAATCAGATATTTTTTACTATATGATCTATAAGCTTATATTTTATGCATAATTTTAAATTACAAAACTTGCAATTTAAACAATTTATTAATAACATAACTATTGTTTTTTTTTTAATTTTATAGAAATTTTGCAAGCACGAAAGATTTTAACAGAAATATAATCCAATGGTAAATTTGTCAAAATTTAATTGTAATAAAAAAATATTAAATAAGATTATAGTTTAAGATAACAACTAATTTTGTAGTTAAACTTTGTCCAAACAAGAAAAAGTAATGCTAGAAATATTTTTTACAATTTTTTTTTTTTTTTATAAACTGCTAATGTGGTGAGTAGTTATTAGTAAATGAAAAAGTGATGTTAATGGTGAGCCTATATAAAAACTAATAAGAAGTTAGCCTCATCAATTTGTAAAAATGTTATAATTTAAATAGTTTTTGGCTGTAGCGTTAACAAAAGATTATACGTAATAAACACTAAGTTATAGCCTAAGGTTACAACTAATTTTGTAACTAAATTTTGTCCAATCAAGAAAGAGTAATACTAAAGATACCCATTTTTTCACAAAATTTTTTACAAACTGCTAATATGATGAGTAATTATTGGTAAATAAAAAAGTTATGTTAATAATGAGTCTAGACGAATACCAATAATAAGTTAGTCATATTAATAATTTATAAAAATATTATAAAATAGTTTGTTGTTATAGCATTACTCAACAAAAAATTATGCTTAGTAAACACTAAGTTATACATTTCTCTCGGAGATTTTGAGAATGAAAAATATATTATTTATTTATTATTGTTATTTTTTTTTTTTAAACAAAAATGAGAGTTAACTAAGTTACGCTTAGCTGACGGGGAGACTCGAACCTATATAGACGAAATGCCCAACCTTACTGACAGAAGTTACAGAACCATCCGCAGTTGTCGTAAAATGTACTATTCGTTTAGTTAGTTTTCTCCCAAAATTGTTTAGTTGTCCCTTAAAATTCATTTGGGCTCAAATTTCAAATTGATTTAGAAAAAACCCAAATAAAAGGAAAAAAAAAAAAAAAAAAATCTGGCCCATATCTATCCAAACACAAATCACAAAACAACTTTTTNAAACCATCCACTAAAAAAAAAAAAAAAAAAAAAAAAAAAAAAAAAAAAAAAAACAAAAAAAAAAAAAAAACACTCAATATACATGACTATATCCCAAAATACCACAAGATTCAACATAAAACATGTTCCTACCTAGAATATACAACCCTGGCAACAAAATTTGGGTTAGCACACCTAGGGCCTACAACCTACAAGAGCCCAACCCTCAATAGAACTAACTGTTACCTCCTTAAAAGAGCAAGGCCAAAATTGTAACCTTTGATAGCACGAGTCTCTCAATCTATATATTTATATATATATCTTAAACCTAAAATATAATATTTATTATTACTATACTCTTGTTGAGTCACATTAGCGTAGCATTTCGATCCAATTTAGTCTACTTTGGTTTATTTTGGTCCAATTGGTCCACTTTAATCATTTTTGTTCACTTCAATTCAGTTTGGTCCACTTCACTCTATTTCATACTACTTTGGTCCATTTCGGTCCACTTTGGTCAACAACTTTCATTTTGTTAGATGTGGACATACTTTAGAGAAATGTCTTATCTATAATAATTTTATAACAAATCTTAGCTGGTAGGCTATTATTGGTTCTAATCTTGGTCTATCATTGATGTCACTTTTTTACTCATTAATAACAACTTGTCACCTAAGATTTGTTATAATAATCATTCGACAGTTAGGAAATTTGAAAACCTAACAACTTGTCATCTAAGATTTGTGATACTCTTTTGCCTCTTTTGTCATCCCTTAACTTTTTTTTTTTTTTTTTCAATTTGGGTATGGCCTTGGAGTTGGGTATATGTTTTGGGTTGGGTATACTTTGAATATATTTTATATTAAATTGAATGAAATCAATTGATTTAAAACTTGTTTAAAACTATTTTTAGGCTAAACTAATTATGGAATTAAGTGTTGCTAGTTGCTGATAAGGTAATTTTAATTCACTCATGATGAGGCAAAAGGCGAAGGTCCCAATAAACCGTCAGCTTTACTATGAGAGACGATGACGGCATAAAGTTTAAGTTCCACCTGAACTGAGACGCACCTTGAAAGCGAAAAGGAAGCTGAGGAGAAGCTGAAAGGGATACTAAACCTTTGATTAGTCTGAGTGGCCTTACTTGTCTTCACCATAGTGTATAAGAAACATCTTGTGCCCCAGCTTAACCCTAATCAAGAAGACTTCTACAAGGAAAGGATTCCGCAAGATACGCCAATTAAAGAGGTTCTCTTCCTACAAGGAAAGATCTTAGGAAGCCAAAGGGTGGATGTCAACCCTAGCTATATAAAAACTCAAAACCCTCACAAATCAAGTACCATAATTTACCCCAATCTGGCACTTAGAGTTGTGAAAGTTCTCTAGCTAACCTTTGGGGTCTTTGGCCAGTACTACACCATACTCTTCAGGGTTTTCTTTGTCTTTGTTTGCAGTCTTGTTTCGAGCACGTGAATATTTGGGCTTATACACATTTTCGGCATCATCAGTTGGCGCCGTCTGTGGGAACTTGCGACTTGTAAGCCATACTATCGCTTCCCGTACAGAGTTGCATGGTGCTCACTCACTCGATGGCAACCATTAACGACACTCAAGGAGATAAACCACGCACGACCGCCTTCGAGAGACAGGTCCAAACTATCGCTGCTGCTGTGAAGCGCCTCACCAAACAAAACCATGACCTGGAAGAACAGTTGCGCCAAAAGAATGCAGACCTTAATACTCAGGAGGAAGACCAAGAAGGCACTAGCGCTGAGAAAAGGAACCAAGAAGGGCTAGAAGGTAGCAATGCCCCAAGCAGACCAGAACGACAGGACACGAGCCAGCCATCCATCACTGATACGGTTCCACCTTACATAGTCCCCGAGATGCAGATAATGAAGGAACAGATGGACTTTATGATGAATGCCCTTAGAGGATAGGTATCTAGCAACCTCAATGACTTGGTCCATTGAACTAATTTGCCATTCACAGTGTCCGTCACTTCATTCCCCCTTCCACCCAAGTTTCGTATACCGCAGGTGGAAAATTATAACGGATCCAAGGACCCTTTAGATCACTTGGAGTCTTTCAAGATCCTGATGCACCTTTAAGGAATGCCAGACAAGATCATGTGCAGAGCCTTCCCCACCATGCTGAAGGGACCTACAAGGATCTGGTTTAACAAGCTGACGCCTAACTCCATTAGTACCTTCAAGGAGTTAAACGCCCAATTCACCTCACACTTCATTGGGGACACAAGTATAAGAAGTCCACTATATGCCTGAAGAACATTAAGTAGTGAAAGGACGAGATGTCGAGATCTTACATAACCTGCTTTAACAAAGAGTCCCTTTCGATCGATGAAGCGGATGACAAGATACTTGTGGCAGCATTCACCAATGGGCTACGGAAGGGTAAGTTCTTATTTTTTAGTATAAGAACGACCTAAAGACTATGTCAGATGTGCTTTATAGGGTAACCAAGTACATGAACGCGGAAGACGCACTACTAAACCATTAGGTTTTTTTTTTTTTTTTTTTTTAAATAAAAGAATATTAACAATTTTATTTTAGCCATGAATGATAGGAGATATTATTTGTATTTTCCTTTCCAATAATATCGCCTTGATATATATATATATATATATAATTTAATGTTAAGCACCATTTGGTTTGGTGGCGATGATGCTATTGTTAAGTACTGGGATGTTACTTCTAAGATCCCACTTTTAGAGCTTTAGTGTCATAAGTATTATGTGCGTTGTGATGATTTTTCACCTATTAGTAATGAAATGTGCGTCACTAGGTCATATGATCACACGGTTAAGCTTTGGGATGTGAGAGTGATAGGTTCAAAATCAGTTATGGAGGTTAGCCAAGTAAAACCGATTGAGAGTGGATTTTTTGCCATCTCAGAGGTCAGTTGCTATAGCGGGTGGGAATTCAGTTAAGATATGAGATTTGATTGGAGGTGAGAAGATGGTTTATTCGATGGAGAGTTATATAAAGATTGTTACATTAATTTGTGTACGGATATTTGGGAAGGAGATTGCGGAGGAAGAGAGAGAGTATAGGGATTTGACTTTTGAGTGTGGGATTGGATGGGTATATGAAGGTGTATGATACTGTGATTATGGGAGTATGAAGATCACATATTCAATAAGGTTTCTGCACCACTTATGTCAATTAGGTTTTCATTGGATTGTGGGGTGAGAGTTATTGGGAGTTTGAATGGAATAATGTATGTTGAAAAAAGGAAGATGAATCGGGAGAATGTGGAGAGTGGTTTGAGGAGCTTTTTGAGTTTAGGTTTGGAGATGTAGAGGAGGGTTATAAAGACTTCGTCTATTTTTGGTATCAAAGTTGTTAGGACATATGTGTTTTACTTGTTAAGAACATTTGTCATTCTTTTATGTAATTGGCTAATCCTTTGACAAAACTCACTTTACTTGTAATTGGGTAGATTTATGTGTTCTTAATACTTTAAGAAACAAGGTTTCAAGATCAAGTGTTAAAACAATTCAAGTCTGTCCAAGAAACAAGCTGAATAGTGCAAATTCATTAAAGCTCGACAGCTGACTCGACAGCTGCATTTATCAAGCTTAAGAAAGTTGTGTCAACCCCGTGTGCTCGACACCTGCTCGACAACTCCTATCTGTCGAGGTTTAAGAATTTCAGAATTCTAATATGATTTTCTTATGATCCGTGAATGTGTCTTTGGGCCTTCTTTTCTCCTAACCCTAAACATATAAAAGGATTATTTTAAGGGCCGTTAAAGAGGACACAAGTTGCATAAGCATTGAGAAAACTTTGCTCAAGCAAATTGTGACTGGAGATAGAGTTTTGCCCTAGTTCATCTCTTTTAAAGAAGTTGTTGTGTTTGTACACTGTAGGGTTTTATGACCAAGCATCTTCTTGATCTTTATCGTGTGGATGAACTGAAAAACTTTGCAGCCAACAATCTTCTCTAGTTGGTGATTGAAGTCGCGTACTGGAATCCGCGCAATTGGTTAGTCATGTACTTAGGAGCCGTGCATCAAAATGAGAAATTGTCACTACAGAACAAGTCCAATTGAGTATTGGGGTAAGGGTTCAATTGTAGGTTGGCATAAGATACTGGGATTTTTTTACTTGTAACCGCTTGTTGTGATAATAGTGGAATTTCGAGAGTGGTGACCTTAAAATCACCTAGTGAGGTTTTTGCCATGTAGGTTTTCCCCATTTGTAGACAAATCACCGTGTCAATTTATTTTCCACTGCATACTTTAGTTATTGGTGATTTATTTGTGCTACCACGTGCTTTGCATGTTAATTTGATTAATTAATAAACTTGGGTAATTAATCAATTAATCCATCCCAAGGAGTCAATACGTTTTTAGCCTATCAAGTGGTATCAGAGCAGGCACACTTTGATTAGATTTAATCTTTGTTGTGTTGATTCATTGACCACTGCTGTCATAGCTATAACCGGCTTGAAGAGATCTTTGTTTTCAAATACATCTTGTTTTTCTAATCTTTATTTGTTTGAGTGTTTCAGAAAATACAAGTCTAAAAATTATTTGAATTCTCTTATAATGACTATTGGAAAAGATCTCAGTTTAACTAGGAAGAAACTAGACTGTCTCAAAATGAAAATGTGCAAAGGAGTTCGTCTGAGAAGAGTAAAGATTAAAGGCTTAGCTTGTAAAAGGCAAATGGGAGAAAGTATCATTCCCACTAATCTATCATCTAAGCACGAAGTGTGTTTTACGATGAAATCCGCATTTAAAGTTATGAACACATGTTTGTGGTATCTTGACAGCAGTTGCTCAAGACACATGACTGGAGATCGATCTCTCTTCAAGGTCTTCGAGTCTAAGAAAGGTGGCAATGTCACTTTTGGTGATGGGAGCAAGTTACAGATTAAAGGGAAAGGAATCTTCTCTCTACCTGGACTACCGGATATTGCAAATGTTCTTTATGTAAAAGGTCTAAGGGTGAACCTATTGAGCATAAGTCAGATATGTGATCAAGACTTCATGGTATTATTTTCAAAGGGAAATTGTCTTGTCATGGATGAGTCTGGAAAGAAACTCATAAGTGGTGTTCACACTTTAGACAATTGTTATGGATTGGTACCTGATGCTGATATTGTGTGCAATAGCATTTGTTTACCAAATAAAGATCTATGGCATCAACGGATGGGACATGCTAGTTACAAGCATCTTTCTATTGTATCTAAGCATGAATTAGTCTTGGGGATGCCAAAGCTTAGTAGAATGAGCAATGTAGTGTGTGGACCATGTTAGCTTGGGAAACAGACGAAAGCGAAGCATCCAGGCACTCAGACATCAGCTACATCTAGGCCATTGGAGCTTCTACATTTGGATCTTATGGGTCAAACTTGAACCGAGTCTCTTGGTGGTAAGAGGTATATCATGGTTATGGTAGAAGACTTCATTAAGTACACTTAGGTCATTCTCCTTCGATCCAAGTCTGATGCTCCTGAGCACAATGAAACTTTGTGCACAAGAATGCAGAATGAAAAGAGCCTAAAGATTGATCGAATTCGAAGTGACCATGGTAAAGAATTCGAGAACTCATATATGGAGTCCTTTTGCACAAGATCAGGTATATCTCAAGAATTCTCTGCTCCTATTACTCAATAGAATGGTTTGGTAGAAAGAAAAAATAGGGTAATTCAAGAGATGGCCTGAGTCATGTTGCATAATAAAGATGTGGCTAGAAACTTGTGGGGAGAAGCTGTTAACACTGCATGTCATACAATAATAGGGTATATTTCAGACCTAGTACCAAAAAGACTCCTTATGAGTTATGGAAATGAAGGAAGCCAAATGTGAAGTATTTCATAATTTTTGGAAGTACTTGTTTCATCCTTAAAGATAGAGAGAATATGGGAAAATTTGACTTCCAGAGCGATGAAGGTATATTTCTAGGTTACTCCTTCACAAGTAAGGCTTATTGGGTATATAACAAAAGAACTATGAAGGTAATGGAGACAGTAGATGTTGTTATTGATGAGTCTTTAGATTCTGGTTCTGAGAAAGGCATTGAGGAACTCCCCAAAGAAATTCTTTCTCCTAAGTCTAAGGAAGTTCAAGAAATTATTGAACAAGAACCTGCATCTCCAAGTACTCCTAGTACTCCCAGTGTTATGGAAGATTTTGTAGATATACCCACTTCACCAGATTCTGAATCTCATAAAGAGAAAGGACCTTCCTCCAGAATTAAATTAAATCATCCTCTAGAAGGTATTGTGGGAAACATGAATGAACTCACATTAAGGAAACCTACAATTGATAAATGTGTTGCTAACTTTGTGTTTTATTCTTGTTATTTGTCACAGGTTGAACCCACAAAAGTTAAGGAAGCATTTCAAGATGAGAGTTGGGTCGCAGCAATGCATGATGAACTGCTTCAGTTTCAGAGGAATGATGTCTGGACTCTAGTACCTAGACCAGAGGGTGAGTACATCATCAGCACAAAGTGGATATTCCGCAATAAGACTGATGAAGAAGGCAATGTGATCCGCAATAAGGCTCGGCTTGTAGCTCAAGGATACTTACAATTAGAAGGAGTAGACTATGATAAAAAATTTGCCCCAGTTGCCCGTATGAAGTCCAGCGGAGTTCTCCTTACCCTAGCATGTCATCTGAAATTCAAACTTTATCAAATGCATGTGAAGACTGCTTTTTTGAATAGGTTACTTAAAAAGGATGTCTATGTGGCTCAACCAAAAGGATTCATTGATCCACGCTTTTCGAATCATGTGTTATACCTCAAAAAGACACTTTATGGTTTGAAGCAAGCCCCTAGAGCTTGGTATGATAGACTCATATAATATCTGATGTCTCATGGGTTCACAAGAGGAAAGGCTGATCAAACTCTTTTTATAAAAAAGGAAGATGGCGAGTTGATAGTTGCTCAAGTCTATGTTGATGATACCATTTTTGGATCAACTAAGGATGAACTTGCTCATGGCTTCTCAAAACTCAAGCAAGCCGAGTTTGAGATGAGCATGATTGGAGAGCTGACTCACTTTCTTAGATTGCAGATTCATCAACGAGATTCAGGTATATTCCTATCTCAATCTAAATATGCTAAGAATCTTGTGAAAAAATTTGGTTTGGAATCTGCTAGTTCTGTTAGAACCCCGTTAGGCAAAAGTGTTGATCATTCTCTATATAGAAGCATGATAGGTAGTCTTCTTTACCTTACTGCTAGTAGACTTGACATTAGTTACAGTGTTGGTGTGTGTGCTAGATATCAGGCTAACCTCAAAGAATCTCATATGACTGCTTTAAAAAGAATTATAAAGTATGTCAAAACCACTGTTGAGTTCGATGTATGGTACAGTAAGGATACAAATAATGTCTTACCTGGGTATTCTGATGCTGATTGGGCTGAGAATGCTGATGATAGAAAGAGTACATTGGAGGGTTGTTTTTATGTGGATAACAATCTTGTCTCCTGGATGAGCAAAAAGTAGAACTCCATCTCTTTATCCACTGCAGAAGCTGAGTACATTGCTGTCGGTAGCTATTGCACCCAACTCTTCTAGATGCAAAAACCCCTTCATGATTATGGTATTTGTTAAGAGCATCTCACCATCTATTGTGACAATACCAGTGCCATCAATATCTCTAAGAATCCGATTCAACATTCTCGAACCAAACACATAGAGATTCGACATCACTTCATTCAGGAGCTTGTCGAAGATAGTATTCTCACTCTTAAGTTTATTCACACCGATGATCAGAAGACTGACTTGTTCACCAAACCTCTTGACAGCAAACATTTTGAATTCCTTCGTCAAAACATTGGTGTTATCTCCATGGATTGATCTCTTTCTCTCCTCTTTCTTCCTCATGCATCTGCATCTAGTTTTATGTTTCGCTTTGCTTAACATATTTTTTTTTGTTTATTTTTAGTTTTGCTTATTTTTGTTTTTCATATAAATTTTAAAAAAAAATTAGAAAAATACAAAAACAGTGTGTGTTTTGTGTACATTGGTACTTGTGTACCTTGGATAGCCATTGAAACAAAGTTTTCTAAACTTTGTATCTTTTGTAGCTTAGATGAGCATCTCTATGTACAACTAAGCAAGTGAGTTTTGAGGCTCGTGTTTGTGATGAGTAAGGTTAAGTGATTTCTTGTACTTAATACTTGTATCACTCTTTTTGACGGGAAGGACTAGAAAATCCTAAGAGAAAGGCATAAATAACCATCTCACCACTGTTACCTGCCAATCATGAATGACATCTGTATGCTCCGTCATAGCAAAAGTGCAATGTCAATGACATTTGTGTGCTTCGGCATAACAAAATTGGAATGTCAAATATCATTAGGTATTTCTTTTCTCTCTCTTATATGCCCATGCATGATATGTTTATTAAAAAGAAAAATATGCAAAGATAAATAAAAAGCAAAAAGATAAATAATGCTTTAAATATGATTGCAAGCGTGTATTTTAGGAGATGTGGGAGTTATAAGATGTACCTCGAAGGTGATAGTCCCTATCAAATAGTTATGACTGTGTGTGCGTTAAAGTGATTTTCTCATATCTCAAATCATCATAACATGTATACACTTATGCAATCTTGCAATGTTTTTCACACACAACATGTAATATTCTTTACTACTCTTGATACATGTGCAGGTACAATGTGATTTGGCCATCACAAGGTTTACATGTGTTAATGTATGCTCACTAAATTGTCTTGACTTGTTTTTGAAATATAAAATTGGTTAGACTTGTTTAGTGTGTGTGTGTGTGTGTGTTTTTGGGATCCATGTACTTAAAATTGTTGTTAAAAGATGGTTTTGAGAGCTTAATATGTTGATTGGATCATTGGTTGAGTTGCATGCTTGATTGTATTCATATCTGTGTTTTTCCCTTCTCGAAAAACTGTTTTTAAAAGCTAGCTCAACAGCTCCTCAACACCTAGCCTATCTGTCGAGCTTCTTAGCTTTTTCTTATCGCAATCTCGACAGCTAGGTGGATTAATCGAGAAAGTTTATGTCCCCTTAATAGCTTATCGACAGTTGGTGGATCGATCGAGCTTCTGTTCTTGTGTCTTTGCTTTGTTCCTCGACACATTCTCGATAGCTTTATCTATCAACGTTGATTTTCTCGACACCTTCTTCTACAGATTTCTTGACACCTCTCAACACCTCTATTTGTCGAGATTTATTGAACGCCTATGTATTGGTTTTGTGCGATCCCATTCTTCATTTATCTCGATCTCCCTTTTGATACCTCTGTCTGTTCTCCTCCCAAACCTCTCTCAATCACTCCAAACTTGTTCCTCAAGGTTTCTTCAAGCTTTTTCAAGTTTTCTTTCACTTGGGAAGCTTCTAATCTCTCATTTTTCATACATTTTCATGTTTTGAAATCTAGGTTTTGGGGTTTTTAAAAAATTTTGGGGTGTTTCAAAATTGATGAGTTATTGTTGAACTTTTGGGATGGGTTTTCACTTAAATGAGTTTAAAATCTCATGCATTGCATCATATTAGCATTATAATATTATTATCATGCATTTAGATGTGTGCAAGTTGATTGTGTGCTGGTAGGATTGGATTGGGCTAAGCCCATGATGAATTTTCTATTGCATGTCACATGTTCATGCATTTCCCATGCATACGTACCCTATTTTCAATATACTTGCTATATTTGAACTGTTTTGGAGCTTTTCTGATTGTCTATTTCTCCCCCCATTCTTTCTATTTACGTTAGTCGTGTCTATGGCACCTAAGCATAAATCTGCTCCATCCCAGAATCCTCTTCGTTTTGGGGTATCGTCTTCATCTGATCCTACTCTCTCTCATCTTCGGTTCTGTGATGAGGATGCCCGAAAGGATTTCTTAGAGAACTTTTCCTGACGAGGCATTCATTCTGAATGCCAAGTCATTCTGGCGGACTTTTCCGACACCGACCTTCCCGATGTCATTCACAGTCGAGGATGGGAGTCACTGTGTAATGTCCCGGTTACCTGTCCTTCAGTGCTTATACAGGAGTTTTACTCCAATATGCATGGAATTAATCGTTCAATACCTAATTTTTTCACTCGCATTCGAGGTACGCGCTTTCCTATCACACCGCAACTTGTTGCGGATGTGTTTTGGGTTCCTAGGGTAGAGTTTCCTGACTATCCTAGTTGTGAGTGTCTGAGGACTGTGTCCAAGGATGAGCTCATGTCTGTTTTCTGCGAGCGCCCTTTTGATTGGGGTGAGCATTAGTTTACACCATGTAGGCCTTTTGCTAAAGGTCCTAGATTCTTGAACATGGTGATGACTTTTGTTTTGCATCCACTCTCTCATTATAACTCCATCACAGAGCCTCGTGCTCGGTTTTTGTTATCCCTCATTGAGCATCTTACTATAGACTTCCCTTCTCATTTTATTCTTTCCATTATAGATGTTCATCTAGATTCGGCATCCTATGATAAGCTTATCTTTTCTTCCATTATCACGATGATTTTACACCATTTTTCCGTCTCTTTTCTATTGTCTGACCATTTCACTTTTATGTGTGCCATAGATGCCGCTATAGTTAAACGTAGTGAGGCACAGTTTAGGTCACGGCAGTTGGATTCAGTAGCTCCTACCTCCCGTTCAGCTCTTTCATCTCAATCTGCTCCAGCCACATCCACCCCTTCCTCTTCCATAGGTGATGTGTCACTCAGAGACATCATGGCACAGTTTTAGTGCATGGATACTTACCTTGATGCACTCATTACTGAGTTGTATCAGGTGAATGTTCGTATTGGCCGTATTGCTAGGCAGTAGGTGACCATGAATGGTTTCGAATCTGAGGCTTCTCCTCCACCTCCTCCAGTGGCTTTTGATGATGATGGCGATGACGATGATGCTTTTGATGATGATGATGGAGATGCTAGCTATACTGATGAGATGTTTGCTTGACACTCTACCCTTTGTCACTCGTGACAAAAAGGGGAAGTAGTTTGGATATGAGAGTAGTCATACTTAGGAGGAGAGTTAGTATAGGACATTTTGTTAAGGGGAGTGTTGATATGAGGGATGTAGTGAGGATATTATGTTTCTTTTCTTTTCTTTCTTTTTTAGATACATTGTTCTTGTACTTTGGGTCTTGTGACCGTTTTTGACATATATTGTACTTATGTTCTTTATATGTTGATGTATATTTTTTTCATCTACCCTTACATGTGTTGTTTCTTTTCTCTTTTTATGCACATGCTTCTTATTAATTTTATGCAATCTATTATTTCTATTTCACACTAAGATGCCTTGATGAGTTTTGTTTAAAGTGATTCAAAAATACAGGTTGTCAAAGTCTACTTGCCATAAACTCTCTTATTGCAAAGTTTTTCAAGAGTTTGTATTAGGATAGATTTTATTGTATTCAACAAGTGAATATGAGTTGAGTGATTTATGACTTCTCTCATATGTTCATTTGTTTATTGTAGTTTTGTCACGGATTGCCAAAGGGGGAGATTGTTACGACATATGTGTTTCACTTGTTAAGAACATATGTCATTCTTTTATGTAATTGATTAATCCTTTGATAAAACGCACTTTACTTGTAATTGGGTAGATCTAGGTGTTCTTAATACTTCAAGAAATAAAGTTTTAAGATCAAGTGTTAAAGAAATTAAAGTCTGTCTAAGAAACAAACTGAATAGTGCAAATTCATTAAAGCTCGACAGCTGCATCTATCAAGTTTAAGAAAGCTGTTTCAGCCCCATGTGCTAGACACTTGCTCGACAGCTCCTATTTGTCTAGGTTTAAGAATTTCAAAATTCTGATCTAATTTTCTTGGGATCTGTGAATGTGTCTTTGGACCTTCTTTTCTCCTAACCCTAGACATATAAAATAATTATTTTAAGGGCCGTTAAAGATGACACAAGTTGCACAATCATTGAGAAAGCTTAGCTCAAGCAAATTGTGACTGAAGACAGAGTTTTGTCCTAGTTCATCTCTTCTGAAGAAGTTGCTGTGTTTGTGCACCATAGGGTTTTGTGACCAAGTATCTTCTTGATCTTCATCGTGTGTATGAACTGAAGAACTTTGCAGCCAACAATCTTCTCTAGTTGGTGATTGAAGTTGCATACTGGGATCCATGCAATTGGTTAGTCATGTACTTTGGAGCCATGCATCAAAATGAGAAATTGTCACTATAGAACAAGTCCAATTAGGTATTGGGATAAGAGTTCAACTGTAGGTTGGTATAAAGTATTGAGATTCCTTTACTTGTAATCGCTTGCTGTGATAATAGTGGAATTTCGAGAGTGATGACCTTAAAATCACCTGGTGGGGTTTTTGCCGTGTAGGTTTTCCCCATTCATAAACAAATCACCGTGTCAATTTATTTTCCGCTGCATACTTTAGTTATTGGTGATTTGTTTGTGTTACCATGCGTTTTGCATGTTAATTTGATTAATTAATAAACTTAGGTAATTAATTAATTAATTCATCACAAGGGGTCAATACGTTTTTGGCCTATCAAAAGTCTTTTCCACTATCTCCTTAATTTAAGTTCTTTATTTTTGTATTTACAACACCACTATAAACATTTATACAATAATAAAGTACATCTTTTTCATAAGAAAACAAGAGCAAGAATAGAAAAGACACTCTTGATAAAAATGTGAGCTTACCATGCGTTTTGCATGTTGATTTGATTAATTAATAAACTTGGGTAATTAATTAATTAATTCATCACAAGGGGTTAATACGTTTTTGGCCTATCAAAAGTCTTTTCCACTATCTTCTTAATTTAAGTTCTTTATTTTTGTATTTACAACACCACTATAAACATTTATACAATAATAGAGTACATGTTTTTCATAAGAAAACAAGAGCAAGAATAGAAAAGACACCCTTGATAAAAATGTGAGCTTGCCTTTGTAAGATTGAGATGTGCTTCCCAAGATAAAAGAATGTTATTTTACACACCACCCTTATTGAAGTTCACCATGTATTTCAATGTTCTTGTGATATTCTCATTTTTTTTCTTCTATTTTGCTACTTTTTTGGTATATTTTTTCCCCCTCTAATGGTTCTTTTCCTCAATTACAAATTACCAAAGTACAATTTTGATCACATTAAAATACATTCCTGATCATAGGTTCTCTCTTTTTATCATTTGGTTTGTTTAATATTTAGTTGTAATTAGAAGTGGGTATTTAAGTTTTACACATTTGAATATGTTTCTCAATGTGCATACTGACTATTTGGTTAATTTCCTAAGACAAGGCATAGTCTTTATAGATAGTAGTAAAATTCTTGAAATTATTTGTATCCATATTTGAATATTAAAATCACATCATTGTTTGACTATACAACCATTAGTGGAGCTAGGAGGCCACCCCTGACTTTGTAAAATTCTTATTTACAGCATTACAAAAACAAAAGAAAGATAAAGTTTAGCTACCAAATTAGTTGTAGCCAAAAGTTATAACTTCATTTTAAAAAATGAGATGGGTTCAAGTTACACCTGGTGTAACTTCATAAGAGTTACACCTTTTTTAGACCATTGATTTGTATTAGATCTAAAGGGGAAAAAAAAGTCATGGCCATGTCATTATTGTTCCCTAGAAATTAGTAACTAAGTAATTAATTCTTATTATTAAAAATAGAAAAATAAAAAACAGCATTAACTCTCTGCTCTCCATCATCATCTTCATCTTCTCTACCTCTCTTACACGGTCTTGTGTTGTATTTTTGAATCTTTGAGGCAGTATTTGAAGTTTGCACAATATGTTTTGGTGTTTTTCACTTCAATCATTGGAATGACAAAGAAATTCCGATAAAAAGAAATCTAAGGGTGAAAAAATAAATCACTGTGTCAACCATAAAGCTAGAGAATATATGCTACCTTTAAGAACTTATTTCTAATTTTAATAAGATAAACAGAAAGGAAAAAGCTACCACAGAACTGAACCTCTTACCGAACCCCCACAGGGAATGCTCAAAATACCTACCCACTTGATTGGACCATAAGACTCAAACTCCCTTTTGATTCTGCTTTCAGTTGTCTCATTACTAAGTCTAGCCACGAACAAAGGGAATTCACAAGTTTCAGATACAAACTACAATTATATTGGAAAGCATGGATATAATTTAATAAATAAATGAACGAAGCAATCAAACACTCAGTCACTAGTGGTGCAACAAGAAAAGCGTGGTCTCCTGAAATAACAACTTCACAGGTGGTAGCAAATGAACGAAGAAATCAAACACTCCCAGACATAAAATAATAATAAAAATTTCACTTGTTTCTTGAACTCGCCCTTAATTTCCATTGTTGAGGGTGAAAGTACATAGAAGATAGAACACAAGACCGTGTGAGAGAGGGAGAGAAGATGAAGATGATGATGGAGAGCAAGAGTTAATGCTGTTTTTTATTTTTCTATTTTTAATAATAAGAATTAATGACTTAGTTACTAATTTCTAGGGAACAATAATGACATGATTATGATTTTTTTTTCACCCTTAGATCTAATACAAATCAATGGTTCAAAAAAGGTGTAACTCTTATAAAGTTACATCAGGTATAACTTGAACCCATCTCTTAAAAAATTAATCTTATTTAATATTTTGAAATTTTAACCGTTGGATTGCATGGTCTTTATGTTCTAATACACATACCAAATTTTATGCCAATTAGATATTATTTACTATATGATCTATAAACTTATATTTTATGCGTAATTTTAAACTACAAAACTTGCAATTTAAACAATTTATTGATAACAGAGCTACTGTTTTTTAATTTTTTAAGAATTTTGCAAACATAGAGGATTTAAAAAGAAATAAAATTCAATGGTAAATTTGTCAAAATTCACTTATAATAAAAAGATATTAAATAAGATTATAGTCTAAGGTAACAACTAATTTTGTAGCCAAATTTTGTCCAAACAAGAAAGAGTAATGCTAGAAATACAAACTTTTTTTCAAAAATTTTTTACAAACTGCCGATGTGATAAGTAGTTATTAGTAAATGAAAAAAATGATGTTAATGGTGGGCTTATATGAAAACCAATAAGAAGTTGGTCACATTAACAGTTTATAAAAATGTTATAATTAAAATAGTTTATAACTGTAGCGTTACTCAACAAGAAATTATACATAGTAAACACTAAGTTATAGTCTAAGGTTACAATTAATAATGTAATTAAACTTTGTCTAATCAAGAAAAAGTAATACTACAAATATACACTTTTTTACAAGAAATTTTACAAATTGTTAATATGGTGAGTAATTATTAATAAATAAAAAAGTGATGTTAATAATGGGTCAAAATGAAAACTAATAATAAATTGGTCATATCACCTATTTGTAAAAATATCGTAAAATAGTTTGTAACTGTAACATTACTCAACAAGAAATTATACTTAGTAAATGCTAAGTTATACATACCCCTCAAAAATTTTGAGAATGTAAAATATATTATTTATTTATTATTATTATTTGTAAACAAAAATGGGGTTAACTTTGTTACGCTAACTCCGGGAGAGAACAAAAGAATATTGGCAACTAGACTTGAACTTATATGGGTTAGACAAAACGCCCAGTCCTACTAACTGAACCATCTTTAGTTGGCGTAAAATATACTATTCGTTTAGTTAGTTTTCTCTCAAAAACCATCCCCAGTTATACCATTCGTTTAGTTAGTTCTCTCTCAAAATTGTTTAGTTGTCCCTTAAAATTCATTTGGGCTCAAATTTCAAATTGATTTAGAAAAAAACCCAAAAAAAAAAAAAATCTGGCCCATATCAATCCAAACACAAATCACAAAACAACTTTTTAGTAACTTCCTAAATCAGCCATTTAGATAATAAAAAAAAAAAAAAAAAAACCTTTGTATCACGGACTCCTCTTCCATGTAAGCAGAAGTATTCCTAATAAAGAGAAAATCCTTACACGGTGGTCACCATTTTGAGTTCCAGCCCACCTCCGTTTACATCAGTAATAGCAGTTTGGTCTGTCTCTCTCACTCTCTCTCTCTCTCTCTCTTTGCTAAGCTATCTCTCTCTCGCTCTCATCGATCAACTCTCTGGTTTTGTTTGTATATAAAACCGTGTGTGCATATGTGAAAGTGTGAAATTCCACAAAAAGACTTTGATAACTGTTTGGTTTGTGCTTTACAGCTTGCTTGCACTTAAATGTTTTGATGATATTAATTTTTCTATTATTTTATTTTTTGTGTAAAGTGTTTTGTTAACCAAGTTGTGTTACATGTATATATGTTTTGTAACCATTTATGTTTTACTTTTACAGCTGAATCTCTTCATGTTCTATTACTTTATTTTATATTAGGTTTTGATAATTGTAATATGTGTAACTATTATGTTGAGGTTTTGAGAGATAATCAATTTACTTGTTTAATTTCGTTTGATTGCATACACTTCACTGTTAACACTTTCTTTTGTAAAAACTAAAAATTGCTATATAAGTAATTTATAAATTTTAATAGTTTATATTTCAAAATATGAGTAATTAAAGTGGAAAATTTTCACACTTAATGAATATTAATAAATAAAAAGTACTCTTAATCCTTTATCAAAAATGTTAAAACTTTTTGAACCCCTAAAAATGCTCAAAGATTTAAACCTTAAAACTTGGTTAGAGATTAGGACATGAATATATATATATATATATATATGTACACACACAAGAATTTTGTTATAGTTAGTTTGGCCCCCCTAGAAAAATTTATTGGCTCCTCCACTGATACAAGCACAACAATTATTATGACACATACAATGAAGACTATCTCCCGACCAAAGACTAATGAATCTTTTTGTTAATTTTTATTTAATTATCACCTCAAATTCGTTTTGTTATTCAATTCAATTTTATTCCAGACTAATCATCTCAACATATATTGACAGGTTTTTAAATTTTTTTTTTTTAAATTTGATCCAAATGAACAATATTCTAATTTGCATAACTCATCCTAATGCAGTACAATAAAAATAAAAAAAGAGTGGAATACACTTGAGCATGATCAAACCAACAATTGTCCCAAGGTAATCTCGCCAAACATCTCTGACAGAGGTGATCTTTGGATAGATAGCTCTCGGGAAATTTGCTGCATGGTGGGACGAGATTGAGGATTAGTTTCCAGGCATGCAAATGCAAGCTTTGCAACAGACACTACTATCCTTGCGACTTGATTTCTAGGGGTTCAAGTCGTTGATCCAACACATCCTTCAATAGTATACCATGGGCAGTTGAAGTTGTTGCTGATGATGACGATGATGATGAGAGAAGTGAGATGAGATCTCCTGGATGCTTTCCCATGATCACTTCCAACGTCACCACTCCAAAGCTATAAACATCGCATTTCTCATTCACCTCCATCGTATATGCAAGTTCTGCAAAACCAAAGAAATCAGCTCATCCATTTCGAGTATGGTTAGAAGGTAACCTCTAGTTGCTATATATGTTTATTGTAGGATTGCATTCCTTTAACTTCTTCATTTATAATGACGGTGGATAAGTTGAAAATAAAAAATTTATCTCAGCAACAGTTTTCCTCATCTTTTGGACTAAAATGGTGGTACCTATATTCCTGCACCATGCAAATCTAGGGAACAAAGCACCTACATTTAAACCCAACCATGGTCTTCTTTTTGCCAAAACAATTGTGATGCTGCTTTACATTTTTATTTTTTTTAAAAGGATCTGAGATTATTTCAATACGGGCTTTATCTCTGAACTTTTTATAAAGTTCATTGATCTTTTATCTAAATCATGTACATGTCTAATTTCAATCATGTACATGGCTTTATCTTTGAACTTTTTATAAATTCATAGGTTCTTTTACATTAATGAGATGATAAGCTCACTATACCTCCAAAAACAATGATTAGCAGTAAAACAAATGAAATGCGCATAGGCTGCTAGGAGATCAGCCATGCCAACAGAAAAAACTACCTGGAGCAGCATATCCAAACGTGCCAGCAAATAAAGACCAATTGGATGAGTCTGGTTTCAAAACTTTAGCTGTGCCAAAATCTGAGATGTGAGCATTGTGTTCTAAGTCCAACAAGATGTTCTTGCATGATATGTCTCGATGAACTATTAGAGGTGAGCAATCGTGGTGCATATAGGATAAACCTTCAGCCACACCTTTAACAATGTTTATCCTCTTAATCCATCCAAATTCTGTTGCCTCCTCCTTGTTGCTAAGTTTCTTTTCCAAGCTTCCCCCTTCCAAGAACTCATAAACCAAAAATGAGTGTCGCGAATGTGAACAAAACCCATAAAGCCTTACAATGTTGCAATGTCGAATTTCTGTCAATGCACGAATCTCATTCTCAAAACTATCTAGATTGGTGATTCCTTCATCCTCTAATGGGTGAAGTTTCTTCACTGCAATTACCTGACCTGTTGGCAGCTCAGCTTTATAAACACTTCCATACCCTCCTACTCCAATACAATATTTGGGATCAAATTCTTCTGTTGCATCAATGATGTTTTCATACACCATTTTCCCATCATAGCTCCAAATTGTGAACATATTATTATTTCGTGCTTCTGTTGGACTGTTCTGATTGTTCCTCACCCTTTGGCAGTTGAGAAGAACATAAAGAAACCCAACTACACTAAAAATAAGAAACAGGGCACCAAAAGAAGGGACTAAAATCAAAATCATAATTTTTCTACTCTCTTTGCCATTAGGACTGCTGCTGACTGTTGTAGGGCAAGCATTCAAACCTGTTGTGTTTCCACACAGGTCTTTATTATTAATGAATCCATCAATTGGAGCCTCAAGGAATGGTTTACTGTTGGGGAGGGGGCCTTCCAACTGATTGTAGGATATATCAATATATGTCAAACTTAACATATCAGCAAAAGTCGATGGGATGGAACCAGAGAGCTCATTATGGGAAAGACTCAATATTTCCAAGTTTTCCAACTTTCCAAGCTGTGGTGGTATCTCTCCCATAAGTAAATTCTGACTGATATCAAGATTTTGAAGAGAGTAAATGTTGCCAATTTCAAAGGGAATACTCTCCCTAAATCTATTTTTGCTCAAATTTAAGTACTGTAACTTGGAGCATGCCTCTAACTGCCTAGGAATTGATCCAGTTAGATTGTTTGCCGCCAGATTAAGAATTCTTAAATTGGACAAATTTCCAATTTCTGGTGGTACACTACCTAGAAGTTCATTATCAGCTAGTGTAAGGTTGAACAATGATGTTAGCCTCCCCAACTCCCTTGGAATCTCTCCAGCTATATGATTAGAGGAGAGGTCAAGTAGATGTAGATGAATCATTCCCCCAAGCTGAGGAGGTATTACACCTGAAATTCTATTGTTGGAGATTTTCAGACTTTGTAAATTTTGGCACTGACCCCACTTCTGAGAAAGTTCTCCATAAAAATTGTTATAACTCATGTCAATGTAGTTCAAATTGGGATTTACCCCAAACTGTTCTGATATATTTCCTGTTAGCTGGTTTCTTTCAGGCCTGAATCTATACAAGCTGGAGCAGTTTCTCAAGCTTATAGAGATGGGGCCTGTCAAATAATTTTCATGTGCTGTGAATGTTTCAAGTGATCCACCGATGCATATATGTTGTGGAAGAGAACCAGACAACATGTTGTTACTCAACACCAAGTGCTTCAAATATGTAAGATTATTCATTTCTACAGGAATGGAGCCGGTCAGTTTGTTCATGAACAATCCTAGATGGGTAAGAAATTTGAGGTTTCCAACTTCTTGTGGGATAGGTCCAGATAATTGATTTTCTAGAAGGTGCAACTTGGTGAGCAAGGTCAAGTTTCCAATACTGGAAGGAATTGATCCATAAAAGTTGTTGTGAACAAGGGATAGAGTAGTTAAATTTGCCAAGTTTCCTATAGATGTAGGGATTGAACCTGTTAGATTGTTTATTGACAAATCAAGCTCGCTTAGAGATTTTAGCATTCCTATTTCTTGGGGTATTGGTCCAGAAAGTCCATTGTTATTAAGTAAAAGAGTGGATAAATTTCCCAAACTTCCAATTGAAGCAGGTATTGATCCCGTTAGATTGTTCTTAAACAAAGCTAGCTCATTGAGGGAGCTCAATATTCCTATTTCATAGGGAATGGTTTCATTAATGTTATTTTCAAATAAGTAAACCATTCGTAGAGTTCTCATTAGGCCTATTTCAGATGTTATTCTTCCATATAGTTGATTGGAGGACAAATCAAGGTAGATGAGCTTAGAAAGGTTACCTAAGAACGAAGGAATGGTACCATATAGTGAGTTGTTGCTGAGATTAAGACCTAAGAGATTGGGGAAGAATGAGAAGCTGAAAGCATGGAGAGTACCTTTTAAACCAGAACCTGTGAGGTTTATATGTATTACACTTCTAAACTCATTGCAAGAAATTCCACTCCAATTGCAAGGGTTGTTTCCAACCCATGAAGAAAAGAGAGACTGGTTTTGGTTGTCAAGGTTTGCTTGCCACTTTAGAAGCGCCTCTACTTCTTGTCCTTGTGTTGTTGCTGTTGGAGATGAAGATACAAAGAAAGCAGAAATAGCAACATGGGAAGAATAAAATAATGCAAAGATGAGGATGATGATATATTTGAACATGACTAGTAAAGCAGCTATATAAGTGGATGGCTGTTTGTGTACACAAGATGCTGTGAGTTTAAGTTGTGAAAAATTATTTGTTGCCATCAACTTCAAAGGTAGAGGGATGAATTAGAGAAGGGAATGAATGGCTCGAAGTATGTAGACTCATTTGTCATGGGTTCCATTTCTTAGAGATTAGCTCAAAGATTCCTTTTACATTATCTTTTTGTTTTCTTCTTTTTTGCTTTATGTTTTTCCTTTTCTTTGTCCCTATTAAATGAGCTTGGGAAAGATGATTAGCTCCATGTTCTATCAGGTGAACGTGATATTGAAAACGAATAAACCATTGATTTAAATCAACTCACGGAAACTCTTTTGTGTTATATTTTCTTTGTTTCAGCCAATCAAGAAGAGTTACATCACTAGAGCTAGATCAATGCACCGAGTTTCCCATTCAAAAGTCAAACCTGATGGCCTATGATATCCTAGATTCAGCAGTACCTCCCCAGATGCATCAAGTAGGACAAGGATTTCCTGCACACAAGTGTGAAGGAGTTGCTGCAAACAGGATTAGGTGGCAACAATCAACAGGGACATTTGTCCTGTAGGACAAGGATTTCCTGCACACTGGTGTGAAGGAGTTGCTGCAAACAGGATTAGGTGGCAACAATCAACAGGGACACTTGTCCTAGTATCATGTGAAACGCACATGGTTAGATTCTAGTTAACTTTCTCCGTTAAAATTATAGCGGCACTCTCTCTCTCTCTCTCTCTCTCTCTCAAAATCCAAATTCATTTTCTTCTTCACCCATCACAGTAGGTGGCAATAATTCATAGTGACACTTGTCCTAATATCATGTGAAATGCACATGGTTAGTTTTAGTTTGTACCGTCCGTTAACCAACGTTTTCTCTCTCTCTCAAACGTCAAACATGCAAAAAGTTATCCCTCTCTCCTCTGAAACCATGAGTCTCATTCAGCAAAAAAGAAACCATCACTCTCACTCCTCTCTCTTCGAAATCATCACTCTCTATTCATCTTTCTTCCCCTCTCTTCCTCCTTCATTCCTCTCATCAGAAACCACAGCCACCTCAACTCATAATAAAAAACTCTTGCTGCCAATCCCACCTAAAACCAAAGATCCAACGTGCAACAAGGAATCCTCCCAAAATTTAGATTTGATCTGTGCACAGTGAGGATTTTGGCTCCGGTAAATGCAAATATTTTGGAAATCGGGGTTTAGATCTGGTGCTAAATCATTGGGGATTTTTTTTTTTTTTTCTAGGATTTTGGATTCTTGCTGTTTGGATGCCAAGAAAATATTCAAGACTGAAATTTATGTACCAATTTGTGCACAGTGAGGATTTTGGCTCCGGTATGTGCAATTTTTTTGGAAATCGGGGTTCATATATATATATATATATGGGTAAATTATGGGGATTTTTTTTTTTGGGGATTTTGGATTCTTGCTGTTTGGATGCTAAGAAAATATTCAAGACTGAATTTAATGTACTTTTTGATGAATGAAACTAATTTAAAGCTTGAAGGCAAATTTATCATGCTTGAGATGGCAAAGAGAGAGAAGGAATGGACGAAGGAGGTGAAGAAAAGAGAGAGAAGGTATCCGATGGCTTGATGGGTGAAGAAGAAAGTGAATTTGGATTTTGAGAGAGAGAGAGAGAGAGAGAGAGAGTGCCGCTATAATTTTAACGGAGAAAGTTAACTAGAATCTAACCATGTGCGTTTCACATGATACTAGGACAAGTGTCCCTGTTGATTGTTGCCACCTAATCCTGTTTGCAGCAACTCCTCCACACCAGTGTGCAGGAAATCCTTGTCCATGTATGAATTGGAACAACCATGGGCTTGACTTTCTATCAAAAAGGACCCTAGAATTTTCCAAGGTTTCAAACATCTTAGTCCCCACGTTTTCCACTTTTCCAAGGTTAGGTGGGTTTTCAATTATCATTTTGCGAATCAAACTAAGTTCTTTTCAAGACTAGAACATAATATGGATCATCTTGCAAGCAGTATTTCCCCAGTGCACGCATATCTTGAACAGGCCAAGTGAACATAATATCATGAATCCACACTCAACAATGTGCCGTAAAGTGAAACAGACGGATGATTTTTATATCTTTCTTGCAATCACATTCAAGCATTGTCATAAAATCATATTAAGGCGAATGCCAGAAAATGGATAATAATATTAAAATATGTAGCTATGCAAGCTTTGTCTTCTACATTTATTCACAAATCACAACAAAATCAATTCCTTATTATAAGATTCATATTTTAGGTACATCATTCCCAAAGTTCCTGATAACAAATGACAGAAAGTTTGGTTCAAGCATTTCTTCAAACAATATGAGGAGAATTGAGAAAATCAAAAATCAAAATTTCAAGACCCATTATTGAAATGACAGAAAACAAAATAATCAAAATTTCAGTGGGACGTGCATACATGTTGGTTCAATCTATTCTAGTCAAGTTTCTATGTGACATTAACAAATCGATGAATTATAAAAACTTGAGTCATAAAGAAAATAAGACAAAATTAACAAGATAAAATGTTGAAATTTCCCATTACAAAATAATTGCAGGTTCTGTGGACAACATATGGAACCCATTATAATGAATTAATGATGATTTTTTTCAAGATCCTCTCAGTTTCAATCCAAGTAGATTTCTATAGCCCATACCACCATATGTTTTTCTTCCCTTCAGAGGAGGCCCAAGAGCCGTAACTTGCCAAATTGAATATACTCCGTTTATATTAACAAGCGTGGTCATTGGAAGATCAAGGGGTGTATGGTACATACAAAACATGTGTGGAAATACACGTGGGTAAAAAAATATGTGAAAATATGTGTAATGTTGTTTAAAAACTGAAAATATGTGTTTAAGTGGTGTACCAAATGGGCCCAAAACTTTTATAAAATTTAGGTTGGGCTGCTTCTAATCAATTCAACAAGTAGCAATGCCAAGTCTAAATCTGAAAAGTATGCTATTGAATATTACGTTTTCCGTCCATTAATGATGAAATTAAAAAATTACATAAGCATAAAGAAAAAATGTTCACACCAATATGGCAAACTTACGTAGACAAGATTGATCAATACTTATTGACGATGCGAAAAATCGTCAGTTGAACTCTTTGTCAATACAGATGGAAGAAGGCATTAGATTCGTCAAGAGATGAACTTGTAATATGATATGGAAAAAAAAAAAAAAAAAACACCAATGTGGTGTGTGTCAAAAGACCTCCGATAATTAAGTTAGAATGGAATTCAATTGAAGTATATCACAAAAGAATTCAACTATGGAATAGTTTTTGGGATAAGAATTCTGGCCCGTTTGTTATTGTTGTTTAAACAACAGTTTTCAGTGTTTAAACAATATTACACGTATTTTTACACACTTTTTTACTCATACGTATTTCCAAAAAATACAAATAATGTTACTAAAAATATTTTACCAAACGAACTCGAATTATCTACCTCTCTCCCTTTAGTTTGTGTGGGTTTTATAGTTCTTGTCTTCATTGTTTGAATAAATATTTTCATTTATGGGTTATGGAGCTGTTGGTATTAATAGCTGACTTTTATTATCTACCAACGACTACTCATCTGTTAATGCCCATATGTTACTTCTTAGCTGTCTTGGGTGTTAAATGTCTTGTATGGCTTTGTTTGTCATTGATGTCCGTACGTCATGCCTTGTATTGAATAACATTTAATTCAACCGTTGAGAGATGGGCGATCTTAACACTCATCAATAATGAATGCGGAGGCGTTATAGACTTTAATGATCTTTTGCCCATTGGTCTGTTGGTTACGCTTTTGCCTATCTTGTGCGTTAACCATTACTCATGTCATTTATGGGGAACTCATTTAATGTATGTTGTAGTCGTTCATCACATGGACGATGCTGGCTTGATGGACAATGTTGTTTTTCTCTTCTTTTGCTATATGATGGTCAAAGGTGACTTTCTCCTCTTCAGTTGCCCCTCTATTCCTGCCATCATATTTACGGACGCAGTTGGAATATGAAAGGTAACGTCGTTTTGACTTCTGTACTCGTCGCATTTATTATGATGGATGTTTTCAGTCTCGTCATGACACATATTAGTTTGTGATTATTTGGACGTGTTGGAGCCGTTTCTTGGGTTTCTCGCACATTTCTTTTTATTCATCTTATATGGAGGAAGATAGTTTGTATGAACGATGATAGTTTGTATAGTGTATCAATAATACTTTTTTAATGATTCATTTTGTATGAATGACGATAGTTTGTATCGTGTATCAACGATACTTTTTTAATGATTCATCGTGTATTGATGATGATAGTTTGTATCGTGTATTGACAATATTTTTTTAACGATTCATTGTGTATGGACAATGATAGTTTGTATCTTGTATCAACGATACTTTTTTTAATGATTTATCATGTATTAATGATGACAATTTGTGTCATGTATTAATGATTTATCGTGTATTGACAATGATAATCTGTGTCGTATATTAACAATGATAATTTGTATCGTGTATAAATGATTCGTCTTGTATTATCGATAACAATTTGTATCATATATTAACGATGATAATTTGTATCATGTATTAACAATGACAAATTGTATTGTATATTAACGAAGATGTATCATGTATCAATGATATAATTTGTCACATGTATTAATGATGTATCGCGTATTAACGAAAATGTATCATATATCAATTATATAATTTGTATCATGTATTAATGATACAAATTAATAAGATAGAAAGAAAATCTCATGCACATATGAAAGCAAAAATTACAAAATAAAAAATAAAGAAAGTTGTTTTAGAAGAGAATTGGGTTTTGTTTTTTGAGGAGAAAGAGAGCCATTTTTTTTATAAAATATTTGCTGATATGGAAAAATATGGGAGTTCCAAATCCTACCTGACAAGCGCTAAAAAAAAAAAAAAAAAAATCAAAAAATCAAAAATAGTTAAGAGATTTCGACTTTATCGTGTATATATATAGATTATGGTGATAGGGCTTCAAATTTTTTTTAATCCAGGTAGTTGTTAACAGCCATGGGCTTGACTCAAGTCAATAAAGCATGGGCCCTATAGTGACTATTTTGTTTGGTGCCCTGCACGCGTCAAATAGGCTTGGGCTTTTATGGAATATTTACTGTACATAATTTTCATCTGGTGATAATGTCATATTCATCACATAACATAAACCGATCCTAACCCAGAATTTTACCACCTAAATACCCCAACCTGGATAGCTTCAAAATCTGTGATATAATGCCTAGAGGCTATATGTGGATGAACGTCGACTTGATTTCTATCCATATAAATAATTGAGTAGCTTTAGTTAACTTAATTGGTAGAATTTTTTTTATTGTCGAATAAGGAACTTGACCTTTAATCCCTGTCTACATGAAAAATCAATTGGTGTCCTGGCATGATAATAATGGACAATCATTATGGAGTGGACGACATAAATTTGAAACACTATAATACCTGTAAAAACAAATAATAATAATAAGTCAGTTGCGAAACTATCCACACTTTTTGAGTAAAAACTATGTTGGGGATTCATACTTAATTATGCAATTTAATTTGGCGCACACTACACACCAGTTAATTACTTCTGTTTATATAAACAATCATGGTTATTGGCAGTATCAAATCTTTAGTACAAACGTACGGCTGATCAAGCCTTCATAAAATTTTGGTTGTGCTACTTCTAATAACCAATTCAAGAAACAGCAATGACATGTCTATAATCTGAAAAGTATACATTAGATTATAGAGTAAATTAAATTAAATTACTCCATTAATAGTAAAATAAAATAAAAATCACCGAAGCACAAAGAAAAAGAATCACACACGAACATGCTAAATTTTTGTGATAAAAACCTTCTAATATAGGAGAAAAAAACTTCAAGTCAAACTTGATCAATCTCTACAATAAATAACAGATTAGATCACTCAATTTTATTCCCATAAATTGAATTTTTAATAAATTATAAAAATACAAGAAGAACTCTCTAGGAATTAATACAAGTTCATTGCAACAAAAAATGGAATCCTGTGAAATCAATAACGCAGTAGCAGATTTGCTCTGAACTCTATGCGGTAGTAAGCCTCCAATTTATCATTATTTTGTACGTTTGGACGGGAAATTTTTGTCTCTCTCTTACTACACACTAGTGCGAAGATTGCAATGCTCTGTCTTGCCGCACTGGACTATCTTGCGGTTTGCACTGCTCTCATATAACACCACACACACACTGCAACTTTATATATAAAGAATGAAGTTGCCGCCCCACTGCTATTCGATTTTTAATTGTATAGGATTGCCTTTGGTGAGGGCTGATACAGCCCTCGAATATGCAAGCTTATTAGACAGCCAGGAGTTTCTGTGGTTGGATCTTTAATTAGATGCCGTGCACCTCAAAAATCTCCCTCCAACCCGTCGAGGATGAAGATTTTCAATTCAACTCATAAGTTAGAATTCTCATTAACAAGAGAAATTGTAGGAGTTATAACAAGTTATAATTTCAAGTGAACAATATTTCCCTATGCTATAACAAACTGAAATCTTAACACTATAAGTCAGAATTCTATAATGCTTACAAAAAATACTATAAATCATACACTCAAGGATTACACTTATTTGAGTTCAATAATTTATGGGAAAAAAAAAAATCAATAATTTAAGGTCTAGAGACAAACTTAGTAAAGATTATAAGGAATTAAAATAGTATTTTACCTTTTTATTTTTTCCGTCATCATATATCAGTGTTGGCAAAACTAGGAAGCACATCCCCAACCAAATAAATCTCGTTGCTATTGGAACAATTAGATCCTTGGATAAAGAAAAAAGAAGAAGAGGTGAATGCTATCAAATTACATAAGTATTATTAAAGTTATAACTTGAATTTATACCAAAATCAAGCCACATCAACAAAAACCTTTACAATTGTCCCATAGGTTCTTCAGGGTCACTTTCTGATGTAATACGAAATTGGATTCCAACTGGTTTATTGATCAAATTTAGTTCGATAAAGCAAACTGAGGGACAAACTATGAACAAGATCATAAAAAATAAAAGCTTCACATAATCACTACATCAACCATTGTTAAACAATAAACCCAAGGTAAGCATGTCAAACAGCTCTGACGATATAGGTGCTCTTCCAATAGATAACTCTCGGGAAACCTCCTGCATGGCTGGCCTAGATTTTGGATTGGCTGCCAAGCATGCCAATGCAAGCTTCACAATAGAGACCACTTTCAATAAGACTTCATTTTCCGGAGGTTCGAGGCGTAGGTCCAAAATGTCCTTCAATAGAATATTGTGGGCAGTTGAACTTGTTGCTGATGATGACGACGATGATGAGAGAAACGAGATGAGGTCTCCTGGATGCTTTCCCATGATTATTTCTAATGTTAACACTCCAAAGCTATAAACATCACATTTTTCATTGACTTCCATTGTGTATGCGAGCTCTGCAAATAGAAGAATTTAACTTATCAACACTTTTATAATTGGTATGATGCAATGGGAACCTTGAGCAATTCGTTTTCATTACCCTTGAAACCTTTTTTTTTTTCTTTTATTACAGCTATCCACCCTAAACTATAGCACCACTTGTCATGTGTACCCTAAATTTCATAATCTTTCAATCAATACTTTCATTTGAGAATA
The DNA here is from genome assembly GCF_002906115.3 of Quercus suber. Lineage (NCBI taxonomy): Eukaryota > Viridiplantae > Streptophyta > Magnoliopsida > Fagales > Fagaceae > Quercus > Quercus suber. The sequence goes on from NW_027069536.1 coordinate 613,455, forward strand.
ATTTCTGATATCCACCCACCGAGATTAGAGTCCAAGTTAGTGATGTACATTGCAAATCAGGGGCGGCGGCAGGTGAAGCTTAGGGGGTTCAAATGAACCTCTTGTATTGCAAAAAAAAAAGTATGTATAATAATTTTAAAAATAATTTTGTTTTGATCCTTTAAAATAAAATTTTGAACTCCTTGGCCCAATTTTGTTTAAACTTCAATTGAAATAAGCTTGAATATGATCCTCTTAACAATATTTTAGTTTGTTAAAATAGGAAATGTTACACTAAAAAGCAATTAAACAATTAGACAAGGGTGATTCTAAAAAAAAGACAAGGGGCTTGGGACAGGAGAATGATTGAATGAAGATAAATGTAAATGTTAACACAACAAAATTTAATTTTCTCAAAACATTAATTATAAAGACCAATAGTTGTCAAAGTTGAGTTGAATTGCTAAATAAAATAATTGTAATGAGTAAAGACATAAACTAATAGATAAAAGCATTTTAAGCAATAATAATTAAATTTCACTTATTACAAAAATGATTAATATGTTTATTGTATTTAGAAATAATAGATAATTTCGAAAATTTAATCTTAGCAATAATAATTAATATGTTTATTGTATTAAGAAATAATATATCAAATGAACTTATAATTTATCTTTTGTTCTCTTTTCACAACTATGGACAAATTTGTAACAAGAAAACCACATAAATTGCAAAATTTGTCTTTTACTCAAGATTCATCTTCTTAGTTCTTGCTGACCCCCCATGAAAAAAATCATAGAGCAGCCTTTGTTGCAAATTCTTTTATGGTTCAGAAATTTTTTTTTATATATAAAAAAAAAATTTAGAAAATGAGTTGGATTTTACATTTTAACATTAAATTATAGAGTTTTGTTTTGTTTTTTTTTTTTGAGACACAACATTAAATTACAGAGTTGATGGTAAATTTTTGAAGTTTAGGATGAATAATGCATATATACATATAATTTATAGGGGATGGATATAATTAATCCTCATTTTTTTTTTTACTTATTTTCCTTTTTGGGCTAACACGCCCTTTTAAGTTCATATCTAAACACAATTATTTTCAGTGCACAGGCTTAGACAAGGGGCCATGGTCCCTGGCTTTCAAATTCCTCCCTTTCCCCTCCATTTTATTAATAAGAAAATTTTAATACTACGTAAATTTTACTTAATTAATAACCATTTCATGTTTGTTTCAAATGTAAAAATACTCATTTCAGGTAGTAATATCTCAATTTTTTTATTTTAAATTTCACTTTTTGTTATATATAACTTATAAATTTTAGGAGCATTTAAAGCATATATATTCAAAAATATATAAATAAAGCTCTTCAATAAAAACTCTTTTCTTTATGAAAACAAACTCTTTGCTAAAACACACTATTATTCCCTAAACTTTAGCCTATTTTAGTCCGTAAGTGATAATTTTTAATTCTTTATAAATGATAATTTTTGTCTCTAACAAACTTATAAGTTGTCATTTTTAGTCTTTAAATTTAAAATGATTGTTTTTAGTTTTTAATGGATATCGTTGAGATGACCTGCCATGTTTTAGTGTTTTAGTGTGGTTATGTCATCTAAGTGACTAAAAAAGATTACTTATACCTTAGGGACTAAAAGTCACTCACATTTTGTATTTAGAGATTTAGGGATGCACATGCATGGTTTTTTTTTTTTTTTTTTTTAAGAAGAATTGATGCTATGATCTTTATAAGTTTGTAACATGTTCTACGCTGTTATCAATAAACAAAAATATATATATATATTTTTTTTTTTTTTTTTTTTTTTTTTCATTTCATTAGAAGAATTGATGCTATGATCTTTATAAGTTTGTAACATGTTGTACGCTATTATCAATAAAATTTTTTATTTATTTATTTAGTATTGCTATTCTTATGTATATCTTAGCTTATATTACACTGAAGAAATTAAGGCAAAAAAAAGAAAGACATTTATTATTTAATTTATCAGAAATTATTTGATTTGTACACATTTTATGTTTTCAAAAATGTTATGAAGAAATACTTTTTTTTTTGGTCATGGCTATTTTATTTTGAAGTCAATTTTATGTTTATTTTTTTCTACTAATGATCATGTAATTTTCTGTTTCTATTTGCCATGGAAACTTAGTAGAAAAGAAAGAAGAATGGAATTACCTAAGGGCATGTTTGATAGACTGTAATAGACACTGTAATGTAATAGTTATTCCTATAGCTTAGTAATTCTTTAGTTTAGTAATGTTCTTACTACAAGGAATAATCATTCCTTATGAATAGTTATTCTTCAAAATGAGGAATAACAATTCCTCTCTAATATGTTGTAATAACTATTCCTCAGTAGGTATAATAATTTCTAAAATTATTAATGCATTTCCAAATAAACAAATTTTTCATATATATGTGTGTGTGTGTGTGTGTGTAAAAATTATAAAAATAAAAAATCATAAAAAATAGCTCATCTCTCACTTAAATTTAAGAAATACTATTTTTAAGAAAATATAATTGTATGAGTAAGATATTTTCCAAAATAAATCATAAGTTTTATTTTAATATTACAACTTACAACCAAACTTATGAATAGATTTAATTATTCCATTACAAAACATTTTATTCCTAGTAATGAAGATTACAATTCTTGTTGTAATCCTCATTCAGTGTACCAAACGTGCCCTAAATATATTTTTTACTCTTCTCAATTCTCAATTTTTTATTCAATCCTGATTTGTGCTTTTTGAGTTCTATGAGCAAATTGTTCACTATTTGATTGCCAAGAAAGGTTGGAAAAAGAATATATGATAACTTTTACCTCTTCTCATAAGCCAAAATGGGGGTTTGTTCTGTATAATTTATGTTTCAATTTCTATTACTCTATTTTCAATTTATTTATTTGTTTTAAATGCACAATTTTTGAGAAAAAAAGTATAAACCTTAAATTAGAACGAGTAAAAAATTATAACACTAAATAAAAACAAAAAACTCATAGAATGACAAGTCCATTACAGACCATGTCAACACCATAAGAGTAAACTAATTCCACTAAAGTGTACATAAGTAAGATCACATTACCATCTCTCACACACACACACACACAAAAGAAGAAGAAGAAGAAGAAGAAGAGCACAAGAGATTGGTTTCTCACTCCAGCCATCATTTTTCAAGTGCTAATGACACAGCACCAAGATTCTGCCCTGCAAACTAGCCATGGGTTATTTTCTCCATGCATTACTCACAACCACTTGGTAAATCATCCTTTAAAATTTTTGTTCATGCCTTTTTGGAGGATCAAGGCTTATAATGCCCACACTATCAAAGTCTAGTAAGCACCACAATTCACAAAGTCATGGGCTTTTGGGATTTGACACATTCAGTAATCATGAATAGATATGCCTTATTTAAAAGATATGATTGTTTAATAAAACCTAACTAATAAAAATATTAATTAATTCACTCATATTTTACTGAAGCAACATTATCCACTAAGTGGGTATAATAGAGTGTATGAATGTACATCATCTTATAGTGTGATCACTCATCACAACTGATAGTTCCTTGAAAGTCAGTACGTTGAAAGTCTCGGGCGTTAATGATCTTAAAGCTAAGTCCTGAAAAAGCAAATACAAAATCAGAGGAGACCAGTGGAGGCCAGTCAAGAATCTTTCGATGGTAAAGTCAGTGGGTTTGTAATTCCAAGTAAAAAGGAAGCATTTCTAGGATTTTTTATTTTTTGTGGAAAAAATGTCTGAATCTCTTACCTTATCATTGGTGAATGATTATATAGCACTCATCTTGGGACAGTTATTTGCTTGGTAACTGCTCCTATTGTTGAGGAATTTCAGAAGACTCGGAGGTAACTTCCATAACTACTATGGAAATTACATTATTTGGGTGTTTTCCATAACTGTCTCTAGTGATTGGCTATAGTGACGAATTATACCCCTTCGTGTTCCGGGCAAAATGAAAAGCTCGTCCAAAACTTGTATAGGGAACTTAGAATGTAGGTAGCTCGTCCAGGCACGTTGGACGAATCACCTATGCCTGGACGAGCACACTATGTACTACATTCGCTTCTCTTGTTGTCTCCCTTGGACGACCTCTATGGATGATTTTGGAGTTACATGGCAGCTTTTGGTTGGTTGTGTCGTTTCAAATGCTAAAGTCCGCTACCTATAAATAGCGAAATTCCTCCATTACCCTCCACATTTCTGAAATTTTCCTTCCTGACATTTCTCTTTTAGAGCTTCGTCTAAAGGTTTCTGTGCGTCCATAGTCCTCTCCCGTCTAGAGCCAGGTATTCCCTTTCCTTCTCGTCTTTAAGTTTTCCTCAAAAATGTCTAAAGAGGTTATTTCCTTGTCTAGCAATAGTATAGATAAAGCTATAGACGAGTATTAGGACACCAGTAGTTACAGTGGTTCTAGTAGTAGCTCTAGTGGTAGTAGTGGGGGGAATACCACGGATGAGGGGTATGCTTCTGGCGTCCTTGGAGTCCCTATAGATGTTTTACAAGAACAACTTAGGAAAAGGGCAACCTCTGGATCTCAAGCTGGCACCTCAACGAGTGCCCCTCCGTCCAGTCCTTTGGACGAGGAGGAAACCGTTTATAGTTGTGCAGTAGGTGTCAACTCAAAAACCGACAAACAAAGACTTAACAATCTTAAGAGATGGTATCAAATTCCAGACAAGCTTAACCTCAGGTTAGCCGTCCGTGGAGAATGGTGTTGTAACCCCCGTTTTGGCATAGGCGTCTATGAAGCTTATTTTTAGGTTTTATTAAGATTGCCTTTAAATGCTTTTCCTCAGGAGTTACTCACTAGATTAGGTTTAGCAGTATGTCAATTTAACCCTAATGCATGGAGATTAGTTATCTCTATGCAAATTTTGTGGAGGGAAGTATTCAGAGGGGACCGTCCTCTTACTGTGGACGAGTTCCTCTTCTGCTATAAGCCTTCAAAAATTAGCCAATCCCTAGGCTTTTATCAATTCACAGCTAGGAGTACAAACTGTAGGCTAATAAGGTTCTTAACCTCGTCTGACAGAAACTGGAAGACGGAGTCCTTCTTTGTCTCCGGTTTTTGGGCTAGGAACCTCATGGACGTTGGTAGGGACACTTTTGCCCCCTATGCTGGGGACTTAGGGAACCTTCCTCCTGAAGGTATGCCCCTCCCCTTTTTCTCTTTCTTTCACCACTATTATTATCATTTACTTATTTATATACGTCTAACCTTTATTTATTCACCATTTTATAGGTGCTAGACGTCCTTCTTTGAGCAAGTTCCACCGAGATCATGTCCACAGAGCTCGTCTACACGTTGATAGGGATTTTCATTCCTTGGTTACCCTTAGACGCCTTGCCAAGTGGAGACTTGGTCTTGAACCGTTCGACGAGGCAATTTCACACGAGGTTACAGTTTGTAGATGTAAGTTTTTACTTGACATAAATATTGTATAAGTTATGCTTTTTTATGCTTTTTGCTTTTTTTTTTTTTTTTTTAAACTTTCATGGATGGCAACTATGAAAAAAACAAGGGGAAGGAAGCTGTGGGAGAGGGGAACCATCCTGAGACCCAGTCTCAATTTCGTCCTTCTGCTGGGGACAAGAGGAAAACCTTGTCGAAGAACCTTGACTTGGGAAATCTTCCCAGTCGTCGAGGGAAGAAAGCTAAGTATGGGATGTCCAAGGCGGGAATCATCCATCCTGATCCTCCGACACCTCAGCTGTCCCTCCAAATTTTTTATGTGGACTCAACTACCCCAATTAAGGTTACTCCATCCAAAACTACCGCGCCTGCCTCATCCCAGCCTCCTCAAAAGATTCCCATGAATCTTATTGAAAATGAAGACTTAGCCTGGGAACGCTTTGAAAAGGCTGTATCTAATGACGACATAACAATATGTTATGATATGTCCTTGAAGGATTTTGAACACTCTGGTGTTCATGATCTTTTTAAGGTGTATAATTTCTTTTTTTGTTTTGTTTTTGTTACTCTATACTTTCCTCGCCTAACCATCATTTCTACAATTTGCCTTTTTGTAAGGAATTTCAAAATTTATCGTAGCGTCCAGTCAAGCCACTGAATTGGACAAGACGAGGATTTTGTTGGAGAAGAGGATTCAAAAGGTGAAGGAAGAGATCAAAAAATGGGCTGAGGTGGCAGCGAAGGCCAAGGAGGAGGCAAAGGAGTTGCAAAACCGTATTGAGGAATTGAAGACTGATGTCATAGAGAAGGATACTCGTCTTGATCACCTCCAAAAAAGGAATGACGAGTTGAGTACCCTTCTCGAAAAATCAAAGGGAGACGCAGTTGCAGAGTTCAAGTCGTCCAAGCAATTTACTGACATGCTGGACCGCAACTATGCAGCTGGGTTCGAAGATTTTAGGATGGACACCATTGAGAAATTCCCTGAGGTTAACTTCAATCCTATCAAACTTAACCTTAGTGGTGCTGCTACAAGCTCCCTCCTCCAGGCGAGTTCAGAAGACATCAATGTGGAGGACGATGCCAGTACTCAGCCACCTTAGAACAATCCAAATGCTGATGCTCCTACCTGAAGACAGACCTTAACATTTTGCTTGTATTTCTTTTCCCTTTACTTGGCCGTTGTTTTGGATCTTTTTATGTAATTCGAGTACATTTACCTCATCCAAAGTTTTAGGACGAGTTTTTTTGAACAATTAAGCTTTACTATGTAAGGGTTTTTGGGCGTTGGTCGTCCACCCTTTAGTGAATGAATGCTTATTTTCACCATTTCCATTTGCTATTAAACATATTGTATGGACGGATGTTTTTACATTACCTTTAACTTGGGGTTGTCCATGACGAGGATAATTATGTTCATCTTTCACCTTTTCAAGTATGACTCGTCCATGGATGGCCTTTTTTTTTATAGGCTTAATACAGCACTACCAATCGTCCATAGACTTGGCAATTCCCTGAGTCAGGTTTTTTTTTTTTTTTTTTTTTTTCTCTCATCCATGTGTTGGACGAAAATACCTTAAACTTTAATTATTATATATATATATATAATTAAAAAAAAAAAAGATAGAAAAATGAATATGCGGCAAGGAATTATTAGTGGTGTATAAATTTTTTTTTTTTGAGATGTTAATTCACAGTTCGAACATTTTTTCCTTTAAATCCCCAAATATTTTATACATGAGAGGTGCCATATGGTTTTTATTGGAGAGAATCTTATAGTTTGAAAATTGAAAAGGGAGAAAAAGAAGAAGCATACAAAACCTTGACCAACATAATTAAATAAATTCTATTTCTACCTCCTATTTCGCCTATTTTTTGTAGCATATAAGCATATTACTTAGTGATGGTTTGTGATAGCTATTATTTTAAATCAATTTTTTATTTATTATTTTTTTTTTTTTTTTGGTACCAGTTTGCTTAGTGGCTTGTAATAGTTTACATTCATTAGATTAAAAAATAAGTTGCACCCAAGGGTGGAACCACTTGTAGATCGAGGGTCATGTCCCTAACTCTTTGAAAACCTTTTTGAGGAAACTGATGTGAATGCAATTATATTTATTATCACTTAATAAAACTTGTAAGTCAATTTTAGGAAAATTAATGCTTTCCCCCTCACAAATACTTTTAAATTATTATTTTTGGTAAATTACCTCTAAATTCCAATTGTACCTTAAGTGATTTAAAGAGATATATAAGAAAAAAAAATTCTTCAAAAAATGAAGTCATGGCTAAAATGTATGCCTAGTAATGATAAATTGACTCTTTATAGAAGAACTAAATATTAAGTGTCTATTTGGAAATAACTTATTTAGCTTATACTAAATTTTTTTTGCTAAAACTACTATAAATAAAGATAAAAGTTAGCTGAATAGTACAGTGGAACCTATAAATAATACCAAAAAATGCAGTGAAACTTATAAATAATAGCAAAAATAAGTTGAAATCACAAATAAGCAGAAATTTTCAGCTTATCCCAAATGAACACTACGTATATATATCACTAATTAAATAAATGATGAGACTTGATACTTCCGTGAGAGAAGATAGTTTCACAAATATTGAATAATTTTGAAAATATTATAGCTAAAGTTTTAAGAAATCTAAATTGTACATCAACCAAATTTTATTATCAAAACTTTCAAGTAATTTAAAATAAAATTTAATATTTATTTAATTAGTTTGATTATATAATATAATTTGTGTTTTAATATTGTAAAATTTACATGCTACGTACACACTGTGTTTGAACCAATTGGCTCAATAGATGTTTATATTATTATCAAAAAAGTAATATCCTTTTGACTTGTAACTTCTTAATGATTAAAATAGTTAATAAATATGTCTATATTACTTATCAAAAAAGTAATATCCTTTTGACATGTAACTTCTTATGTCACTTTAATGGGCCGAAAAAAGCACGTGAATAAATGAATTAGGCTTTATGATGCAATTTTTTTTTTTTTTGGGGTCACGCACTACCCATATGGCCAGTTTTTCATCCAATAAAAGAGATAAAAATCATGAGTTTTAATTATTCAACTAACAAAGTCTCTTATTATTAAATAAAAAATTTTAAGTTTGAAATTTGCCTATACTAAAATTTAATTTGTATCTTGATTTAATGATAAAAATGAATTATCATGAAATGAGCGTTGTTGATTAAATTTCTATTATATCTATTAAGAGAGAGAGAGAGAGAGAGAGAGAGAGAGAGAGAGAGTTACCTTATTTTATAAACTACAAGGGTTTTAAAAAGTCAATACTTATACAAGGGTATCTTCACATAATCACATCTAACCAATTCAGCAAAAAAATCACATCTAACCAAAAAATTTATTTAAAAAAAAAAAAAAACGCAACAATGGTGAGGCAGTAATAGTGGTTAACATTAAATATAAGTTCTTTTAATTTAGAAATATTATCAGAAATAACATTTTCCTACAAAATCTCAGGTTATTAGAGCATTCTCATCAGCTCTCTCAAATGTGCCAAATGTCAAATATTTGGCACATTTGGCAATTTGGCACATCAAACACAAAAACGAACCCTCATCAGGTGTGCTAAATGTGCTAAAATTATAGAACATGCTACAGTACGCTCTCATTTTTGAGAGCGTATGACCCAAATGCCATTTCTGTTTATTGTTTTTTTATTCATCTTTCTCTCTCCTCTCTCACTCTTTATTCTTTTTTTTTTTCTCTCCTCTCTCATTCTTCCTCAAACATTCCTATCAACCCATCTCTTCTTTCACTCTTTTTCCTGCTCATTGTTGTGGCTTTTCTCTCTTTTGTTCAGCCACGCCGATCTTTGTTGCAATGGTGTTTTTTTTTTTTTTTTTTTTTTTTTTGCAGTGATTTGATGCATGGGTTCGGTAGTGGGTGGCTTCTCTCTTCTGTTCAGCCTCGCCGCGCCACCTGATGCCGATCTCTGTTGTTGTGTGTGTGTGTTTTTTTTTTTTTTTTTTTTTTGTAGTGATTTGATGGGTGGGTCCGATAGTGGGTGGCGACCTCTCTTTCGTTTAGACTCGCCACACCACCTGATGCCGATCTCTGTTGCTATAGGTTTTTTTTTTTTCTTTTGCAGTGATTTGATGGGGGGTTCAATAGTGGGTGGCTTTTCTCTCTTTCGTTCAGCTTTGCCCTGCCACCTGATGCTGATCTTTGTGTTTTTGTTGTTGTTTTTGTTTTTATGTTGTAGTGGTTTTGGTGTCCTGCTGTGGTGGTTCTAGTGTGAGACGGTGGTGGGGTGGGATGTGGGGTGTTGATGGGTGGGTGGGTCGGCGGTGGATGGGTTAGCGGCGGCAGTGGGTGGGTGTGTGGGATGCAGTTGGATTGTGTTTTTTGTTGTTTTTGTTTTTCTATGGTGGTGGTTTTGGTGCTCTACTGTGTTATTTTTGGTGTGAGACAGTGGTGGGTAGGATGTGGGTGGGGCGTTGATGGTTGTTGGCAGCGGGGGTGGGCTGTGGGTTGTGGTGGGGGTGGTTGGTTTTTTATTTTTATTTTTATATATTGTTGGTTTTTTAATGTTATTTTAATATTAAAATATATTATTTTAATATATAGAATTGAAAAATAGAAGATGTGATAAATGGTGAATTGTAAAATAATGTGCTAAAATGATAAAGTAAATTTTAATGTATCAAAATAACATTTTTTTATGAGAGAGTCGATGAGAATGCTCTTATCATTTTTTATTATGCATAGCACAAGCTTTCAACTATCTGTCAATATTCGTGACAATTGGGACAAGTACAACCATGACTTGACTACACCAATAAAACCAATCCCTATAAAAGCCATTTGTGACGATACATACATGGCCAATTTTCAATGTCGACATATAGGTACCATCTCGGTGCCCCCCTTAGCTAAGGCGATGTGACTAGCTTGTCCTTGTAGTTAATATTCTTCCCACACAGTCTTTCACTGACTGGTAAAAACCACCATCAATCACACAGCTCATCCTGGGATCAAACGATACAGCCATCTTCATGAAAGAAAGTTTCAAAATATAGGTGCACCGTTGTCCTCTCTAGTGGAATAACTCTTTGATGTTAACTTCATCAACTTGACAAATTACTGAATTGTCAAGGTTTTTTTTTTTTTTTTTTTTTTTTTTTTTTTTTTTTTTTTCCCCTTAAAAACTTGACAATTTAGTAAGTTTGCTCCCACAACTCACGGCACACCCAACGCATACGTTACTTACAAGAATGATGCTCATTTTCCTTTAATTTTTTGCAATTAATAATTAGGGAACAAAGGCTTTAAACCCTAAATATTGAAGATATCAGGAACCCACAGTTCAAACATTTTTTTTCCTTTAAATCCCCAAATATTTTGTACATGGGAGGTGCCATATGGTTTTTATTGGGTAGAATCTTATGGTTTGAAAATTGAAAAGGGAGAAAAAGAAGAAACATACAAAACCTTGACCAACATAGTTAAATAAATTCTATTTCTACCACCTATTTCGCCTAATTTTTGTAGCATATAAGCATATTTCTTAGTGATGGTTTGTGATTGATATTATTTTAAATCAAATTATTTTTTTGTACCAGTTTGCTTTGTGGCTTATGATTGTTTACATTCATTAGATTAAAAAATAAGTTGCACCCCAGGTGGAACCACTTGTAGATTGGGGGGTCATGGCCCTAACTTTTTGAAAATCTTTTTGAGGAAATTGATGTGAATGCTCTTATATTCATTATTACTTAATAAAACCTGTAAGTCAATTTTAGGAAAATTAATGCCTTCCCTCTTACAATTACTTCTAAAGTATTTTTTTGGTAAATTACATCTAAATCCTAATTGTACCTTAAGTAATGTAAAGAGATATATAAGGAAAAAAATCTTCAAAAAATTAAGTCATGGCTAAAATGTATGCGTGCCTAGTGATGATAATTTTTAGTTAAAACTGAAAATTTTTTGCTGAAATTATTGTAGATAAAAGTAAAAGTTAGTTGAATAGTATAGTAGGACTCATGAATAGTACCAAAAAGTACAGTAGGACCCATAAGTAGTAGCAAAAATAAGTTGAAATTGCAAATAAGATGAAATTTTCAGCTTGTCCCAAACGAACACTAAGTGTATGTTTGGCAAAAATAATTTTTGCCAACTTATTTTACTATTTAGTTTATTTTTACTATTATTCATGGACCCCACTGCACTTTTTGGTACTATTCATGATCCTACTATACTATTTCAGCTAACTTTTACCTTTATCCACAGTACTTTCAGTAAAAAAAAATTTAGTTTCAGCAAAATAAGTGAATCTCAAACGGACCCTAATTACATATTTCACTAATTAAATTAATGATGAGACTTAATACTTATGTTTTAGAAGAGAGTTTCACAAATATTGAATAATTTTGAAAACATTATAGCTAAAGTTTTAAGAAATCTAAATTGTACATTACCAAAATTTATTGTCAAAGCCTTCAAGTAAAATTTAATATTTATTTTAATTAGTTTGATTATATAATATAATATAATTTGTGTTTTAATATTGTAAAATTTACATGCTACGTACACACTGTGTTTGAACCAACTGGCTCAATATATGTTTATATTATTATCAAAAAAGTAATATCCTTTTGACATGTAACTTCTTAATTATTAAAATAATTAATAATTATGTTTATATTACTTATTAAAAAAGGTAATATCCTTTTGACATGTAAGTATATAACTTCTTATGTTGAGCCGAAAAAAGCACATGAATAAATGAATTAGGCTTTACTATGCAATTTTTTTTTTGGGTCACGTGCTACCCATATGGTCAGTTTTTCATCCAATAAAAGAGATAAAAATGGTGAGTTGTAATTATTTAAGTGGCAAAGTTTCTTATCGTCAAATAAAAAATTTTAAGTTCGAAACTCGCCTATACTAAAATTTAATTTGTATCTTGATTTAATGATAAAAATGAATTATCATGAAATGAGCCTTATAAATTAAATTTCTATTATATATATATATATATTAAATAAAAAAAAATAAAAAGGAAAAAGGAAAAAGAGACAGACATCTATCATAAAGATGAGGTACCTTATTTTATAAACTACAAGGGTTTTAAAAAGTCAATACTTATACAAGGGTATCTTCACATAATCAGTAGTTAATCACATCTAACCAAAAATTTTATTTGGAAAAGAAAAAAAAAAACGCAATAATAGTGAGGTAGTAATAATGGTTAACATTAAATATAAGTTCTTTTAATTTGGAAATATTATTAGAAATAACATTTTTCTACAAAATCTCAGGTTATATTATGATTTTTTATTCCATGCGTTGCACAAACTTTCAACTATCTGTCAATAATCGTGACAATTGGGACAAGTACAACCACGGCTTGACTACACCAATAAAATCAATCCCAACAAAAGCCAATTGTGACTATACATACATGGCCAATTTTCAATGTCGACATATAGTAACCATCTCGGTGCCCCCTCTAGCTAAGGCGATGGGACTAGCTTGTCCTTGTAGTAAATATTCTTCACACGCACAGTCTTTCATTGACTGGCAAAACCACCATCATCACACAGCACATCTTGGGATCAAACGATACAACCATCTTTCATGAGAAGAAAGTTTCAAAATATAGGTTCACCATTGTCCTCTCTAGTGGAATGACTCTTGGACGTTAACTCTCATCAACTTGACAACTTTAGTAATTTTGCTCCCACAACTCACGGCACACCCGACGTATACGATACTTACGGATGATGTTCATTTTTCTTTTGTTTTTTGCAATTAATAATTAGGGAGCGAAGGATTTGAACTATAAATATTGAAGATATCAGGAACCCTAAATGTTGAAAACATCAAAAAAGTGCTGCCCATTGAACTACAAAATTCTTTTTGTCAAGATATTGCTTTTAAAGTGTGTTGCTAAAGAAATTAAAAATTTTGTGCATTTAGAAGAGCTTTTTACTGATTTGTTGAAAGTTGTTTACAAAGTTGCACGGTTACCTATACAGGTACCGACTATAGATACGTGAATACAATTTTTTTTTTTTTTTTGAAAAATTTAAGGTATGTCATGTTATGGTATCAATAATTGACATGACACACAAATATGACACAAATTTTTACAGGTTAAACTAATTCCTTAGCGGGTTTGGACCAAAAACAAGTAGACCCAAAAACAATGTGATAAGAAACGTGTTATAAGTAGATAAATTTGCATGACCTGTAATTGGCATATTTGACATGTAATTGGCACATTTGGTACGTCAATTTATTTGTATTAACTTGAAGTGACTTATTTACCACAGTCCGTTTAACTCGTATAATAAATAAATTAATATTCATTTTTTTAAAATTTGTCAAATAATTATTATATCCAACCTATATTTTAAATTTAGAAAGAAAATAAGAAATACGTAAACTATGTTATAGTTTTTATACATATCATTTGGCGAGTTTTGTAGATATTACATTTGTGTTGAACTATATTATTTTGAATTTGGGCCAAAGTGTATGCACTTATTTTGAGATGTTAAAAACGTATTTCTAGATACATGTTATATTTTGTGGAACTATGTTATTTTGAATTTGAATTAAAGTAAATGTACTTCTTCTATAATTTAAAGAATTTATTTTTAGATGGATGGTACTGCGTTATGGACTTATTATTTATAAAATGCTTTGATGTTATTTTGGACGACGTGTTTGAATGCTCTTATATTCATGACTTTTAGGAAAATTAATGCTTTTCCCGTCACAAATACTTTTAATTTTTTTTTTTTTTTTGGGTAGATTACTTCTAAATTCTAATTGTACCTTAAGTAATGTAAAGAGACATATAAGAAAAAAAAAATCTTCAAAAAATTAAGTCATGGCTAAAATGTATGCCTAGTGAGTGTCTCTTTGACATTATTAATTTTGCCAATTTATTTCACTATTCAGTTTATTTTTGCTACTATTCATGAGTTTCAAAGCACTTTCTAGTACTATTCATAAGTCTATTACAATTTCAACTAACTTTTACATTTATTTACAGTATTTTCAGCAAAAAGTTTTCAATTTCAATAAAATAAGCGGATTTTAAACAAATCCTAAAATATAGGGACCAAATTGACTATAACCCCAAAATGTAGAGATCAAAATAGTGTTTTCTCTTTTATTTTTACCATACTTCTATTGAGTCACATTAACAGTTATATCATCCACCTATTTTCAATTCTCTCTTTTATTTTTTAACTCCTTTTCTTTTTATTATTATTAATTCCCAAATTATTGTTACACCTTTTTCGATTTTTCCAACATTTCTACTCAATTATACATTTTCATCTCTCAATTATTTTCTAAGTTAGTATCACTCATTCCTATGAATAAAGGAAAAAAGGGGAATCGTTTTGTCAATAAAGCCACAGTATTAAAGCTTGACATTTCGTCAATAAAGCCTGAAATTGCGGAGAAATTAAATTAAAGCTTGACCTTAAGTAGCCATGACCATGACCTCTTTTATCAATTATCGTGATAGGGGGTCTTCAAAAAATATATTTTATGCCGCTAGTTGCCATTAATAACCATGAGCTTGACTTAAGTCAATAAAGCCTAGACCCTATAATGGAGAAATTATTATTTATGCCGAAAGAACTGCTTACGTGGTCCTCTCTCTGACCAATAAAATGATGTCATTTATGTAAATGTATGTGTGAGCTTTCTAGTCAGCACAAAAAATAAAAAATAAAAATTACTAGATGATGTCACATTTACTAAATAATAGTATTTTATTGATTGGGAGGTCAAGAAAGACAACGTCAACAGTCATCCGGGTAGGCCTAATAGTTTCTCCCCATAGTGAATATTTTGTTTGGCGCCCTGGACGCATCAAATAGGATTCGGCTTAATTTTCCACCTAAAGACCCCAACATGGATAGCATGTTCTGATGAACCTTAACTTAACCTGTAAGTTAACCGTGTGATACCCAAATAAATTTGTGATATTTTATGTAAGAAAATTTTGAAGAATTTTGTATATATATTACAATGAAAACGTAAAGTAAATTAAAGTAAAAAAAACATACCTTTTGAGATATTAAAAATTAGTTTAGTAGCTTCATTGCACATTTGTAGCATTCTTAAAGTAAGATTAATTAAAAAAAAAAAAAAAAAAACTAAGGAAACCAAAAATAAATGTAAAAGAGCAATAGAAGCATGAAAATCAAATAATTTGTATTGTGTTCACAGATTGTGTACCACGAAATGAAAATATGCCTAACGCTCTCACCATCTTCCACCCATCGATAATGCAATATTGAGACATCGTATGGGCAAGTGCATATGCATGTGTCTTATAGATAGTTTAAAATCATGATAGAATATGGTTTTACATTGCACACCAAATATTCTCTCTACTTATATACCCAAAACAAAAAATATCCAATCAAATTATCCAAGCCTATATCATATTTAAGCCTCTAATTTAAAAAAGGAAAAAGAAAAAAAAAATTGCCGATGGTAGGCTAGGCCCTGTTTTATGCCTTGGAAGTGTCAAATAGGCTTCGACTTAATTTACCACATAAAGACCCCAACATGGATAGCACGTTCAAAATCTGATGAACTTTGACTTAATTTCTACCCATAGAAATAATTAAGTAGTAATGGATTCTAGTTAACTTAACTAGTAAGCTTCTTATCAAATCTCAAATTAATTGATATCTTGGCTTGATGATAAAACGCAATCATTGATGCCATAAATTTGAAACATTGTCATATCTTTAAAAATAAATAATAAATAATAAATCAGTGGCTAAACTATCCAATTTTGAGTAAAAACTACATTGGGAATCATACATGGGTTTGGCTTACTTCCAGTACTTTTCTAACTGGAATCTCCTTTTGTTTTAATGAGAAACTGACTGCCACATTACCTATTAACTAAATAAAATGTGGAGATTTAAAACTTACTACCACTTGCCATTGTGTATTTAAAACAAAAAGAGACTTCCAATTAAAAAAATACTGGAAGTAAGTCAAACTCTTTATACACTTAGTGTAATTATGCAAGCTTATTAGACAATTAGGATTATCTGTGGTTGGATCTTTAGATGCCATGCATGAAAAATAGAGAAATTTTAGGAGTGTATATATACATTTATATATTATATAATCTAAAGTGTACAATACAATATAACATACTGAAATCTCCACACTGTAAATCAAAATTCTATAATGCTTACAAACAATTCTTCAAATTATACACTCCGAAGAAAAATGCACTCAATATACATGACTACATCCTAAAATACCACAAGATTCAACACAAAACATGATCCTACCTAGAATATGCAACCTTGGCAACAAATTTTTTTTTTTTTTTTTTTTGTGTTGTGTTTTTGTTAGTTCATAATTTTTTTTTTTTTTTGTGAAGAAAATTCTAAAGTAGTATAAATTTTACTGTAAAAAACTTACAAACTGTTGTGACATTTCAAGAAAAGAATAAATAAATATTGAATTGCTTATTGTGATTAGACATATTAGTTTATAAGACCTATGTGATAAAAAAAATGTACAAGTTACACACTTTTTTTAATTATAAGAAGGAAAAAAAAAAAAAAAACTTACTGGCCCCATTTTAATTTGGGGCCTTAGGCCATGGCCTGAATGGCCTAGTCCTAGGGCCGGCCCTGGTAAGCAAAAGCTAAAAGTAATCGTTCATTCTTCAAACAGTACAAAAATTTAGAGAGACCTTTAGAGATACTACTGAGGAGTAGATAGTGCTTGAAATTTAAAAAGGGAAGAAGATGAACTGTTCTTTAAATTATACACTTATGTCAATAAAAATGAACGGTTCTATGACCACAAGCTATTTTACAATTTTTGCCATAATTTCAATACAATGAATAATGAGTGTTTACCTATCATTTACATTTATATTGACTTACTATTTTTTTTTTTCTCTCATTACACACACTTTGCTATATTATAATTATGATAAAAAAAGTTGTGTAATAGTATGTGTTACTATTTTTTTTTATTAGTGCTTGACTGAAGTCCTTTTTTGTTTTTTGTTTTTTTTTTTTTTTTGAGAAATAGTGCTTGACTTAAGTTAATAAAGCGTAAATGCACAAGTAACTAACTCACAAAGGCATTTACCTATTCCTCAATTATACAAGGATAGTTAGACTTAGGAATTAGGACAAAACCATGGGCTTGACTTTAGTCAATAAAGTATGGGCCCTGTACAACCCATTTGTTACGACTATTTTGTTTCGCGCTCTGGACACGTTAAATAGGCTTTGTCTTACGTGGAATATTCATCACATAAAAATTCCCATCAAGTGATAATGACATAATGTCATATTCATCACTGAACATAAACCGATCCTAAACCCAAAAGCCAGAAACTTACCATCTAAAGACACCAACATTGATAGCATGTTCAGAATATGATATATTGCTTTAGAGGCTAAATGTACTATGTAGATGAACTTTGAATTAATTTCTGTCCATAGATTTCCCAAAAAAAAAAATTCCTGTCCATAGAAATAATTGACTAGCTAAACTATCCACTTTTGTGTAAAAATTAGTCGCAAATACCTGCAATGGCCTCGGCCACCTGGTCCTATCCAAAAAATCTATTAATATTTTTTGTTATATTATATAATGCAATAAATGCATTTAGAAATTATATAAATAAATGGTTAATAAATATGATGGCTTTTTAAAACTAAAACCAAAACCTAAACCATCTTGATATAACATTTTTATAATTACAATTTCAAAATAATTTTTTATGTAAATAAACCCCTAATATGTTATTTTATTTTGAATTTTCTTACATTCAAATATTGCTTAATTTACACATGAATGAATTGTTATTTTGCAAATTGATCTCAAATACTATATAGACACACACACACACACACACACACAAACACTCACGCTTGTGACTTTGAGATCCCACTCAAAGATTTCAGATCACCTTTAGTTGTTAATCTTTGTAGCAACTAGGTTCTACCACCTCTTAATTGTAGATCTTGCTCTGGTAGATACTTATGCACTTAGAAGGTACAAAACCTCTTAGATCTCACAAAGAGTAACATACAAGTCTTCCAAAAGTATACAAAATGTAGATAGAGTTCCCTTTTATATGTGGACAAGTTAGATTGAAACCCTAAACGTTTTTGCGAGCTTGGGCTTGGTTTAAAAATTCTGCAGAATTTGATTTCTGCGATTCTTAATCGATCGGGCCTAATTCTTGATCGATCGAGATTGGCAGATTCTAACTCTTCTTTTTTGTAGTCAGCTCAAACTTGAAGGTTGAAACTTACACATTTGAGCAATGTCTAACACATAGACTAGACATGTCTTGTTCTCAATTTGCCAACACACACAAAATATAATTCTAAACATTTTGATGATGTCTAAAAAATCACCAATGAATCACACGTTGCTCACACGCTCAAAAAGTCACCTGCAGGGCAAGAAAGAGAAAACCTGCAGAGAGCACCAGTGTGGTGCCGGCCAAATACCCTTCGAAGGTCAAGTTAGAATCTTTTCTATTTTCAGGCCATGCTCATGATTAAGGGGCTGATGGGATGGTGCCTGAATCATGAAACAACTTTGGACCGTTTCCGGGAGAAGGCGAAGGTGACAGACAATGAGCTAACACAGTTGAGAGCTTGGAAGGTTATCCAAGAAAAGAAACTGAAAATGGCGGAGGAAGCAAGGGACGAGTACTTTAAGAGGACGGAGGAGATGTCGAAGGTGCTAGAAGATAAAGAGAAGGAGATCCGTCAGGCAAAGGAGGCTGTGGTGCGTGAGTAACACGACTCCGACACCTTTTTGTCAGAGCACGGGTCCTCCTACAACGACGGTTTCAACGACGCCCTTTGTCAAGTGAAGGCCTTGTATCCTAACCTTGATGTGTCCTCCATCAATATTAACATTCTCGAGCAAACTTCCGTCCAGCCTGCCAAATACGATGACACTGACGAGCTGTTTGGTGATGAGGTGCTTATCAACGGGGCCAATACAGATAAAACCGTCGCTGAGAGTGATCCAACAGTTGTGGAGGTTCGTCCTCAGGAGGAAAAAGGAGTCCCAGCCGTAGATTAAAATTACTTTGTTACTTGTTTTTCTTTTTATGTAAAAATATTTTGAGAACAATGCCCTGTTATATTAATTTGTTTAACATTTTGTGTATGGGACGTAGTCCGTCCACTTCATTTTAAAAAAAAATTTGAATCCGTTTGCTATTTATGATTTATGAATGAGGTCATCTACTTTGTTGAATATAAATTTCATTTGTTGATGATCTGAGATTGGCCCGTCCAGTATTTTGAGCACCATTTATGCCATTCCGCTTTTGGACGGACCCTTTCAATTCGTCGAAAGGATCTTTTTATTTTTTGTATTTAGATTATAGCCGTCTTCCATGGAACTTTGAATTTTCATCCTTTTGGGATGGTCCGTCCAACTTGTAGGTTTTATTCGTCCTCCTTAGGACTTACTATTTTTCATCCTTTTGGGATGATTCGTCCATCTTATGGACTAAGTTTTATCCATCCTTCATGGGAATTTGAAATTTTCATCCTTTTAGGGTGATCCGTCCATCCTGTGGACAGTTTATATCTGTCTATTTTTTGGACTAGAAATTTTCATCCTTATGGGATGATCTATCCATCTTGTGGACTTACGTTTTATCCATCCTCCATGGGACTTAGAATTTTCATCCTCTTGATCCGTCCATCTTGTGGACTAAGTTTTATCCGTCCATTTTTTGGACTTAGAAATTTTCATCCTCATGGGATGATCCGTCCAGCTTGTGGGTAGTTTATATCCGTCTATTTTTTGGACTTAGAAATTTTCATCCTTATGGGATGATCCGTCCAACTTGTGGACAGTTTATATCCGTCCATTTCTTGGACTTAGAAATTTTAAGTAGAAAAAACATAGTCGTGTCTGAATATTCCTCTTATAAATTAAAAAGAAAAACCATGCGTTTAAAAAAGTACCTGCCCCCTTGGGCTTAAAAAGGCACTTGTAGAAAGAATTGTTCGAAGTAAAAACTAGCAATAGCAAAACTAAATAATGAAAAAAAAAAATTCAAAGTAAAAACTGATAAAACTTAGTAATAAACTGGAAATTGGGGGAGCATCAATGCTCTTCATGTCGTCTCTACTGGTAGTATCTCCGTAGGTGTTCCGTGTTCCATGGGTGTTGCAGCTTCTGTCTGTCCAGAGTTTCGAGGTGGTAGATCCCTTTCCTTTGCCATGATGAGATCCTGTATGGTCCTTCCCAGTTGGGGCTGAGTTTTCCTTGCGAAGGATTTTTAGCAGCTCCCATTACCTTCCGTAGCACAAGATCTCCGATCTAAAAGTCTCTATGTCTGACATTGGAGTTGTAGTATTTCGCCATGAGGTTCTGGTATCGCGCCAAACTCTGCTCTATTGTAGCCCAGACCTCATCCACCAAGTCTAGCTAAAGCTGTAAGGCCTCTTCGTTCTTATCCTCGTTGTAGTTCTCCATCCGATAGCTCGTAAGCCCTACCTCCGCTGGAATGACAGCCTCACTTCCGTATGCTAGTCTAAACGGCATTTCTCCCATGAGTGTTCTTGCCGTAGTACGATATGCCCATAAGATGCTTGGTAGTTCGTCAGGCCAAATGCCCTTAGCCCCCTTCAGCCGGGTCTTGATGATCTTGAGTAACGACCAGTTTGTGACTTCGACTTGGCCATTGACCTGTGGGTGTACGGGTGACGAGTAGTGATTCCTAATACCCAGCTCCGAACAGAAGTCTCTGAACGCACTGTTGTCGAACTGCTTTCCGTTTTCGGAGACGAGCACTTTGGGTATCCTGTACCTGCATATGATATTTCTCCATACAAAACTTCAGATGTTCTTCTCTGTTAGTGGCTAGGGCCTCTGCCTCCACCCACTTAGTAAAGTAGTTAATACCAACTACCAGAAATTTTAGTTGCCTTGCTGCCGTTAGGAAGGGGCCTATGATGTCTAGTCCTCATTGGGCGAATGGCCAAGGGGCCGTCATGGGTGTCAGCTCTTCGGTTGGCTGCTTGATCAGATTACTGAACCTCTAACATTTGTTGCATGTCTTGACGTAAGCTTGTGCGTCTTTTTGCATTGTAGGCCAATAGTACCCTGCTCGGATCAATTTGTGCACTAAGGACCGTGCCCCTGAATGGTTTCCACAGGTACCCTCATGGACTTCTCTCATTACGTAGTCTGCTTCCTCGTGACCCAAACACCTCAGGTATGGTCGTGAGAATCTCCTTTTGTATAAGACATCATTGATCAACACAAATCGCGAGGCTTGGACTTTCAATTTCCTGGCTGCGTCTTTTTCGTCTGGTAATGTGCCCGTCTTTAGGTAGGCTATTAATGGCGTAGTCCAATTGTTCTCAAAATTCACCTCCTACACTTTTGTTCCGTCATAAATAATTGAGGAAACTTGGACATATGACAATACCTGATCGGGAACTAGCATAAACTTTGCAGAGGCTGCTTTTGCCAGACAGTCGGCACATTCATTTTCCTCCCTGGGGATTTGAACGAATCTGACTTCAAGGCTGCCGATCTGATTCTTGACTTTTTCCAAATACTTCTTCATCCTTTTATTTTTGCATTCGTAGACGCCATTAATCTAACTGTTATTACCTGGAAATCATAATGTACGACCATGTTTTCAGTACCTGCTGCCTTCGCGAGGTCTAATCCTACCACTAATGCTTCATACTTGGCCTCGTTGTTAGTCGTTGGAAAGTCCAGTCGAATCATGCATTCGATTTTATCTCTGTCAGGGGTTTGGATCACCACACCGGCACCTCCAGCTTGCCTGTTTAAAGATCCATCCGTGTAGATGCTCCATTGTCTGAGGGCGTCTGCCCCCTTGCCTTCTAATGGAGTATATTCAGCGATGAAGTCTACCACAGCTTGCCCTTTTATTGCAGTTCACGGGCGGTACTATATATCAAACTCTCTCAGCTCTATTGCCCACAGAGCCATTCGTCCAATAGCCCCAAGGCTGCTCATGGCTCTTTTTAGAGGCTGATCCGTCAAGTCTATGATGGCATGGGCCTGGAAGTACGGCTTGAGTTTTCGGGCTGTAGTTACCAGCGCAAATGCCAACTTCTCCATCTAAGGGTACCTTTCTTCTACCCTTCGAAAACCCCTACTTATGAAATAAATGGGTAGTTGAGATCCTTCCTCTTCTCTTACTAAGGCCGTGCTAACCGCCGCTTGCGAAACAGCTAAGTAGAGGTAGAGTTCTTCCCCTGGTTTGGACGGGCTGAGCAATGGTGGAGAGGCAAGGTATTTCTTCAGGTCTTTAAATGCTTTCTGGCACTCGTCTATCCACTCGAAAGATTTTCTCATGGTGCGAAAGAATGGTAGACATTTATCCGTCGCTTTAGAGATGAACTTGTTTAAGGCTGCAATTTTGCCTTTCAAGCTTTGCACCTCTTTCACTGTCTTCGGTGGTTTTAACTCCATGATAGCTCATATCTTCTTCGAGTTGACCTCTATACCTCTTTGGGATACCATGAATCCCAAGAATTTTCCTGCCGTTAATCCGAACACGCACTTGCTTGGATTCAGTTTCATGTTGTATGACCGAAGGGTGTCGAACGTCTCTTGGAGGTCGTCTAGGTGGTTATTTTCGTGTAGGCTCTTTACCAACATGTCATCAACGTAGACTTATACGTTCTTTCCAATCTGGTGCGTGAACATTTTGTTTAGTCTCTGGTACGTCGCCCCGCGTTCTTAAGCACGAATGGCATCACCTTGTAGCAAAAAAGTCCTTAGCTGGTGACGAAGGAAGTTTTCTCTTAATCAGCTTCCTTCATCTTGATTTGATTGTAACCCGAAAAGGTGTCTATGAAGCTTAGGAACTAGTGTCTGGCCGTTGAGTCCACTAGAGTATCTATCCAAGGGAGGGGGTAGTTGTCCTTTAGGCACGCCCTGTTGAGGTCCGGGAAATCGACGCACATTCACCACTTCCCGTTAGCCTTCTTGACCATGACTACATTCGCCAACCAGTCTAGGTAATATACTTCTCAAATGAAATCCGCTTCTAGCAGTTTCCTGACCTCTTCCGCTATCGCTCTGTCTCGTTCCTAAGTGAACACTCGTTTTTTCTGTCGGACGGGTAAGGATGCGGGGTTCACATTGAGCTCGTGAACCATGACTAATGGATCAATCTCGGGCATGTCCTCGTAGCTCCACGTGAATACGTCTTGGTTTATCCTGAGGAATGCTGCGAGGGCTTGACGTATTGGCTGGCTGGCCAACGTCCCCATCCTAGTCATCCGTTCAGGCCTTGATTCATCGAGTGCTATCTCTTCTAATTCTTCAACCGGCTCTGCTATGGTCCATTGCTCTTCTATACACATGGTCTGCTGGTGATCTTCCATTTCTAGCATGGCAATGTAGCATTCACGGGCGGCCACCTGGTCTCCTCGCAACTCCCCAATCCCATAATCTATTGGAAACTTGATCATTAGGTAGTATGTTGATGTTGCCGCCTTCCACGAGTTAAGTGTGGGTCGTCCAAGGATAGCATTGTAATCAGATGAACAGTCGACCAAAAGGAATGTCACTTCCTTTGTGATCTATTGGGGATGGTTGCCTACTGTTACCGAAAGCATGATCGCGCCCAATGGGAATATTCTTGTTCCCCCAAAGCCCACCAGCGGGGAGTTCGTCAATATCAGTCTTTCTCTGTCTATTCTCATTTGCTGGAATGCCAGGTAGTACAGAATGTCTGCTGAGTTGCTATTGTCGACCAACACTCGATGTACGCTGTAGTCTCCTACACATATGCTAACAACGAGTGCATCGTCATGAGGATGATGAAGACGCCACACATCTTCTTTCGAGAACCCAATGATGGGGCTTTCCCTCCATGCTATCTTCGATACGGGGCCCATCAGCTAAACGTTATGGACTGACCTAAGGTAGGTCTTCCGAGCCTTTTTGGACGACCCTATAGTAGCGGTTCCCCCTACAATCATCCTTATGTCTCCAACGGGGGTCTTTGACGCTCGTTATCCCGTCAGGGGGCGTGCTCTTAGGGATTTGGGTCCATCTTTTCCTTACTGACGAACTTCTACAACTTTCCTTATCTGATGAGGGCCTCAATCTGTTACTTTAAGTCGTAGCAATTAGACGTGTCATAACCGTGGTCACGGTGGAAACAACAATTCCTGTCTCTAGACCGCTTACTTGGATCACTCCTAAGTTTTCCTGGAAATGTTAGAGCCCCCTCGTCCTTGATTTGCATCAGGACTTGGTCTATTGGGGCATTGAATGGAGTGAAGCTTGTAAACCTTCTTCCTAGGGGGCTTGGGGCGCCTGTCGTCCCTTCTGTCTCCTGTTCTGGGTCTCTTCCGTTCTTGGTCCTGCCGTGTGTCTTCCTGTCGCTCTCTCTTCCTGGGCTTTATGTCCCGGGCCAGCAATGCATCTTCTGCATTCATGTACTTGGTGGCCCTGTAGAGCACTTCTGTCATTGTTTTCGGGTCGTTTTTGTATAGAGAGAACAAAAATTTACCCTTTCGCAACCCATTCGTGAAGGCTGCTACCAATATCTTATCGTCGGCCTCATCGATCGAAAGTGCTTCCTTATTGAAGTAGGTTATGTAGGATCTCAGCGTCTCGTCCTCTCGCTGTATGATGCTTATCAGGCACGCCGTGGACTTTTTGTACCTATAACTCCCGATAAAGTGTGAAGTGAACTGGGCGCTTAGCTCCTCGAAAGTGCTAATGAAATTTGGTGTTAACCGACTGAACCAAATCCTTGCAGCTCCCTTTAGTGTGGTGGGGAATGCCCTATACATTATCTCATCCGCGACCCCTTGAAGGTGCATCAAGGTTTTGAACATCTCCAGGTGGTTTAGAGGGTCTTTCACTCCATCATAACTATCGATCTGTGGCATTCGAAACTTATGTGGAAGGGGGAAGGAGTTGACGGCTGCAGTGAATGACGAGTTTGTTCGATTGACCAAATCATTAAGGTCGCTAGATACTCGCCCCTTCAGGGCATTCATCATGACCTCCATTTGTTCCTTCATCGCTTGTATCTCCGCGATAATAGGAGGTGGAGCTACATCAATGAGGGATGGTAGGCTGATATTTTGCCGTTTTAGCTTGCTTGGAGCGTTGCTTCCTTTAGGCCCCTCTCGATCTCCTCACACGGCACTGGTACCTTCTTGTTCCCTCTGATTGTTCGGTGCCGTGTTTTTCTGGCGCAACTGTTCTTCTAGGTTACGGTTTTGCTTGGTGAGACGCTCTATAGTTGCGGCAAGGGTTTGCACCTGTTTGTCAAGGGGAGTCATGGGTGGTTCCTCCTCTTAGATGTTATTGGTGGTTGCCATCAAGCGGGTTAGCACCATGTAACTCTTTTGTCCGGGAAGTGATAGTGCGGCTTTCGAATCACAAAAGAAACGCTATAGTTCCCACAGACGGCGCCAACTGATGATGTCTAAAAAATCACCAATGAATCACACGTTGCTCACATGCTCAAAAAGTCACCTGCACAGCAAGAAAGAGAAAACCTGCAGAGAGCACCGGTGTGGTGCCGACCAAATACCCTCCGAAGGTCAAGTTAGAATCTTTTCTATTTTCAGGCCATGCTCATGATGAAGAGGTTGATAGGACGGTGCCCGAATCATGAAACAACTTTGGATCGTCTACGGGAGAAGGCAAAGGTGACGGATGATAAGTTAACACAGTTGAGAGGTTGGAAGGTTATCCAAGAAAAGAAACTGAAAATGGCGGAGGAAGCAAGGGATGGTACTTTAAGAGGACGGAGGAGATGTCGAAGGTGCTGGAAGATAAAGAGAAGGAGATCTGTCAGGCAAAGGAGGCTGCGGTGCGTGAGTATCGCGACTCCGACGCCCTTTTGTCAGAGCTCGGGTCCTCCTACAACAACAATTTCGACGACACCCTTCATCAAGTCAAGGCCTTGTATCCTGACCTTGATGTGTCCTCCATCAATATTAACATTCCCGAGCAAACCTCCGTCCAGCTTGCCAGATTTGATGACACCGACAAGCTGCTTGGTGACGAGGTGCTTCTCAATGGGGCCAATACAGATAGGACTGTCGCCGAGAGTGATCCAACAGTTGTGGAGGTTCATCCTCAGGAGGAAAAAAGAGTCTCAACCGTAGATTAAAATTACTTTGTTACTTGTTTTTCTTTTTATGTAAAGATATTTTGAGAACAATGCCCTGTTATATTAATTTGTTTAACATTATATGTATGACACGTAGTTCGTCCACTTCATTTAAAAACAAATTTGAATCCGTTTGCTCATTGGTGACGGACCCATGGGGTGAGGCCGTAACTGAAAAGGTGAAAATAAGTTGATGGATCCAAGTAAAGTTGATGGACGGGCCCATCATGTGCAAGACTTGGACGGATTCATCATAAACAGCCACAACCTAAACGGATTTGTTGGCCACGTGTCAAACAGAATCCCTATATGGGAATATTTGTGGCACACATCACAGAATCCTAGGGTAAATAGAGTCCTAGCGCGATTAGGATTCTAGAAGCTGCGTGCATTAATGGGGATCTTCTTTATAAGGAAAAGACTTATCCATACGTTTAGGATTTCTGAAGAAGACTCCTACAAGGAAAGGACTTCGACTCCACGGAAAAGAGGTTAACTTTCGACTACTATAAAAACCCCAATACCCTCATAAATCAAGGTAGGCGTAATCAACCCTCTCTAGCACTCTGGAGTTGTAAAAGATTCTAACTTGACATTCGGAGGGTATTTGGCCGGCACCACATCGGTGCTCTCTGCAGGTTTTCTCTTTCTTGCTGTGTAGGTGACTTTTTGAGCGTGTGAGCAACGTGTGATTCATTGGTGATTTTTTAGACATCATCACATTTAATCCTAAATCTTTAGAACCTAACTATATATATATATATATATTCGAGGTGTAGCATTTATTTTTACTATGCTTCTATTGAGCCACATTAGCAGTTATATCATCCACTTATTTTTAACTCTCTCTTATTTTTTAACTCCTTCTCTTTTTATTATTATCAATCCCCAAATTATTGTTACACTTCTTTGGTTTTTCCAACATTTCCACTCAATTATACATTTTCATCTCTTAGTTACTATCTACATTAATATCACTCTTCCTATATATATAGACACATACATACACAAGATTGAGTCCTATGAATAAAGGAAAAAAGGGAGCCGTTTTGTCAATAAAGCCACAATATTAAAGCTTGACCTTATATCTTTAAAGCCTGAAATTGTGGAGAAATTAAATTAAAGCTTGACCTTAAGTAGGCATGACCATGACCTCTTTTATCAATTAACGTTATAGGGGCCTTCAAAAAATATATTTTATGCCGCTAGTTGCTGTTAATAACCATGAGCTTGACTTAAGTCAATAAATCCTGGGCAGTGACCATTTTGTTTCACGCCATGGACGCGTCAAATAGGCCTCAGCTTAATTTACCACCTAATGACCCCAACATGGATATCATGTTCTTATACACAAATAATTTTTATAATATTTTATGTAATAAAATTTTGGAGAATTTTGTATATATATTATAATAAAAAAATAAAGTAAATTAAAGTAAAAAAACATACATTTTGAGATTTAAAAATTAGCTTAACAGCTTCATTGCACATTTGTAGCATTTTTAATGTAAGATTAATTTCTTTAAAAAAAAAAACTCAAGAAACCAAATATAGATGCAAAAGAGTAACAGGAGCATGAAAATCAAATAATTTGTGTTGTGCTCATAGATTGCGTACCATAAAATGAAAATATGCCTAACTTTCTCACCATCTTCCACTCATCGATAATGCAACATTAAGACATAGTGTGGGCAAGTGCGTATGCATGTGTCTTATAGATAATTTAAAATCATGATAAAATATGGTTTTACATTGCACACCAAATGTTCTCTCTACTTATATACCCAAAACAAAAAATATCCAATAAAGCCTGAGCCCTATAGTGACTACTTTGTTTTACGCCCTGGAAGCGTCAAATAGACTTCGACTTAATTTACCACATAAAGACCCTAACATGGATAGCATGTTCAAAATTTGATGAACTTTGACTTAATTTCTACCCATAGAAATAATTTAGTAGTTATGGATTCTAGTTAGCTTAGCTAGTAAGCTTCTTATCAAATCTCAAATCAATTTGATATCTTGGCTTGATGATAAAACGCTATCATCAACGCTATAAATTTGAAACACTATCATATCTTTAAAAATAAATAATAAATAATAAGTCAGTTGCTAAACTATCCATTTTTTAGTAAAAACTACATTGGGGATCATACATTACATCTAGTACTTTTCTAACTGGAATCTCCTTTTGTTTTAATAAGAAACTGACTACACATCACTCATTAACTAATAAAAGGTGGAGATTAAACTCACTACCACTTGCCATTGTGTATTTAAAACAAAAAAAAAAACCTCCAATTAAAAAAATACTGGAGGTAAGCCAAACTCTTCATACACTTAGTGTAATTATGCAAGCTTATTAGACAACTAGGATTTTCTGTGGTTGGATATATATAATCCAAAGTGTACAACATGATATAACATACTGAAATCTCCACACTGTAAGTCAAAATTCTATAATGCTTACAAACAATACTACAAATTATACACTCCGGAGAAAAATGCACTCAATATACATGACTATATCCTAAAATACCACAAGATTCAACACAAAACATTATCCTACCTAGAATATGCAACCCTGGTAGCAAAATTTGGGTTTAGCACACCAAGGGCCTACAACTTACAAGAGTCTAACCTTCAATAGAACTAACTATTACCTCCTTAAAAGATAGCAAGGCCATAATCATAACCCTTAATAGCATGAGTCTCCCAATCTATATAATCTATATATATCTTAAACCCGAAATGTAATATTTATTATTGCTACGCTCTTGTTAAGCCACATCAACCTAGCATTTCAATCCATTTCAGTTCACTTTGGTTTTTTTTAGCCCAATTGGTTCACTTCGGTCCATTCGGTCACTTTCAGTCCAATCGGTCCATTTATGTCTACGAGGTCCACTTCAATTCATTTGGTCCATTTTGGTCCCTTTTTGTCTACTTTAGTCCATTCCTTTTACTTCGTTCCATTTGGTCCACTTTATTCAATAGCTTTCATACTGTTAGATATGGACATACATGATTATATATATATATATACACGCTTTAGAGAAATACTTTATCTATAACATTATTATAACAAATCCTAAGTGATAGGCTGTTATTGGTTCTAATCTTGGCCACCTATCACTGATGTCACTTTTTTACTCGTTAATAACAACTTGCCGTAGAAGATTTGGTGTAATAATCATTCCAAAGTTAGGAAATTTGAAGACTTAACAACTTGCCATCTAAGATTTATGATAATCTTTTGCCTCTTTTGTTATCCTTTAACTTTTCTTTTTCTTTTTTCAATTTTGGTATGGTCTTGGAGTTGGGTATAAGTTTTAGGTTGGGTATACTTTGAATATATTTTATATTAAATTGAATGAAATCACTTGATTTAAAACTTGATTAAAACTATTTTTGGGCTAAACTGGTTATGGAGTTAAGTGTTGTTAGTTGTGAATCTATAACTTTTTCAATTTATGTATGATTCTGGAGTTTGTTACACATTTGAGGATAAGTCTACTTTGATTGTTCTACCTATATATACATTCTCCTGTATGTTATAAAGTTTTATAAATATATATAAGTTGTATGTTGGAAAGTAAGTAAATAATTATTTAATTGTAAAATCTATTAGTTAATAACTAAATGAGTTAATTTAATTATTTGTCCAAATCTATTAGTACATGAGGTCTTTTAAGCATTTTTAGAATTAATATTAATAAAATAGTAAGATCTTTTAAATAATGCATCTTATGAATGTTTTTAGTCAAATTATTAATGGTAAAAGAACATTTTAACGATATTGTTTTCTAACTAAAAGATTTAGACAAAGAATTAGATATGGACTTAATTTTGGACCTTTTCTTTTACTTCAATTTTGTATTGTGCTAGTTAGACTTAGTGTTTGTAACTTATTCTCAGTATTTAACTTAGTGTTAGACTCTTATCCACACACACACAAAAAAAAAAAAAAAAAAAAAAAAAAAAAAAAAAAAAAAACTTAGTGTTAGACGTTTAGTAGTATAGACGTGTAGTTGTAAATGATTTGCCTTTTATATTTTTTCCTCTACTACTTAGTATTTAACTTAGTGTTAGATGTTTAGTAGTATAGATGTGTAGTTGTAATTGTTTTTGCCTTTTGTATTTTTTTTCCCTCTACTACTTAGTATTTAACTTTGTGTTAGACGTCTACTAGTGTAAATGTGTGGTTGTAGATACTTTTCCCTTTCTATTTATTTCCTTTTAATTTTTTAAATAAATTGAGGCATGGCCACTACCGCTGGTGGCTACTAAATGGCTAAGTAGTGTCTATGCAGTGCTTTTATGCATTTATGTCTATACACCTAGCACTTTGGTATGTTGTCTAAATATTTTTTAGAGGATAAAAAAAAAGTTTAAAAACGGGTTGGAGGGTTGATTGGTAGGGTCGGGTTGTTCCGCAAAAAAATGGGTGAGTTGCAGGTCAGCCCGTATTTAATTTAGGATAAAATGTATAGATTCAGGTCGAGTTAAAAAATTTTGACCAATTTTACCATGCCTTCCTATATGTATGTCAATTCCTATGGCAAAATGGAAAAAAGGGGAACCGTTTGTTTTGTCAATAAAGCCACAATATTAAAGCTTGACCTTATGTCAATAACGCCTCAAATTGTGGAGAAATAAATTATAGCCTAATAATTTCTGTAATTAGTGCTTGACTCAAGTCAATAAAGCCTGTATTGCAAAAGTAGCCATGACCTCTTTTACCAATTATCGTGATATGGAGATTATACAAAATAATATTTTTAAAAAAAATTATCATGATATGGGATTTAAAAAATATATTTTGTCCTGCTAGTTGTTAACAACCATGGGCTTGACTTAAGTCAATAAAGCCTGGGCCGGGCCTATAGTGACTATTTTGTTTCGCACCCTGGACGCGTCAAATAGGCTTCAGCTTAGTTTACCACCTAAAGACCTCAACATGGATAGCATGTTCTAATGAACTTTAACTTAACCTATAAGTTAGCCGTGTGATATATGATTAATTTTGAGATATTTTATGTAAAAATAAAGTAAATTAAAGTAATATATATATATATATATATTGAGATATTAAAAATTAGCTTAGTAGCTTATGGGACATTTGTAGCATTCTTAAGTTAAGATTAATTGATTTAAAAAAAAAAAAAAGGAAACCAAAATTAAATGCAAAAAAGCAACAAAATCATGAAAATCAAATAATTTGTATTATGTTCATAGATTGCGTACCATGAAATGAAAATATGTTCAACTCTCTCATCATCTTCCACTCACCGATAGTACAATATTAAGACATAGTGTGGGTAAATGCGTATGCATGTGTCTTATAGATAATTTAAAACCATGGTAGAATATGGTTTTACATTGCGCACAAAATATTCTCTCTACTTATATACCCAAAACAAAAAATATCCAATCAAATCACCGAAACCTAAATCATATTTAAGCCTCTAATTTAAAAAGGAAAAAAAAAATTACCCGTAGGGTTTTGGTGGCTTGATGGTGGTGGGAGGCCAATATGACAGATGGGAAGGCCCCTCAAATTTCTCTCTCTCTCTCTCTCTCTCTCTCTCTCTCTCTTACAAATACTTTGTCAATCTTAGTTTTTTTTTTTTTTTTTTTTTGTGGGTAATAGTGAAACAATGCATTTCATTTAACAATTTACAACATTTTTGTTTCTCTCTATCTCTCCCCATAACCTTATCTACTTAGTTATGACTATTAGTCTCTTTTTCTTTTTTTCTTTTTTGCTTTTGTTTTTTTTAATACTAAAATGGTGGGTATGCTAAAAGACATGAAGAAGAGAAAAAGGTGTGGTGCAAATGAGAGATTAATGAGATAACAGTACAAATGAGTTAATGTAAACTTTTTGGTAATAGGTAAAAAAAGTTCAATGAAAAGAGGTAAAAAAAAGACTAAATGTAAAATTAGAGCGCCACATGGCAAAATCTCATGTACTCCCACATGGGGTCTCTACTTATATATATACTAATATTATATCCATGAGATGTACAGCTTAATCAAGAATTATGTGTAAATTAATGAAAAAAAAAATTATTTTAATTAAAATTAAATAGATAATAAAAATAAAGAAATTTTTACTCTATTTTTTTTTAAACGAAATAACCTTTTACTTTAAATTATATAATGAATGAATATTGTGTAAGATTAAGCTTTTATTAATAAAAAAAAATCATATATAAGTCCAAAATTAATTAAATGGAATATGGTATAAATGGTTTTTAGACCCCTTAAAACACAACAATTGGATTAACGTAGTTTATGAGCCAGAGATTAACTTAGTCAAATTATGCAAATCTAGGTTAACAATATCAAATAATCATATCAAGATATAAAGCAGTAGAAATATAAAGAACACAAAGATATGATCACCCAAGAAAACCAAACTGGTAAAAAACCTGGGGAGGATTTAACCTAGCTATCCTCAAGGTAAACTTGAATCCACTATATGAAAGAATCGAAGTTCATACAAAAGGACTTACAAGCACCCACGCTCGACTTCCTAATGCTACCCACCAGTAGAACTTACTGACATAACCAGTGCAAGTTTCGAATCCTCAGACTCCTTCTTTCTTAGATTCTCCAATCAGGATACAAGCACCCCCGCTTGTGTTTCTTTAAGCTCCAATGGCAGTAACTAAGTTGATCATCAAGATGTTGATACAATCTTTACATTGAAACCCCTAAGTTTATGCGAAGGAAAGCTCCTCAAAGATCTCACAAGAGATTCACACAAACCGCAAAATATGAGCAACAAGAGTTAAAGCTCCTATAAAAACGTGGCTAAGATTTCCTTTATATAGTGGGAGAAGTAGAGCTGAAACCCTAATCCTTAATGGGCTTGGGCTGAGTTAGAAAATTCTACAGAAAAACGTTCTGCCCGAGATTTGATCGATCGAGACAGGCCGAAAGTCACTAATACTTCTGCAGCCACTCAATTCCAACTTTACATAAAACGCCCACACTTTGAGCAAGTCTAAACAAGACTAACAACCTGCTTTGATCATAGTTTGCCAACAATACACATTAGAGTTCTAAATACATAAAATCCTAAGTCTTTAGAACCTAACAAACTCCCCCTTTGGCAATCCGCGACAAAACACAAATTAAAAACTCAAAGTTTACAAATAAAAGCCCTTTACAAAAATAATGCTTAGAAACACAAAAAATTCAATCATAACTACTATTCATCAATTGCAAGTGTAGACAGCAGCTTAATTGAATCAACCTGTATATTCCTGAAACACTTAACAAATGCATAAATGTATGTGTGACACAAAAACAGTAAATCAACAAAAATGCAAACTAACTCTCCCCCTAAGTTAGATACATAAACAAATTCAGCTCCCCCTAAACAAAACAAACATGATTCCCACATTTCAACTATTTCTCCCCCTTTTTGTCACGTATTGACAAAGACAACCCAAACATACATGACAGAGGATAAGAGAAAACCGAGAATCAAAAGGAACACAAAACAATTCAACTCTATAAAAAATAGAGACAACTCCCCTTATGAACAACATAGGTTAAAAACAAGCTTCTCCCCCTGTAAAAATAGGAAACACAAAACAAGTGTTAGGAAAAACAATTTTGGGGAAACATTAGGAGGGGGTGGGGATAAATAAAAAGACACAAACCAAGTTAAAAAAAAAAAAAAAAAAAAAAAAAACTAAGTTGAGGATACACATGAAGAAAAAATATTCCCTCTTTCAATAAAAAGCAAAAATGGCACTATACAGTTGCATGAGCAGAGAAAATATTTGCACATTGATTATCCATCATATTTCTTAAGAAAAATATTTTCTACAGTTCACACATAAAAAATAGCATATACTTTTTGATCAAGTGGAGTACTCAATGTAGCAAAGTGTATGCATGTTATGTGAGAAAACAATGAGAGATATGACTGCAAAACTGCAAGATAGATACAAAAACAATGCAATGCATATGAATCCTAAACATAAATGATGCATGAAAAAATTTATCATGATGCATGCTCTAATGCAGTAAAACTAAGTTCAATTTAAGTTCAATTTCATAAAATTGGTTTGAGCACAGAGTTTCTAATGAAAACCCCAAAATTGAAAACCACTTGTTAAGATTTAGGAAAAATTTGACTAATTGATCATCACACAAGCTACAATACATAATATAATGATCAATTACCTCAATTCAACAAGCCAATTGCATCAATTGAACCCAATTTGAACAAATCGACAATTTGGATCAATTCAAGATCTAGAATTTCCAAATTCTCAAACTTTAAACACATTTTGCATTAAAATCAAGGAACTTTTAATCTTGGATGGCCACAACAAGATCACACACAATAAAATGTACCAAGTTTAGCAAAAAGTAACTTGTGTAGTGTGTGCACCTAGCAAAAACTTGAGATACATGTGAGGTGATATGTAAATAGAAATCAACTACAAAGTCTACAAAATTCATCACATAGAATTTAAAAGAGACTATCACCTAAAAGGTTACATAATATAACTCCCACATCTCCTAAAACATAAGTTTGCAATCATGTAAGTTTCTTGAATTTTGCCTCATAATATACATACTAATTTTAATTATGTGATTTGGCATCAAGCCTAATAGTACACACCAATTTTAAGCATTAAGCAATTAAACTGAGGCTACATCTTATGTTCTTTTGTGCATGTGCTACACTTTCTCGAGCACAGAATCTTAAGATATGCACTAAGATGTTCATGATTGGCTAGTGAACAGTGGTGAGATGGTTATTTATGTCTTTCTCAAAAAGTTCAAGTTTGACAGTCAAAGACATGTGATTTCAAGATCAAGACAAAGTGATTAAAAACTATAAATATCTTTCCCACACAACATGCACTACAAAACTCAAATTAGTAAAGTGTAATAAAATAAGCTCATCCATGATATGTAATACAAAACACAAAAACATGTTATGTAAAGATAAGGTGGCCAACCTTGATTTCAAATCCATGATATGTAATACAAAACACAAAAATCTTTTTGGTTTAAAAAATTTATGACCAAAAACAAAAAACACACATTATGCTAAATGAACAATGCAAAGCTATGCATAATAATGCTTAACTAAGTTATAAAGGGTACACAAACAAGAAATATCAATTTCTTAATTAACCCTTGAGTACATGTACAAATTAGTACATACTCATACAAAATCAGAAATAGTTTAGCACTTATATAACACATACAGTTCAAGTTTCTCCACAATGACAAGCATGTTCTAAATCAAGAGAGAGATATCATAATTTATGTAATCCTCAGAAAGAAAAACTAGACACAAAATAAAATATTTTTGCTTTTTTGAAATTTTTCAATGTTTTTGGATTTTTTTTTTAAAATAAAAAACAACCAAAAAAAAAAAAAACAACTAAAAACAGAAACAAAACATGTCCACAAATAATTGAAAGAATTAAAACAGGGACAAGTCAGCAACACTCACTTTAGAGAATCTTTTCTCACCCATATAACACAAGTCTTCAGCTTTGTAGGTGAAAATCCATGTGAAGCAGAGTGTATTTGAGGGATTACACCAATCTTTTAAGAAAGACTAAAATCCTGCAATTTCCTTTCACAAACCAACAAGCTTAAATTTTTCAAAAGCATATGAAACAATTTATTTGGACTTATGGCAGAAGAAAAATCATCACATATCCTAGATTGATATACAAAATGCTTAAATTTCAATTTATGGCAATTAGGACGAATGTGACCACGGACACCACAAAAGTGGCAAATAGGAACAAATTTAGGAACATCAATATTCCTAGTGGGATTTCCGATCATAGGCTTTGGTTCTTGCCTCAACAAAGAACAATTTGGTCTAATATGACCAACAACACCACAAAGGTGACAGGTAGGCACAGAAACAAATTTCTTTTGCCCACTAGCAGTAGGTTTAGACGTAGGTTTAGAAACTTCAGCATCTACATCAGAACATTTACCTTTGTCTAACCTAGCAAAATAAGCATTTTCTTTATTATTCCTTTTAAAAAGAGGGATATAAACTTTCTTAGTTTTAAGCTTAAGAGAAACAGAAACACTTCTGCTATCAACAGCAGGCTTGGTACTAGTCAAATTTTCAATTTTAGTTTTAAATTCAATTAACTCTTGTTCCAATCTTTTCATCTTCTCATCTTGAAAGGAAATTTGATTTCTCAAAAATTCATTTTTTTTATTAGATTCATCTAATCTAACAATCAATTCCTCTTTTTCAAGATTAGACAATTTTAACTCTTCTTTAAATTTCTTAGAAATTTTCAAAGATTTAGATAATTTCTTACGAAGAGTTTCACAGAGATCGATAAAATCAACAAAAATAACAGTGTCCTTTTTATTCAAATTATCACAAATATAAGCAAAAAGACACTTCAAATTATCCATGATAACAAGGGTTAAGGATTAGCTTTTAGATCAAAAGATCTAAAACAAAGGAGCTACCCGCTCTGATACCACTTGAACGGTTTTTAGACCCCTTAAAACACAACAATTGGATTACCCTAGTTTATGAGCCAAGTGATTAACTTAGTCAAATTATGCAAATCTAGGGTAACACAATCAAATAATCATATCAAGATATAAAGCAGCGAAAATATAAAGAACACAAAGATATGATCACCCAAGAAAACCAAACCGGTAAAAAACCTGGGGAGGATTTAACCTAGCTATCCTCAAGGTAAACTTGAATCCACTATATGAAAGAATCGAAGTTCATACAAAAGGACTTACAAGCACCCACGCTCGACTTCCTAATGCTACCCACTAGTAGAACTTACTGACGCGACCACGTGCAAACTCCGAATCCACGGACTCCTTCTTTCTTGGATTCTCCAATCAAGATACAAGCACCTTCGCTTGTGTTTCTTTAAACTCCAATGACAGCAACTGAGTTGATCATCAAGATGTTGATATAATTTCTACCTTGAAAACCCTAAGTTTATATAAAGAAAAGCTCCTCAAGGATCTCACAAGAGATTCACACAAACCGCAAAATATGAGCAACAAGAGCATCCAAAGCTCCTATAAAAACTTGGCTAGGATTTCCTTTATATAGTGGGAGAAGTAGATCTGAAACCCTAATCCTTAATGGGCTTGGGCTGAGTTGGAAAATTCTGCAGAAAAACGTTCTGCCCGAGATTCGATCGATCGAGTCTAATTTTCGATTGATCGAGACAGGCCAAAAGTGACTAATACTTCTGCAGCCACTCGATTCCAACTTTACATAAAATGCCTACACTTTGAGCAAGTTTAAACAAGACTAACAATCTGTTTTGATTATAGTTTGCCAACAATACACATTAGAGTTCTAAATACATAAAATCCTAAGTCTTTAGAACCTAACATGGTAGATAACTATGCAACTTGAAAGTTCATTTAGACCCCTTAAACAGATTGTTTAACCTAATTTATTAACTAAGTGATTACTTAGTTTAATTATTCAGATCTAG
This sequence comes from Quercus suber, assembly GCF_002906115.3. Taxonomy (NCBI): domain Eukaryota; kingdom Viridiplantae; phylum Streptophyta; class Magnoliopsida; order Fagales; family Fagaceae; genus Quercus; species Quercus suber. Next base: position 651,595 of record NW_027069536.1, read on the forward strand.
GTTAAACACAAATATATCATATCATGTAAAGATGCGGAAAAGTAAATAACATCATGATATGATTACCTACAAAAACTGATGAAACTAATCATTTCAAGGTAAAAACATGGGGAGGATTTGATCTAACTATCCTCAAGGTAAACCAAATCCACTATAAGAGAATCGAAGTTTTTACAAAAGATTTAACTCTAAATCTAATGCTACCTTCAGTAGTAACTTACTAACATGACCACGTATAAACTCCGAATCCATAGACTCCTTCTCTTCTTGGATTTACAGCAACACAAGCCACCTTGCATGTGACTTTAAGACTCCACTCAAAGGTTTCAAATCACCTTCACTCGTTGATCTTGATACAACAACTAGTTCTACCAATCCTTGATTGTAGTTTTAGCTCCAGTAGATTCTTGTGTTGTTAGAAGGCATAGATATTCTTAAATCTCACAAAGAGTAACACACAAGTCTTCTTTAGCACCTCCAAAACATGGCTAGGGTTTCCCTTTTATATGTAGAGAAGTTTAAGTGAAACCCTAAATGTTTTCACGGGCTTGGGCCTATTTAAAAATTCAGCAGGAAAACTATGTCTGAGATTTTCAATCAGTCGAGCCTCATTCTCGATCGGTCGAGAAAGGCAGGACCTCACTTTTCTTTTTTGCAAACAGCTAGACTTGAAAACTTGAAACACCCTTATTTAAGCATTGCTTAAACACTTAGACTAGACATGTTTTGATCTCGAATTGCCAACACAATACAATAATGATTCTAAATATTTAATTCTTAAATCTTTAGAACCTAACACAACTAATATAAAAGGAGATGCCTAAAAATATTATAAAGGGAGTTTGCATAATTAAAGCCCATATTTAAATGAAAAACCTTGAATTCAATAATTTTTAAAAATGATTGAAAGCATATTTAAGTGATAACCTCAATGTAATAGTTAAGAATTATGAACAACTCAAATTACTAAACATTAAAAAATAAAAGTAGATAAATTTACATAAGAATTGAATTTTGTCTTTGAAAGTGAGGGAGGAGGCACCGAGTTTCACCCTATCAAAACCAAATGTGTAAATATAAATTTGAAGAAATTTTTTTGAGAAAAACTCAATACCAAGATTATTGTTTGATTGATTGTTTTGAAACCTCTAGGAAAACTCCCAAAAAAAAAAAATTGGGAGTTTACTTTTTGAAGCGATGATAGATACTTGGACATTCAAAATATTAATAAGAAAAATCATGAATTTGGCCTTAATATTTATAATGACTTGAAAATCTAAAGATGATAGTCATGGTATAATAAAACTATTAATTGTCCATAATCATTCCAATATTTATCCAACAAACAAAATTTCAACCACGGAAAACTTCAAAAAAAAAAAAATTTGATAAAAAGTTGTTCCTATTTAAAACAATAAATTTAAGTTGTGAAGAAGTTGATATAAAAATCAAGTTGTTAACGTTAATTACAAATATTTTTTTTGTTATACCGTAAAAATCAAGTTGTTAACATTATTAGCTTTTTTTTTCTTTTTCTTTTTTTTTTAAATCCAAAAATTTGATATTTATCCAAAAAAATAAATTAAAACAAAATATATTTGAAAAAAAAAAGTAGATAATAAATTTATTATCAATTCTTCCCTTGTGTATATCCTCCCAATGAAATTGGTTTTTTCTTTTTTAGTTTCATGGAATTAGCTATACTTCTACGTACACAACTACACATTTTAATATTTTATGCTTTGGATTTTTTTTTTTCTTTATATCCTATTATTTTAGGCTTTGTTGATAATATTTAGAAAGACACAATTGTAAGTTGTAGCTGTATGACACTAACCAACTAAATTTACTAAGTTGTTGCTTATATATATCTATATTTATATATATATATATATAATACACTACACTTAAAAAATAAGGATTATTTTCTGAAGAAAAAAATAATAATAGGATTATAATACACTATGTAAAAAAAATTTGATGAAAAATAATAGGATTAGATGGATTAGATGAAAATTTTGGATTATAATTGTGGGGCCAGAAAAACAGGTGGCCTTGGCCCACTCCAAGCCAGGCCCAATGGCCCACGCCGAGGATGCATGAGGGGTCCGAGGATGAAAGCGCGAGGACCAACCCCCGAGGAACATATTCGAGAATGACCCCGTCCTCGGGCGTTCGAGACCTCGGGAGAACACGAGGAACACCCCACCAAAGGGGACTCCTTGAATGTCCGAGGAGGAGGGGTCCAGTGCCACGCGTCGGCGAAGGAGCAAGCCTTAGGCGAGCTGTCACCTCTGCATTGAATGCACTCACCTAACCCCCCCTGCCCGCATTAATGGGGATGTAACCCCTTGACAGGAAAACATTGATCATGGTGAGCCACTTGAGTGCGGATAAGGCCTCTGATGGGACGGACGGTCAGAGGGAAGGCTAATGAATGATCAACAGAAGGAAGAGGGGGATAGGAGGGAAAGAACTATATAAGAAAGGCGAGTGAAGAGTTTTAGGTGGAGGCTTCTTTTAGGGGGGATCATTCAAGAGAATGCCATAGAAGGACTCAGAGGTCATGTCAGTTTCTGGAGTGGGGATCTCCTCGGACGAGTGCCGAGGAGCTACCCTTAGTTGTAAATTGGGCTCACTCCCCTTCAATGGAAGAAGGGGGCTTGTATTCCGTTGCTAGTCTGTTAGGGCCTAAACCTTCGATCCATTCTCTAAAAATGTATTGTTGGGGAACCTCTCTAAACTGAGTCCCTACAATTGGCGCCGTCTGTGGGGAGGATTAGCGCACCGGTAGGCGCAACGGGCGGCCGTTCCTAAGTAGTTATTTTACGGAAGGTTGGTAGCGATGCATCAAAAAAAAAAATTGCAGAAAAGTAGAAGATTCAACAGAAAAGAAAATGAACTTCATATTATTTTATTAAACGGAAAGTACAAGATACAAACAGAAGCTCAGGCATGTGTGTTTTACAACTAACTTTACAAGCTAATTCTACAAACAGAGGCCCAGGTGGACCTGTTCTAAAACTAGCTAGAGGAAAGGGGGCTAAGGCTAGCCTACTTCAAGGCCACCAACAACTCCTTGTCTGGTGCGGCAGAGCTGGAACAAAGAGAGGAGCCGATGCAGGTGCTCCGGGAAGCCCTCCCCCGTGACGTTCCCTCGATTCTCTCCAATCCTCACGAGTGTTGGCCGTTGGAGACGGCAACACTCGGGCACCAGCCATGACGTGATTTTGCGCGTCTCCTCTGGCACGGGTGCGCCCCGGGGAGGAGCGTTAGGTACTTCAGGGACATCCTTCCTAGCCACCGCGCATGGCACTATCAGGGTTACGCCAAGGCTCTGCCGCGCCGGAAATCTGATGGGGGCTGCGGTCACGACGGCTCTTGGCTGGGGCGGTAGGACCTTTGGCCTGTGTGTCCTCACACCAACCCAGGGCCACCCCATATCTCCCAACTCTGGTCGCAATCCTGGCAGGGTTATTGAAGGGGCTCGGGGAGCTGAAGGGACGTGTTTCTAGTTGTGTGGGGAAATTCATGGAGAATGGAGAAGCGTTTCCCCCCGAAAGCCTTATATAGAGGTTGAAGAATAGTGGGAATTAATCCACGCAAAGTTCGAAAAGAGCATTATCAGGAGTACTAATTACGAGGGTACCAAATCCCAAGGAGACCATAGACTGCTGGATTTGTAGCAATTCACGAGGATATTAATGAAGGCGTGTCTCGTGCATCGAAGCGTCAAACGCGGAGCGCGAATGGCCAAGGGGCGCCTCGTAAATGAAGAAGATGGGAACATGAATTGAAGACGAAGTCAATGCCACGTGTAAGATCATAGTTCGAACCACCTCTACCCAAAGCACCGTAGAGTTAATAGTCCGACTCGAGGAGGAACCGTCTCTAGTAAAGAGGTCCGAGGACAAACCCCTTCATACAGAAGAATGGAAGCGTTAGACAGAACCAAGGCATTGCATAGTCCTCAGACTCAAGCCTATGGGGAAACTAACCACTCAGCTACACCTGGGTACTAGACAGAACTAAGATATTGCATGGTCCTCGGACTCAAACCTATAGGGAAACTAGATACTTACAGAAGAATGGAAACGTTAGACAGAACCAAGGCATTGCATGGTCCTCGGACTCAAGCCTATGGGGAAACTAACCACTCAGCTATACCTAGGTACTAGACAGAACCAATGTATTGCATGGTCCTCAGACTCAAACTTATGGGGAAACTAGATACTTACAGAAGAATGGAAGCATTAGACAGAACCAAGGCATTGCATGGTCCTCGGACTCAAGCCTATGGGGAAACTAACCACTCAGCTATACTTGGGTACTAGATAGAATCAAGGTATTACATGGTCCTCGGACTCAAGTCTATGGGGAAACTAGATACTTACAGTAGAATGAAAATATTAGACAGAACCAAGGCATTGCATGGTCCTCGGACTCAAGCCTATGGGGAAACTAACCACTCAGCTATACCTGGGTACTAGACAGAACCAAGGTATTGCATGGTCCTCGGACTCAAGCCTGTGGAGAAACTAGATACTTACAGTAGAATGGAAGCGTTAGACAGAACCAAGGCATTGCATGGTCCTCAGACTCAAGCCTATGGGGAAACTAACCACTCAGCTATACCTGGGTACTAGACAGAACCAAGGTATTGCATGGTCCTCAGACTCAAACCTATGGGGAAACTAGATACTTACAGGAGAATGGAAGTGTTAGACAGAACCAAGACATTGCATGGTCCTTGGACTCAAGCCTATGGGGAAACTAACCACTCAGCTACACCTGGGTACTAGACAGAACCAAGGTATTGCATGGTCCTTGGACTCAAACCTATGGGGAAACTAGATACTTACAGGAGAATGAAAGTGTTAGATAGAACCAAGACATTGCATTGTCCTCAGACTCAAGCCTGTGGGGAAACTAACCACTCAGCTACACCTGGGTACTAGACAGAACCAAGGTATTGCATGGTCCTCGGACTCAAACCTATGAGGAAACTAGATACTTACAGAAGAATGGAAGCGTTAGACAGAACCAAGGCATTGCATGGTCCTCGGACTCAAGCCTATGGGGAAACTAACCACTCAGCTATACCTGGGTACTAGACAGAACTAAGGTATTGCATGGTCCTCAGACTCAAGCCTATGGGGAAACTAGATACTTACAGTAGAATGAAAGTGTTAGATAGAACCAAGGCATTGCATGGTCCTCGGACTCAAGCCTATAGGGAAACTAACCACTCAGCTATACCTGGGTACTAGACAGAACCAAGGTATTGCATGGTCCTCAGACTCAAACCTATGGGGAAACTAGATACTTACAGGAGAATGGAAGTGTTAGACAGAACCAAGGCATTGCATGGTCCTCGGACTCAATCCTATGGGGAAACTAACTACTGCGAAATATCCTAAGTGTTAGACAGAACTAAGGCATTGCATGGTCCTCGGACTCAAGCCGATGAGGATAGCTAACAACTTTAAAATACCCTAAGTTATGAAAGACCAAAGCCCTACCTGACCCTTGAGACATAAGGGGACTGCCCACGCATACATTCTCCCCCATTATTTTTGGTTACTGACATAATTGACCGAGATACAATTCATGCAAAGAAAAAGAAAATAAAGGAAGCAGATAGCACGCAAACAAATAAACAACCCAAAATAGATGAGAAAAGAAATTAAACTCCCATTATAATAATGAGTCCATAGAAGTTGCGTGACAAGAGCCACATTACAAAAAAAAAAAAAAAGAGAAGAACAACAACCGAATAAAATAAAATAACACAAGGGAAAAAAGCATAGAAGCAACAAGGGCACGTTGGACTGATACACCGGGAGATCTACTCCTTTTGCTCAGGTTAGACAGGGGTAACCTCTGACTCCTCCGAGCCCTAGCCTGAGGGGACGGCCTGCAGGGGTACGGCGAGAACGGCTGCTTCCTCGGTGGTGGGAATTTGAGCATCAGAAGGGACCTCCACTATCTCTTGGGGCACCTCTTCACTCGGATGCTCCCTTAGTTCAGCAGCCCCCATCTCCTCAACAATCTCCCCAGCCTTAGCGCCATCAGGGGCGACCTCGCAGATAGCAAGGGGGTAGTACACTCTCTCTGCCTTCCACAGGTCGGACAAGGCCTCCACCCAGCTTGTTTGAGGGCCTCAGCTCAGACCTGGGAGCAGTATCGCCTACATACCCCCGGGACTTGAGCTTTATAGAGGGCCTCTACCTTAGCCACCCCATCAGCATAGGCTGTGGTCTCAACCTCCTCCTTGGCAGTCAGGGCCATCTCCCTGCCAAAATTTGCCTCGTCCTTAGCCCGCCGAGCCTAGTCTCTGGCCCACTCTGCCTCCCTCTGGGCCCCCTCGACCGCAGTCACCTTAGCCTGCAGATTTGCGATCAGATCCCTCGCGATTTGCAACTGCTCCTCTGCCTCGCCCAAGAGCCTTGTCTGCTCCTTGGCCTGGTTCTAGGCACCCTCAAGACCGGACGCTGCACTGTTTCGAGCCCTAGTCATCGCCTTCAAGTCCTCTCGGGCCTTGGCGAGGTCAGCCTCGAAATTCTTCAGAGCCCGGGTGGCTTGAAAGCACCAATCACGCTCTTGGTCGAGGGCCTTCCCTTGGTTGTTTGTCGCCCCCTCCAACCTATAGATGGCCTGAACAGCCTACCAGAGTAACTAATGCACTATATGCCTAACAAAGAAAAAGGGGAAAGGAAAAGAAAGGGAGGGCATTCGAAGTTATAGCCCTTACCATCCCCACATATCGCTTAAGGCTGAGGAAGACCTGCTTGCTCCTCAAAGAGTTTAGCTCGGCCATGTCCGCCGGGAGCAGCAGGCACCTCTGCAGCGTATCGGCCATGTGCACGCCTTCGCCCTCGTTGAAGTCCCTGAGGGAGGCATCATCCTTCAGGGGCTCCCCATGGAGCATCGGAGCCGGGAGCCAAGCCTGAGCCTCGGACGTGGTGTCGACGACCTGCCTGTCCTGGCTCTTGCCGCCTATCTTAAGCTGCTTGGATGGCCGCAGAATGTTGTCCTCCTCCTGCGAGGACACCGTCTTATCCTCCATAGGACTTTTGTCCTTATCTTTCTTCTTCTTGGGGTCAGCAGACATGGTCCCAGAAGGCAGGCCCGTCTGGGAAAGAGGAGGAGGAGGAGGAGGAGGGGGAAGTTTCTACTGGGAATTCCCCGGTTGGCCTTCAATCAGGTCCAACAAGCTGGTGGTGGGCTTCCTCTTATAACCCATCGCTGGCAGAGGAGGGGCTTCTGAAGCAAGGAGGTCTGCTTCGATCAAATGAGGGTCGCCCAAGTCCCCAGGAGGGTCCTCAGACTGATCAAGCTGTGCAAAAACGTCGAACGCGTCCTCCTCTCTCTCTGGATCCTCCTCGGCAGCCTCGACGAATGCTTGGGAAGAAGAAGGGACAGCTACAGTAACAACTTCTGGTTCTGAGGGCTCCTCGGGGAACTAAAACCCGTCCTCGGTCACAGTAATCCTCTGAAGCCGAGGATCGTTGGCTCGGATCACGTGTTTTGGAACCGGGAATGATTTCTGGACAAGTTTATACCCCAAGATTTTGTGGGCGGCCCTAACTTGATTGTCGTCCTCGTTTATATAAACCAACGCCCTCAGCACCTTCTGCAAATCTTCCCGGTTGACCAAATGGAAGTGGTGCTCAAAAGCGTACGGGTCTGCAAACGGAAAGCACCACCGCGTTAGTAAAAAAAAAAGGGGGGGGGGAGAAAAAAGACGAGAACTTGAAACCCCTCATATTTCCCACTGCCCCACCTGGTATTCCCTCTGTTGTTGGGCAGTGAAGGCCATCGGGCCACTCCCCTGACACGATAAGGAAATCCTCGTTGAGCCCCTTATTGGACTCAGGGAGGCACTGGATGAGCCGCACCCTGTCGTCCCTCGTCTTCAGGTAATAAGACTTGCCCTTAAGGAGCTGAAGGTTGTAGCACCAGTTCACGTCATGGTGGGTCAACCTTAGCCCCATCTTCTCGTTCAGGGCGTCCACACAGCCCAGAATCCTAAAAACGTTTATCCCACACTGGGTAGGGGTCAACCGGAAGTGCGTGAGGTAGTCCCTCATCACTGGCCCCATCGGGATCGTCATCCCCCCTTCAAGGAAGGCGACAATGGGAATTACCACCTCGCCCTCCCGTCTGTGTAAGCGCCAATCCCCGTCCTCACAATATCTCAGACCTACATTGCCGGGAATTCTGTAGTCAGCGATGAATTTCTCCACCGCCTCCTCAATATAGACATATTTCTTAAACCTACCCATCCCAGTTGACGCCTAAAAGAACTAAGAAAGAACAGGCGAAGTAGAAGAAGGGGTAAAGAGGGAGAGAGCTCAGAGAGGGATAGAGCGACTTACTAGAAGAGGAGGAGCTCCACGGACAGGCTTTTTGTGCTGGAGATGTAAGTGAGAGTGTGTTTGAACTTAGGAAGGACGCGCGAGAATTCTGGAATTGCAAATAAGGAACAGGAAAAAGCAGTTCATATGGGTATTTATACCCCAAATTGAAAAGCCATGCGGGTTTTGCCGCCCATAAATGCGAGACAAACTTCCACCGTTGGATTGGTAACGCCTCATTAGATGTGGGGAGCACAGAGCCGCCTGAATTTAATGATGAGCACGTTACGCGCACCAAAACGTCAACGACGTGCCTAGGGCAGATGAATAGACCCCAGTGCTGACAGGGGGTAAGGCCGAGGATGTCAAAATCCTTCTCCCTGCTTGAGGATGTGTGCAGCAAGATTTTGAGGGGCTATTGTGGGGCCAGAAAAACAGGTGGCCTTGGCCCACTCCAAGCCAGGCCCAATGGCCCACGCCAAGGATGCATGAGGGGTTCGAGGATGAAAGCGCGAGGACTAACCCCCGAGGAACATATCCGAGGATGACCCCGTCCTCAGGCGTCCGAGACCTCGGGAGAACATGAGGAACACCCCACCAAAGGGGACTCCTTGAATGTCCGAGAAGGAGGGGTCCAGTGCCACGCGTCGGCGAAGGAGCAAGCCTTAGGCGAGCTGTCACCTCTGCATTGAATGCACTCACCTAACCCCTCTGGCCGTATTAATAGGGATGTAACCCTTTGATAGGGCAACATTGATCATGGTGAGCCACTTGAGTGCGGATAAGGCCTCTGATGGAACGGACGGTTAGAGGGAAAGCCAATGGATGATTAACAGAAGGAAGAAGGGGATAGGAGGGAAAGAACTATATAAGAAAGGAGAGTGAAGAGTTTTAGGAGGAGGCTTCTTTTGGGGGGGATCATTCAAGAGAATGCCATAGAAGGACTCAGAGGTCATGTCAGTTTCTGGGGTGGGGATCTCCTCGGACGAGTGCCGAGTAGCTACCCTTAGTTGTAAACTGGGCTCACTCCCCTTCAATGGAAGAAGGGGGGCTTGTATTCCGTTGCTAGTCTGTTAGGGCCTAAACCTTCGATCCACTCTCTAAAAATGTATTGTTGGGGAACCTCTTTAAACTGAGTCCCTACAATAATAAACTACATGTAAAAAAAAAGGGGATTAGATGGATTAGATAAAGAATTTGGATTATAATCAAAATTATCAACTTAGAAATTATAGGAGAAGAAAAATATTAAAATCTAAAAAAATTTCCACAATTTGGTGAAGCCACTTGGCGCAACCATGGTTTTTAAACCCAACTTTTATTATATAGTATATGATATTAAGTAGATGTGCGTTCCAAATTAGCTTAACTAGTAAAGTTTCTTGTCATCAAATAAGAAATTTGATATTCAATCCGTGCTTACATGAAAAATCAATTAATGATTTGGTTTGATGATAAAACATAATCATCATATATGGAGCGAACGCCATAAATTTGAAACACTATCTTATCTTGAAATAATAATAATAATAATAATAATAATTGAGTTGCTAAACTATCCACTTTTGAGTAAAAACTACTTTGGAGATTCATACACGTAGTATAATTATGCAAATTAATTTAGTGCACTCCAGTTAATTACTTCTTTTTATATTAACAAGCATATGCTTATTGGCAAGGATCAAATCTTTAGTACAAACGGTTGATCAAGCCTTCATAAAATTTAGGTTATGCTACTTCTAATCAATTCAACAAACAGCAATGGCATGTCTATAATCTGAAAAGTATACTTTAGATTATAGAATAAATTAAATTACACCAAGTAATAGTAAAATGATAAATCACAGAAGCACTAAAAAAAAATCCCACAAGAACATGCTAATTTTTTGTGGAAAACCTTCTAATATGGAGGAAAAAATTCGAGTCAAACAGGATCAATCTCTATAATAAATTATATATTAGAACATTCAATTTTATTTTTAAAAATTGAGTTCATAATAAATTTGGAAAAATAAAAGAACAACACTCTAAGAATTGATACAACACTCTAAAAATTATTTATCAGAAATCTAAGAAATTTAGAAATAGAAAATTGAGTTAATAATATGCATATTATAGACATTTTGCTAGTTAGTATTTAAAAAAAAAAATGAAGAAATATTTAATTTTGATACTTTTCTCAATCCTACTTAGTTGTAATAATAACAATTAATATAGACAATTCAAAACATGGAACAATTAATATTAAAATTATTAAACCTAATTCCATTATCTTTTATGTTGAATCCAAACAAATAATCAATCAACCAAAAATAATAGCTTTAATTACGAAAACAAAAAAACACATGAACCCAAATAAAAAACATTTAAGGTGAGGAATTAAGATCCACCTACTGAAACACAAATACCAAAAACTCCAAGACTTAAAACTTCCAAATTTATAGAATCCCAAATTCTACTTCAAAACCAAATAAAACCCTTCAAATTCAACAAATTTATATATAACATACTGTTAGGACATATATGTTTTAACTTGTTTAAGAACATATGTCACTTAGTTATGTAAATTGGCTAATCCTTTGACAAAACGCACTCTGCTTGTAATTGGGTAGTTCTAGGTGTTTTTAATACTTCAAGAAACAATGTTTCAAGGTCAAGTGTTGAAGTCATCAAGTCTGTCCAAGAAAAAGCAAGCTGAAGTGTAAAGTTTTTAAAGCTCGACACCTCTCGATAGCTACCTCGACACCTGCTATCTGTCGAGAATTAAAAAGTCAGAATTCCAATCTGATTTTTTTTGGGATCCGTGAATATGTTTTTAGGCTTTCTTTTCTTCTAACCCTAAACATATAAAAGGATTATTTTAAGAGCCGTTTTGGGTGACATAAGTTGTATTATCATTGAGCAATCTCTGTTTATGCAAATTGTGCTCAACAGACAAGGTTCTTGACCTAGTTCATCTTCCATCAAGAAGTTGCTGTGTATTTGCACCATAGGGTTTTGTAACCAAGCATCTTCCTGCTATTCATCACGTGGATGAACTGAAGAACTTTGCAGCCAACCATTCTTCCTCAAGTTGGTGTTCTGAAGTCGCGTACTTGGATCCGCGCATTGGTTAGTCACGTACTTGGGAGCCGTGCATCAAAGGTGGAGACTGTCCCTACAGATCAAGTCCAATTGGGTATTGGGGTAAGGGTTCAACTGTAGGTTGGTAAGGTACTTGGGATTCCTTTCTTGTAACCGCTTGATTTGATAATAGTGGAGTTTCGGGAGTGGTGACCTGAAAATCACCCGGTGGGGTTTTTGCCGTTAGGGTTTTCCCCATTTGTAAACAAATCACCGTGTCATTTATTTTTTCCGCTGCATATTTAGTATTTGGTGATTTGTTTGTGCTTCCACGTATTTGCATGTTAAATTGATTAATTAATAACTTGGCTAATTAATTAATTAATTAGGGATACAGATCAAGTCCAATTGGGTATTGGGGTAAGGGTTCAACTGTAGGTTGGTAAGGTACTTGGGATTCCTTTCTTGTAACCGCTTGATTTGATAATAGTGGAGTTTCGGGAGTGGTGACCTGAAAATCACCCGGTGGGGTTTTTGCCGTTAGGGTTTTCCCCATTTGTAAACAAATCACCGTGTCATTTATTTTTTCCGCTGCATATTTAGTATTTGGTGATTTGTTTGTGCTTCCACGTATTTGCATGTTAAATTGATTAATTAATAACTTGGCTAATTAATTAATTAATTAGGGTTAATCACAAGGGGTCATTCAGATTGTGACCAAACACATACCAAATAAAGTTTTGATTTTTCTCCAAAAAAATAGAGATGTTTCATCTGCCATATACAATATAAAATAATTAGTAGACATTTCAACCCAAAAACCAAACCCACGAAAACAATGTCAATATAAATATGGAGATTAACCCAAATACTCAAAAGAAATTCAATTCTAAACATAAAAAAGAATAAGATAGAAAAAAAATCTCAGACACATATGAAAGCAAATAAAAAATTCAACATAAAAGATAAAATTCATTAATAACAATATAAACAAATATCCACATATGTTGAATTAAAATTCATTAATAATAACTGTGGGTAGCAAGACCTGCTTAAAAGAGCAAGTACTTGGACCCTCAACTTATTTCTTGGTAGGCTTGAATAGTTTTAGACCCCTCAAACCAACCGGATTAACTTAGTTAATTAGCCAAGTGATTAACTTAGTCAATTTAAGCAACTCTAGGTTATCACAAACATACAATCATATCAAAAGTATAAAGTAACAGAAATATAAAAGACACAATGATATGATCACCCAGGAAACCACAAGGTAAAAACCTAGGGAGGATTTGTGTTAGGTTCTAAAGGTTTAGGAATTTATGTATTTAGAACTCTAATGTGTAATATTGGCAAACCATGATCAAAACAATATGTTTAGTCTTGTTATAGTGTGCTCAAAGTTGTTTAATTATTGTAAAGTTGGAATCGAGAGACTGCAGATGCATTGGGGCATTTCGGTCTGGCTTGATCGATCGAAGAATAGATTCGATCAATCGAAAGTCGACCAGATTGCATTTTCTGCAGTTTTTCCAACTCAACCCTAACTCATTAAACGTTTAGGGTTTTATGTTTTTGCCCTAGGTATATAAGGTAAAACCCTAGCCACGTTTTTAGTGTTGCTCCAGTTGTATTGTTGCTCGTACATTGCTGTTTTGTGTAAATCTCTTGTGAGATCTAGAGGAGCTTTCCTTTACACAAAGTTTAGGGTTTTCAAGTTAGAGATAATATCAATATCTTGATGATCAACTTGGTTGCTACCATTGAAGCTTAAAGAATATCAAGCGTGGGTGCTTGTAGCTGATTGAAGAATCCAAGAAAGAAGGAGTCCGTGGATTCGGAGCTTGCACGTGGTCGTGTCAGTAAGTTCTACTGGTGGGTAGCATTAGGAAGTCAAGCGGGGAGCTTGTAGTCCTTCTATATGAACTTCGATTCTTTCGCATAGTGGATTCAGGTTTACCTTGAGGATAGCTAGGTCAAATCCTCCCCAGGTTTTTACCATGTGGTTTCCTGGGTGATCATATCATTGTGTCTTTTATTATTCCGTTACTTTATTATTTTGACATGATTATTTGATTGCTTTAACCTAGAATTGCATAATTTGACTAAGTAACAACTTGGCTAATTAATCTAGGCTAACCAATCTGGTTGTTTTAAGGGGTCTAAAACCGTTCAATTTGACCTAGCTATCCTCAAGGTAAACTTGAATCCACTATGCGAAATAATCGAAGTTCATACAAAAGGACTTACAAGCTCTCTGCTTGACTTCCTAATACTACCCACCGGTAGAACTTATTGACACGACTATGTGCAAGCTCCGAATCCACAGACTCCTTCTTTCTTGGATTCTCCAATCAGCTACAAGCACCCACGCTTGTTATTCTTTAAGCTCCAATGGCAGCAACCGAGTTGATCATCAAGATGTTGATACTATCTCTACCTTGAAAACCCTAAACTTTGTGTAAAGGAAAGCTCCTCTAGATCTCACAAGAGATTTACACAAAACAGAAAAGTATAAGCAACAATACAACAGGAGCAACTCTAAAAACGTGGCTAGGGTTTTTTTTTATATACCTAGGGTAAAAACAGAAAACCCAAAATGTTTAATGAGTTAGGGCTAAGCTGGAAAATTCTGCAGAAAAGCATTCTACCCGAGATTCGATCGATCGAGTCTTTCATTTGATTGATCGAGCCAGACCGAAATGCACCAATGCATCTGCGACATCTCGATTCCAACTTTACATGAAAAACCCAACTTTAAGTAAGCCTAAACAAGACTAAACAACCTGTTTTGATCATAATTTGCCAACAATAAAAATTAGAGTTCTAAATACATAAATTTCTAAATCTTTAGAACCTAACAGGGCTTAATCTAAATCTTACTTATGGGGCTCCAACTTAGGCTTGGTTTTTCCCTCTCAAGCTCTGATCACTCACCTTACCCCAAATTTCCATCCCCCAAAACAATGGCCTAGTCCCCTAGTCCCCTTTTTATATACATGAGTGAGTGGGGTGGTCATCATTTTTATTCCCACTCACTCACATATTCCCATATCTCCTAGAATCCCAAAGGATCCTCACGAATTCAAAGGATTCCCTTGGAACTTGTTCTTGACGCAGGTTAGTGCTCGGTAGTGGATTCTTTTTGTTGTGGTTCTTGGTTACCGATCTCATTCGGACCGAGTACAAGCTCCTTTTATGATTGTTTCCGATTCCCCTTGGGAAGGGCTAAGCGAAACTCCTAATGCTCAGCTAACGGTCGAGTCCAATGTAAGGAAGCCTAGGACAGTCCTTCCATGACATCCCAAGCTCATCACACTTAATGGGCTCTGGGCCTTGCGTGGGGCCTTACTCATGTGGTCAGCCCAATCATCCCAAGCTCATCACACTCAATGGGGCTTGGGCCTTGCACCGGGCCTTACTCGTGTGGTTGGCCCAGTCCACTGGGCCTGGTTCACCCACAATAACAACATAAACAAATTCGACATAAAATTCATTAACCAAAGAAGCAATCACCTTTCATCTCAATGGAAGGACCCTATTTTCTAGTTGGAAGATAGTTTGAAGATTTGGAATGTCACTGTCATGTAGTTTAATGAAATTGTATGAAGATGGTACCTAAACATCACATCCATGCTTGGAAATTGTAGGTTTACTCATGGGAGCTGTAAATTTGACATGATGCTATTGATATGGGATGGTCAACACTTGGTGACCAGTGTATTAATGACAAAAAACTTCTGGCTTGCTCATATTATCGCAATTCTGTTGGAGTTTGGGTGGCAGATGTATCGATGCTTTCTAATTAGGTTGAATTCGTTATATATATATATATATATAGATGATAATGATGAGTTTGAGTTTAAGTTGGACTTGTTAATAAGATAGAGTTTCACTCCTTGTTAAATTTGGACTAAACAAAAATAATAATGCTTTATTTTTTATTTTTTAAATATTTTGCTGATGTGGAAAATCGTGAGCATTTCAGAGGCTTCAATTATATATATATATATATATAGATGATATAACATACTGAAGTCTCCGCACTGTAAATTAGAATCCTATAATGCTTACAAACAATACTACAAACCATACACTTCGGAAAAAAAAAAAAAAAAACTCAATATACATGACTATATCCCAAAATACTGCAAGATTCAACAAAAATATGTTCCTACCTAGAATATGCAGCCCCACGGACAAAATTTGGGTCTAGCACACCTAGGGCCTACAACCTACAAGAGTCCAAACTTCAATAGAACTAACTATTGCCTCCTTAAAAGACAGCAAGGTCAAAATCGTAACCTTTGATAGCATGAGTTCTCCAATCTATATAATTTATATAATATCTTAAACTCAAAACATAATATTTATTATTGCTATGCTCTTGTTGAGCCATATCAGTGTAGCATTTCGATCCAATTTAGTCAACTTTGGTTTATTTTGGTCCAATTGGTCCACTTCAATCTATTCTGTTCACTTTGGTCCATTTTGGTCCATTTCACTCTATTTCATACTACTTTGGTCCACTTTCGTCAACAGCTTTCATATTGTTAGATATGGACATACATGAATACACACACACACACACACACACACACACATACTTTAGAAAAATGCCTTATCTATAACAATTTTACAACAAATCCTACATGGCAAGCTGTTATTGGTTCTAATCTTGGTTTATCACTGATACTACTTTTTTACCCATTAATAATAACTTGTCACCTAAAATTTGTTATAATAATCATTCGGCACAGTTAGGAAATTTGAAGACCTAACACCTTGTCATCTAAGATTTGTGATACTCGTTTTCCTCTTTTGTTATCGCTTAACTTTTTTCTTTTTTCTTTTTCAATTTGGGTATGGCCTGGAGTTTTGTATATTTTTTGGGTTGGGTATACTTTGAATATATTTTATATTAAATTGAATGAAATCACTTAATTTAAAACTTGTTTAAAAATATTTTTAGGCTAAACTGATTATGGAGTTAAGCGTTGTTATTTCAATTTATGTGTGATTCTTAATTTGGTACACATTTGAGGTTAAGTTACTTTGACTGTTTTCCTATATATTCTTTCTACTGTATGTTATAAACTTTGATAAATATATGCATGTTGTATATGTTCCCAAAGTAAGTAAATAATTATTCAATTGTAAAATCTATTTGTAAATAACTAAATGAGTTAATTTAGTTATTTGTCCAAACCTATTAGTACATGAAGTCTTTTAAGTAATTTTCAAATTAATATTAATCAAACAGAAAGATGTTTTAAATAATCTTATGAATGTTTTTAGTTAAATTATTCATAGTAAAAAGAACATTTAAACAATATTGTTTTCTAACTAAAATGTTTAGACAAAGAATTAGATTGACTATTTTTTTTTTTTTTGACAAAGAATTAGAATTAGATGGACTAAATTGATAATAATTTTAACATGAAGAACTAATTTGACAATTATAGTTAAAATTAAAGGACTAAATTTAAACCATTAGATTTTTTTTTAAAAGAATCTTAACAATTTTATTTTAGTCATGAATGATAGGAGATATTATCTGCATTTCCCTTTCCAATAATAGCGCCTTGATATAATATATATATATATATATATATATTCATAATTTAATGTTAACCTCCATTTGGTTTGGTGGCGATGATGCTATTGTTAAGTACTGGGATGTTACTTCTAAGATCCCACTTTTAGAGCTTTAGTGTCATACAGATTACGTGTGTTGTGATGATTTTTCACCTGTTAGTAATGAAATGTGCATCACTAGGTCATATGATCACACGGTTAAGCTTTGGGATTTGAGAGTGATAGGTTCAAAATCAGTTATGGTGGTTAACCAAGTATAACCGGTTGAGAGTAGTTTTTTTGCAATCTCAGGGGTTAGTTGCTACAGCGGGTGGGAATTCGGTTGAGATATGAGATTTGATTGGAGGTGAGAAAATGGTTTATTTGATGGAGAGTTATATAAGACTGTTACATTAGTTTGTGTATGGAGATTTGGGAAGAAGAGTGCGGAGGAAGGGAGGGAGTATAGGGTTTTGAGTGTGGGATTGGATGGGTATATGAAGGTGTATGATTATGGAAGGATGAAGGTCACATATATATTCAATGAGGTTCCTGCACCACTTATGTCAATTGGGTTTTCGTTGGATTGTGGGGTGAGAGTTATTGGGAGTTTGAATGGGATAATGTATGTTGAAAAAAGGAAGATGAATGGGGAGAATGTGGAGAGTGGTTTGAGGAGCTTTTCGAGTTTAGGTTTGGAGATATAGAGGAGGGTTATAAGGACTTCGTCTATTTTCGGTGTCAAAGTCTTTTCCACTATCTCCTTAATTTAAGTTCTTTATTTTTGTATGTGCAACACCACTCTAAACATTTATACAAATAATAGAGTACATTTTTTTTCATAAGTAAACAAGAGCAAGAATAGAAAAGACACCCTTGATAAAAATGTGAACTTGCTTTTGTAAGATTGAGATGTGCTTCCCAAGATAAAAGATTGTTATCCAACACACCACCCTCATCGAAGTTCACTATGTATTTCAATGTGCTTGTGATACTCTCAGTTTTTCTTCTATTTTGCTACTCTTTTCGTGGATTTTTCATGTTTTTTACTCTTTTTTTTTCCTCCAAAGGTTCTTTTCCTCAATTACAGATTACCAAAATTGTACTTTAAATTACAATTTTGATCACATTAAAATACATTCCTGATCATAGGTTCTCTCTTTTTATCATTTGGTTTGTTTAATATTTAGCTGTTATTAGAAGTGGGTATTTAAGTTTCCAAAAAAAAAAAAAAATATATATATATATATATATATAGAGAGAGAGAGAGAGAGAGAGAGGAGAAGAGAAGATTTTTACACATTTGAATATGTTTCTCAATGTGCATACCAACTATTTGGTTAATTGCCTAAGACAAGGCATAGTCTTTATAGCTTGTAGTAAAATTCTTGAAATTATTTGTATCCATATTTGAATATTAAAATCACATCATTGTATGAACATACAACCGTTAGTGGAGCCAGAAGGCCATCCCTAACTTTGTAAAATTCTTATTTATAGCATTACAAAAACAAGAAAGATAAAATTTATTTACAAAATTAGTTATAGCCGAATGCTACAACTTCCTTTAAAAAATTAATCTTACTGAATATTTTGAAAATCTAACTATTGGATTGCATATTCTTTACACTCTTAATACACATACCAAATTTTATACCAATCAGATATTTTTTACTATATGATCTATAAGCTTATATTTTATGCATAATTTTAAATTACAAAACTTGCAATTTAAACAATTTATTAATAACATAACTATTGTTTTTTTTTTAATTTTATAGAAATTTTGCAAGCACGAAAGATTTTAACAGAAATATAATCCAATGGTAAATTTGTCAAAATTTAATTGTAATAAAAAAATATTAAATAAGATTATAGTTTAAGATAACAACTAATTTTGTAGTTAAACTTTGTCCAAACAAGAAAAAGTAATGCTAGAAATATTTTTTACAATTTTTTTTTTTTTTTATAAACTGCTAATGTGGTGAGTAGTTATTAGTAAATGAAAAAGTGATGTTAATGGTGAGCCTATATAAAAACTAATAAGAAGTTAGCCTCATCAATTTGTAAAAATGTTATAATTTAAATAGTTTTTGGCTGTAGCGTTAACAAAAGATTATACGTAATAAACACTAAGTTATAGCCTAAGGTTACAACTAATTTTGTAACTAAATTTTGTCCAATCAAGAAAGAGTAATACTAAAGATACCCATTTTTTCACAAAATTTTTTACAAACTGCTAATATGATGAGTAATTATTGGTAAATAAAAAAGTTATGTTAATAATGAGTCTAGACGAATACCAATAATAAGTTAGTCATATTAATAATTTATAAAAATATTATAAAATAGTTTGTTGTTATAGCATTACTCAACAAAAAATTATGCTTAGTAAACACTAAGTTATACATTTCTCTCGGAGATTTTGAGAATGAAAAATATATTATTTATTTATTATTGTTATTTTTTTTTTTTAAACAAAAATGAGAGTTAACTAAGTTACGCTTAGCTGACGGGGAGACTCGAACCTATATAGACGAAATGCCCAACCTTACTGACAGAAGTTACAGAACCATCCGCAGTTGTCGTAAAATGTACTATTCGTTTAGTTAGTTTTCTCCCAAAATTGTTTAGTTGTCCCTTAAAATTCATTTGGGCTCAAATTTCAAATTGATTTAGAAAAAACCCAAATAAAAGGAAAAAAAAAAAAAAAAAAATCTGGCCCATATCTATCCAAACACAAATCACAAAACAACTTTTTAGTAAATTCCTAAATCAGCCATTTAGAAAAAAAGAAAAAAAAAACTGTAAAACACCTTCGTTTCAAGGACTCCTCTTCCATGTAAATCAGAAGAATTCCTAATAAAGAGAAAATCCTTACACGGTGGTCACCATTTTGAGTTCCAGCCCACCTCCGTTTAAATCAGTAATAGCAGTTTGTTCTGTCTCTCTCACTCTCTCTCTCTCTTTTTGCTAAGCTATCTCTCTCTCGCTCTCATCAATCAACTCTCTGGTTTTGTTTGTATATAAAACCGTGTGTGCATATGTGAAAGTGTGAAATTCCACAAAAAGAATTTGATAACTGTTTGGTTTGTACTTTACAGCTTGCTTGCACTTAAATGTTTTGATGATATTAATTTTTCTATTATTTTATTTTTTGTGTAAAGTGTTTTGTTAACCAAGTTGTGTTACATGTGTATATGTTTTGTAACCATTTATGTTTTACTTTTACAGCTGAATCTCTTCATGTTCTATTACTTTATTTTATATTAGGTTTTGATAATTGTAATATGTGTAACTATTATGTTGAGGTTTTGAGAGATAAAGATGAATTCAATTTACTTGTTTAATTTCGTTTAATTGCATACACTTCACTGTTAACACTTTCTTTTGTAAAAACTAAAAATTGCTATATAAGTAATTTATAAATTTTAATAGTTTATATTTCAAAATATGAGTAATTAAAGTGGAAATTTTTCACACTTAATGAATATTAATAAATAAAAAGTACTCTTAATCCTTTATCAAAAATGTTAAAACTTTTTGAACCCCTAAAAATGCTCAAAGATTTAAACCTTAAAACTTGGTTAGAGATTAGGACATGAATATATATATATATATATATGTACACACACAAGAATTTTGTTATAGTTAGTTTGGCCCCCCTAGAAAAATTTATTGGCTCCTCCACTGATACAAGCACAACAATTATTATGACACATACAATGAAGACTATCTCCCGACCAAAGACTAATGAATCTTTTTGTTAATTTTTATTTAATTATCACCTCAAATTCGTTTTGTTATTCAATTCAATTTTATTCCAGACTAATCATCTCAACATATATTGACAGGTTTTTAAAAAAGGAAAAAAAAAAAAAAAAAAATCTGGCCCATATCTATCCAAACACAAATCACAAAACAACTTTTTAGTAAATTCCTAAATCAGCCATTTAGAAAAAAAGAAAAAAAAAACTGTAAAACACCTTCGTTTCAAGGACTCCTCTTCCATGTAAATCAGAAGAATTCCTAATAAAGAGAAAATCCTTACACGGTGGTCACCATTTTGAGTTCCAGCCCACCTCCGTTTAAATCAGTAATAGCAGTTTGTTCTGTCTCTCTCACTCTCTCTCTCTCTTTTTGCTAAGCTATCTCTCTCTCGCTCTCATCAATCAACTCTCTGGTTTTGTTTGTATATAAAACCGTGTGTGCATATGTGAAAGTGTGAAATTCCACAAAAAGAATTTGATAACTGTTTGGTTTGTACTTTACAGCTTGCTTGCACTTAAATGTTTTGATGATATTAATTTTTCTATTATTTTATTTTTTGTGTAAAGTGTTTTGTTAACCAAGTTGTGTTACATGTGTATATGTTTTGTAACCATTTATGTTTTACTTTTACAGCTGAATCTCTTCATGTTCTATTACTTTATTTTATATTAGGTTTTGATAATTGTAATATGTGTAACTATTATGTTGAGGTTTTGAGAGATAATCAATTTACTTGTTTAATTTCGTTTGATTGCATACACTTCACTGTTAACACTTTCTTTTGTAAAAACTAAAAATTGCTATATAAGTAATTTATAAATTTTAATAGTTTATATTTCAAAATATGAGTAATTAAAGTGGAAATTTTTCACACTTAATGAATATTAATAAATAAAAAGTACTCTTAATCCTTTATCAAAAATGTTAAAACTTTTTGAACCCCTAAAAATGCTCAAAGATTTAAACCTTAAAACTTGGTTAGAGATTAGGACATGAATATATATATATATATATATGTACACACACAAGAATTTTGTTATAGTTAGTTTGGCCCCCCTAGAAAAATTTATTGGCTCCTCCACTGATACAAGCACAACAATTATTATGACACATACAATGAAGACTATCTCCCGACCAAAGACTAATGAATCTTTTTGTTAATTTTTATTTAATTATCACCTCAAATTCGTTTTGTTATTCAATTCAATTTTATTCCAGACTAATCATCTCAACATATATTGACAGGTTTTTAAATTTTTTTTTTTTTAAATTTGATCCAAACGAACAATATTCTAATTTGCATAACTCATCCTAATGCAGTACAATAAAAATAAAAAAAGAGTGGAATACACTTGAGCATGATCAAACCAACAATTGTCCCAAGGTAATCTCGCCAAACATCTCTGACAGAGGTGATCTTTGGATAGATAGCTCTCGGGAAATTTGCTGCATGGTGGGACGAGATTGAGGATTAGTTTCCAGGCATGCAAATGCAAACTTTGCAACAGACACTACTATCCTTGCGACTTGATTTCTAGGAGGTTCAAGTCGTTGATCCAACACATCCTTCAATAGTATACCATGGGCAGTTGAAGTTGTTGCTGATGATGACGATGATGATGAGAGAAGTGAGATGAGATCTCCTGGATGCTTTCCCATGATCACTTCCAACGTCACCACTCCAAAGCTATAAACATCGCATTTCTCATTCACCTCCATCGAATATGCAAGTTCTGCAAAACCAAAGAAATCAGCTCATCCATTTCGAGTATGGTTAGAAGGTAACCTCTAGTTGCTATATATGTTTATTGTAGGATTGCATTCCTTTAACTTCTTCATTTATAATGACGGTGGATAAGTTGAAAATAAAAAATTTATCTCAGCAACAGTTTTCCTCATCTTTTGGACTAAAATGGTGGTACCTATATTCCTGCACCATGCAAATCTAGGGAACAAAGCACCTACATTTAAACCCAACCATGGTCTTCTTTTTGCCAAAACAATTGTGATGCTGCTTTACATTTTTATTTTTTTTAAAAGGATCTGAGATTATTTCAATACGGGCTTTATCTCTGAACTTTTTATAAAGTTCATTGATCTTTTATCTAAATCATGTACATGTCTAATTTCAATCATGTACATGGCTTTATCTTTGAACTTTTTATAAATTCATAGGTTCTTTTACATTAATGAGATGATAAGCTCACTATACCTCCAAAAACAATGATTAGCAGTAAAACAAATGAAATGCGCATGGGCTGCTAGGAGATCAGCCATGCCAATAGAAAAAACTACCTGGAGCAGCATATCCAAACGTGCCAGTAAATAAAGACCAATTGGATGAGTCTGGTTTCAAAACTTTAGCTGTGCCAAAATCTGAGATGTGAGCATTGTGTTCTAAGTCCAACAAGATGTTCTTGCATGATATGTCTCGATGAACTATTGGAGGTGAGCAGTCATGGTGCATATAGGATAAACCTTCAGCCACACCTTTAACAATGTTTATCCTCTTAATCCATCCAAATTCTGTTGCCTCTTCCTTGTTGGTAAGTTTCTTTTGCAAGCTTCCCCCTTCCAAGAACTCATAAAGCAAAAATGAGTGTCGCAAATGTGAACAAAACCCATAAAGCCTTACAATGTTGCAATGTCGAATTTCTGTCAATGCACGAATCTCATTCTCAAAACTATCTAGATTGGCAATTCCTTCATCCTCTAATGGGTGAAATTTCTTCACTGCAATTACCTGACCTGTTGGCAGTTCAGCTTTATAAACACTTCCATACCCTCCTACTCCAATACAATATTTGGGGTCAAACTCTTCTGTTGCATCAATGATGTTTTCATACACCATTTTCCCATCATAGCTCCAAATGGTGAACATATTATCATTCCGTGCTTCTCTTGGACTGTTCTGATTGTTCCTCACCCTTCGGCAGTTGAGAAGAACATAAAGAAACCCAACTACACTGAAAATAAGAAGCAGGGCACCAAAAGAAGGGACTAAAATCAAAACCACAACTTTTCTACTCTCTTTGCCATTAGGGCCGTTACTGATTGTTGAGGGGCAAGCATTCAAACCTGTAGCGTTTCCACACAGGTCTTTATTATTAATGAACCCGTCAATTGGAGCCTCAAGGAATGGTTTGCTGTTGGGGAGAGGGCCCTCCAACTGATTGTAAGACATATCAATATTTGTCAAACTTGACAAATCAGCAAAAGTCGATGAGATGGAACCGGAGAGCTCATTATGAGAAAGATTCAATGTTTCCAAGTTTTCCAAATTTCCAAGCTGTGGTGGTATCTCTCCCATAAGTAAATTCTGACTGAGATCAAGATTTTGAAGAGAGTATATGTTGCCAATTTCATAGGGAATACTCTCTCTAAATCTATTTTTGCTCAAATTTAAGTGCTGTAACTTGGAGCATGCCTCTAACTGCCCAGGAATTGATCCAGTTAGATTGTTTGCAGCCAGATTAAGAATTCTTAAATTGGACAGATTTCCAATTTCTGGTGGTACTCTACCTAGAAGTTCATTATTAGCTAGTGTAAGGTTGAACAATAATGTTAGCCTTTCCAACTCCCTTGGAATCTCTCCAGCTATATGATTAGAGGAGAGATCAAGTAGATGTAGCTGAATCATTCCCCCAAGCTGAGGAAGTATTACACCTGAAATTCTATTGTTGGAGATTTTCAGGCTCTGTAAATTTTGGCACTGACCCCACTTCGAAGAAAGTTCTCCATAGAAATTGTTATAACTCAAGTCAATGTAGTTCAAATTGGGATATACCCCAAACTGTTCTGATATATTTCCTGTCAGCTGGTTTCTTTCAAGCCTTAATCTATACAAGCTGGAGCAGTTTCTTAAGCTTATAGGGATGGGGCCTGTCAAATAATTGTCATGTGCTGTGAATAATTCAAGTGATCCACCAATGCATATATGTTGTGGAAGAGAACCAGACAACATGTTGCTACTAAACACCAAGTACTTCAAATATGTAAGATTATTCATTTCTACAGGAATGGAGCCATTCAGTTTATTCATGAACAATCCTAGATGGGTGAGAAATTTGAGGTTTCCAAATTCTCGTGGGATGGGTCCGGATAATTGATTTCCCATAAGGCGCAACTTGGTGAGAATGGTCAAGTTTCCTATAGCGGAAGGAATGGATCCATAAAAGCTATTGCTAAAAAGGAATAGAACAGTTAAGTTTGCCAAGTTTCCTATAGATGTAGGGATTGATCCTGTTAGATTGTTTATTGACAAATCAAGCCTGCTTA
Source organism: Quercus suber (assembly GCF_002906115.3). Classification (NCBI taxonomy): domain Eukaryota; kingdom Viridiplantae; phylum Streptophyta; class Magnoliopsida; order Fagales; family Fagaceae; genus Quercus; species Quercus suber. Next base: position 676,641 of record NW_027069536.1, read on the forward strand.
GAGATTTTAGCATTCCTATCTCTTGGGGGATTGTTCCAGAAAGTTCATTGTTATTAAGTAAAAGAGTGGATAAATTTCCTAAACTTCCTATTGAAGCAGGTACTGAACCCGTTAAATTGTTCTTAAACAAAGCTAGCTCATTGAGGGAGCTCAATATTCCTATTTCATAGGGAATGGATTCATTAATATTGTTTTCAAATAAGTAAACTATTCGTAGAGTTCTCATTAGGCCTATTTCAGATGGTATTCTTCCGAATAGTTGATTGCAAGACAAATCAAGGTAGATGAGCTTAGAAAGGTTACCTAAGAATGAAGGAATAGTTCCATATAGTGAGTTGTTGCTGAGATTAAGACCTAAGAGATTGGGGAAGAACGAGAAGCTGAAAGCGTGGAGAGTACCTTTTAAACCAGAACCTGTGAGGTTTATATGTATGACACTTCTAAACTCATTGCAAGAAATTCCACTCCAATTGCAAGGGCTGTTTCCAACCCGTGAAGAAAAGAGAGACTGGTTTTGGTCGTCAAGGCTTGCTTGCCACTTTAGAAGCGCCTCTACTTCTTGTCCGTCTGTTGTTGCTGCTGGAGATGGAAGTAACAAAGCAGAAAATGATGCAAAGATGAGGAGGATGATGTATTTGAACATGATTAGTAAAGCAGCTATATAATTGGAGAGCTATTTGTGTAGCAAAGATGCTGGGAACTTAAGTTGTGAAAATTTATTTGTGGCCATAACTTCAGAGGAAGAGGGACGAATTAGAGAAGAGAATGAAAGGCTCGAAGTACTCATTTGTCATGGGCTCCATTTCTCAGAGATTAGCTCAAAAGATTCCTTCTACATTATCTTTTTGTTTTCTTCTATTTTGCTTTATGTTTTTCCCATTCTTTGTCGCCTATTAACTGAGCTTGGGAAAGAAAATAGGTCCATGTTTATCAGGTGAACATAATATTGAAAACGAATATACCATCTTCTTGATTTAAATCACCCCACGGAAACTTTTTTGTGTTATATTTTTTTGTTTCAACCAATCAAGAATCAATGCACCGAGTTTCCCTTCAAAGTCAGAAGTCAAACCTGGTGGCCTATGATATCCTAGATTCAGCAGTACCTCCCTAGATGTATGAATTGGAACAACCATGAGCTTGACTTTCTATCGAAAAGGTGTATAATTTTCCAAGGTTTCAAACATCTTAGGCCCCACGTTTTCCACTTTTCCTAGGTAAGGTTGGTTTTCAATTATCATTTTGCGAATCAAACTAAGACAAGAACATAAATATGGATCATCTTGCAAGCAGTATTTCACCAGTGCACGCATATCTTGCACATGCCAATTGAACATAATATATCATGAAATCCACGCTCAACAATGTGCCGTAAAGTGAAACAGACAGATAATTTTTCTATCTTTCTTGCAATCACATTCAAGCATTGTCTTAAAAACTCATTTTAAATGAGGCTTACGCCAAACAAAGGATAGTAATATTAAAATATATAGTTATGCAAGCTTTGTCTTCCACATTTATTCACAAATCACAACAAAATCAATTCCTTATTAAAAGATTCATATTTTAGGTACATCATTGCCAAAGTTCCTGATAACAAATGACGGAAAGTTTGGTTCAAGCATTTCTTCAAACAATATGAGGAGAATTAAGAAAACAAAAAATCGAAATTTCATGACCCATTATCGAAATAACGCAAATTCTCTTACAACCCGCCTAACACTTCCGTGCCTCGATCACCTCAGATTCTACAACTTGCCAGCACTGGACATCAAAACAGAGGAGTTACCTCCTTTCATATATAGTATGCTACTATTTCAACACCATGATTTTTGAATGCCAATTATGGCATACAACTAGAATAACCATGACAACCATTATTACCATCCTATCAGTGGAACGTGTATACATGTTGGTTCAATCTATTCTAGTCAAGTTTCTATGTGACATTAACAAATCGGTGAATTACAAAAACTTGAGTCATAATGAAAATAAGACAAAATTAACAAGATAAAATGTTTAAATTTCCCATTACGAAATAATTGACATTGGGTTTGTGGTTCTTTGCAGGTAGTGTGGACAACATATGGAACCCATTATAATGATGATTTTCAAGATCCTCTCAGTTTCAATCCAAGTAGATTTGAAGAGCCCATACCACTATATATTTTTCTTCCCTTCGGAGGAGGCCCAAGAGCCGTAACTTGCCAAATTGGATATACTCCGTTTATATTAACAAGCATGGTTATCGGAAGATCAAAACTTTCATAAAATTTAGGTTGGGCTACTTCTAATCAATTCAATAAGCAGTTACTAAGCAAAGTACAACTACAAAATAACCTAACATTTGTAGTTGTAGATTGGGGTTATAAACCCGGTTTAAAACACTAGTATTATTATTTTCGTATGTGTTCTAATAAGTATTACTGTTTACTAAAAAAAAATACAAGCAACAATGCCAAGTCTATAATCTAAAAAGTATGCTATTGAATTTTTCGTTTTCCGTCCCAGCGTGTGAATTAAATTAAATAATGTTTAAGTAATGATGAAATTAAAGAATTTACATAAGCACCAAGAAAAAATGTTCACAACAACATGGCAAATTTATGCGGACAAGATTGATCCATACCTATAATAAATTAGATATTACAACACCCAATTTTATGCCTAAAAATTGAGCTCATAATAAGTTGGGAAAATATAAAAATGAGAATCCAATGAAGTAGTAATATTTGCCTTAACTCTATGTTGTGTAGTAGCCACCAATTTATCATTCTTGTGTATGTCTTGGATAGGAAAAAAAAGGTCTCTCTCTCTCTCTCTCTCTCTGCATTGGACTCTCTTGCAGCTTGCACTGCTCACATAACACCATAACAGAGATGACAATTTTGCCCTGCCCCGCTTGACTTGTCCCTCCCTGCTTCTCCCCGTGATTGTTTTCCCTACCTTGTAAAGGTGGTGGGGCGGCGATGGTGTGAGATTTTAGCCTTGCACCATGGGGCAGTGTAGGAATGGGTTTAGACTTTTTAGACCCGCCTTGCCTCGCCCCACCCTGCCCCTCCCCTCCCCGTCCTCTCTATGCATTGATAAAGGTTACAATTATAAGTTTTTCATATCCCAAAATCCTATTATTTAAACAAACATATCAATATTAGCTTATTTATTTCTACCCAATGTCTTTATCTACCTCTATTTTGTTATTTATTATACTATGAGATTTTTGTAGTAATATTGTCTTGTTAAACACTTATATAATATTATTTAGTTTTTGCTAAAAATTAGTTTGATTCGATGTGATAAATTTAGTTGTAATTTTAAGTATATTTTTATTAATGAAACAGGTCTTATTAAAAAAATTGTAATAGTTGTGGGGCAAATTAACAAATACTAGAGTTTATAGGGTGAGGCGGGGCTTCACGGGACTCTAAAGAGCGGGGATTGGACAAGAAAATTTTCTCCGTCATGCAGGACAAGGCGAGGATGGGGCAAGACTATACCATGCAGAGCAAGAGTGAAGACCCTATCCTTCGGCCTCGCCTCACCCAATTGCCATCCCTACACCACACATACCACAACTTTATATAAAGAAAAAGTTGCCGCTTTATGTCCATCCTATTTCTAATAGAATAGGATGTTTTTATTGGAATGTGGGAAACCATAAAGACCTTGATAGAGGCTTGGATACAAAAACATTACAGTAATTATGGTTGCACAACTAAGAGCATTTCCAACAGGCTAGCCTTCTTTAAATTTTGGAGAGCAAAAGCCACTGCTCACGCAAAATCACCCCTCCAACGGACTCGGCATCTCCATTTTTTTTTTTTTATAGATTTGTTACAATAGCTCTCCAGGCATGGAGAGCACTGTAGTAACTCTAAACAATATTCTCCCTTAAAATAATACCCGGTTGAATAAAAAATGACTTTTTTCTCTTTCCTCCCTTTCTCTTTCTTCCACACTCTCTTTCTCTCTTCTTTATCTCAACGGCTACAAAACGCAGAATACAATCCAAACACGAAAACAATTTTTCTCATAAACCAAATGAAATCAGGGAAAAAAAAAAGAAAAAAGAAAAGAGAGAGACCTATTCATGGGCAAAAGAATTAATTCAATCTCAATAATCACAACCAATTAAATTTTTTAATTTTCACTCTATAATCACAATGGTAACAATAGAACTATTCTTGATCTTTTCTCTCAAACATCTCTAAACTCAGTCTCAATCAAAATACAAACTCAAATCACAATTTTAAATCTAATCAAGTTAGAAAAAAAAATGCAAAACTGACCCATCTGAGCCTTGGTGGGGAGGAGGATATGCGGTGGTGGGAGAAGGACAAGCGAACGATCTTCATGTGTGAGAGAGAGCTCCAGCCGAAGTGCTGCTAGAGAAGAAAAGAAAAAAAGAAAAGTGCTCCTAGAGCTCCAGAGAAAGTGCTAGAGAAGACAGAGATAAGGGAAAGGTGTGGAGGAGAAAAAAAGAGGAAAAAAGAAAAGAAAAGAAATGTGTGGATGAAAAAAAGTGATAAGGAAAAAATAAAATAAAGTATAAGAAATTAAAATTGAGAAATGCTACAACAATATTTTCATAATATTTTCACAATAAAACTTAAGTGGTGAGTTATTACTAACTAATACTGATGAAAAAAAAAATTAAGTGATGTGTTCGAATTATAATTAGTAATAACTTACCACATATAATTTATTGTGAAAATATTGTAAAATGTTAATAATGTAGCATTTCTCATTAAAATTAGATGAATGAAAGAAGATTGAAAAAGAAATATTAAAGAAAGAATGAAGAAATAATATTTAAATGGAATAAAGAAAATAATAGAGAGTCTGTTGGAAAGTGTATTTGAAAAAGTAGGTAGGCAAAAGGTAAAATAAACTGTTCACTCTTCAAACAATACAAAAATTTGGAAACCTGCTGGAAATGCTCTAACAATGGTGCACAACTAACATTATTACTCAAAAAATTTACATAATAATGTACATTTGAAGTACACAATTTTTCGAAAATGCTTCAAACTTTCACACGTTCAACGTACAAAATTGTTCTAAAACAATAGCAAATTCAATGAACATTATGATTCAAATAATTTACATAACTTTGTATGTTGCACTTGCTATTTGGATGGTGATCTCCTCTCAATAGTAGATATGTTTGATGGGTGTGAAGGTGTATAAGGCTAGAAAGAATACTCACTCAATCAGGTTTTGGAATTCTCAAAATTTGCTAAATAAATATAGGTTTTATTGTCGTTCTTATATTGAATACAATTAAGGGTTGGTTGACTGCTAGAATAGACGGGAAAACTTGATATAGAAAGTTTTTGCAAATCTCGCTCAAGCAACATTGCTCTATATGTTACTGAATTTCAAATCACGATAAACTTGCTTGTCTTTTCACCTGTTGCGATAAAATTTGCTTGACCAAGTTCGTCAATGTAGCACTTTGAACTTCTTCTTTCATCTCTTCATCCCCAAAGACTCGATCCAATTACAACTTAAAAAAAAATGAACACAAAAAAATATTGCAATTACATTAGAAACATTGACACAAAATTTTCCCAACTTAAATAAAATGAACACAAAAAAGGATTGCAATTACATTAGAAGACACAAAAATTTCCAACAAGCACTATTATTTAACTTTAATAGATTCCAACACCCCCCCCCCCCCCAAGAGAGAGAGAGAGAGAGAGAGAGAGAGAGAAAAGATCCACATAATTACTACATTAAGCATTGTTAAATCGCAAACTCCAGGTAAGCATGTCAACCACCTCTAATGTAGGTGCTTTTTCAATAGATAGCTTCTTGGAAACCTCTTGCATGGTTGGCCTAGATTTTGGATTGGTTGCCAAGCATGCCAATGCAAGCTTTGCAATCAAGACCAATTTGAATGCGACTTGATTTCTAGGAGGTTTGAGACGTTGGTCTAAAATATCCTTCACTTGTATATCGTGGGTGGTTGAAGTTGTTGCTGATGATGACAATGATGATGAAAGATATGAAATGAGGTCTCCTGGATGATTTCCCATGATCACTTCTAATGTTAACACTCCAAAGCTATAAACATCACATTTCTCATTTACTTCCATTGTGTATGCAAGCTCTGCAAAATAGAAGAATCTAACTTATCCAGCATTTGGTATGATACCATGTGAATCTCAAGTGTAGCTCTTTGTACATACCCATGTAAACATTTATTTTTAATTGCAACTATCCACCATAAATTAAAACAGTATTTGTAATGTGTACCCTAAAAATCATAATATTTCATTCAACATCTTGGTTCAAGAATAGTTTGCGATTTTCCCCCACCATCGAATTAGAGTCCAAGTTAGTGGCGTAAACTGATGGTCTCATTGTATAGGGTGCACATTTCTAATGCTATCAAAGTTTGGTGTGGAAAGTACATTCTAATGTTGAAACGGTGTTAATTGTAAAATTATGAAATTTAGGATGCATATGTTCATATAATTTATGTGGATCCTTTATAGTTATTTTTTATTTTGATACAAGATAAAAATTTTACTATAACCTAATCTAAGTATATGTGTGTCAAACTTCCTCTTGGAAACTTGAATCCCGGCCCTTGCCCTTCCCCCCTCACTCACGCCTCACAAGTATTTATACTTGTGGAGTGACCATCGCACCAAGAGTGTGTGGTGGTGGATGCTTATAGTTGTAATTATCCCTTATTTTTATTTTTATATTTTCCTTTTGGGCTAACACGCCCATTTTACTTCATTATAATTAGTTATAAAGTTTAGACAAACAATGTATATTGTCCATGCCTTTTTTTAATTTTATATTTAGAGTGTTAGAGATATTCGTATGCGTTAATTCTTTTATCTTTTTCCATTAAAACAATAGATGTAAATATGTATTCAGCAAAAAAAAAAAAAAAAAAGATGTAAATATGTAATGATGTCTAAAAAGTTGGAACATGTTCTTTCGTTACTGTTTAGCAAAAAAAAAAAAAAAAAAAAATATATATATATATATATATATATATATATATATATTTAAATTTCACTTATTAAGCCCTTCATCATTTTTTTTCCCCAAACGGATAAATACTCCTTTATGGTACTATGTTTAAATAAGCTGTTTCCACCACACCCCCCACCCATCCCCCAAACAAAAAAAAAAAGCATATATAACCCATTTATTCCAAGGGCAATTTAGTCATAACATTCAAAAAATATAGAGGAAAAAAAACTTTCCCTCTTTATATTTGGAGTTCTCATTTCTCTCATTTATGTTTGAAACCAATCAATTTTTCCCTCTATGTTTCAAAAATGAGCAAATACCTCCAGTTAGTTACTCTCTCTATTAAATCTGATAGAATCTTTTGATTTATAGAATACTCTATTGAAGTGCAAAGTCGAAAATACCCTCAATTAAATAAAAATAAAATACCAAAAATACCTCCAATGCTCTTTCTCTCTCTCTCTCTCTCTCTCTCTCTCTCTCTCTCTCTCTTAATGTTTAGGTGGATTTTTATTTTTTATTGCATTTTCACTTTAGGTTGATAAATTTCTGTGTTTTTAAGAACTCTAATTTATGTTGATACGATTTAGTTGTGTGTTTTAAGTTATTATTATTATTATTATTTTGCTCTTTGATTGTTAAATTTTATCTAATTATATTATAAAAAATCAAAGATAGTAGATAAAAATAAAATAGTATTCCATTACATAGCATAATTTGGATAATTTATTATTTATTGTTATATTTTTTAATTTTTTTTTCTTCTCTTCTATTTTACTCAATATTGAAATTCAACCACATCCTCCTCATCATTAAATTATTTATATTTTCTCTCTCTTTTTGTTTTAAAAAATAAAAAATGTAATATTTTACTTAAATTCAAATAAAAGAAAATTGTGCTCATCAAATTGTACTCATTTTTTTTTTAACATTTACACTTTCTCCAACTTTTCTCTTTTTCTTTACCTTCTCATCTCCCCCAAAATTCTACTTGATATCACTCTTCCTCTTTCCTTTTATCTTCCTTTACTTTGTTTTTTATTTCTTTTTGTTTTTTTTTATTTATTTATTATCATCCTTTTAGTATAAATTTGTCATTCACTATTCCATTCTTTACATAATTTTCTCTCACAAAAAGTGGTTATTTCCCACTCTTTCTCCCTCAATTTTAGGTGGATTTTTATTTAATTTTTCCTGCATCTCTATTTTAGCTTGATAAAGTTTTGTATTCCTTAGAACTCTATTTTGGTTGATGGGATTTAATTTTGTGTTTTAAGTTTTTATTTTTTTTAATGACTTTGATTGTTAAATATTAGCATATTGTATTATAAATAATTAAAAATAGTCTATAAGAACTGTAGGGTTACGTTTTGCAGCCCAAGCCCAAGGTGTATGGGATCTTAGCCTAGTGAGCCCAATACAATAAATTTGTAGAGAGTGGGTTGGAGAACTAGACCCTAATGAACTTGACAATGGCTAGTATGGATTTAAAAGATGATCAAGCAAGAACAAGAAAAATAGAGCAAAACCAACTCACTATTCGAGGAGGTATTTTTTGTTATATAAATCGATAACGGTTCGGTGTAAGTCCAATTTTGATTGCTACAGTATTCTTTCTCTATTTTTTCGATCCCCTCCTCATGGAAGGTCTTTTGCATTGTATATCTCCCTTTGGACCATTTTGACCCTACAACTTGTTGATCACTTGTGCCCTTACTCAAGTGTCTGTCCCATCAAATACCTTATCTAACTTTCTATGAGTTGTGGTAGCCAAGGTAGCACTGTTCAGGGGTCTTCTTCACATAAATGGAGCCTGAAAAGTAGCTGCAGTGCATTCAATGTGGTCGTAGTAGCTTTCCTTTAGATTCCTCTGAGTTCCCATCCTTTTTGTACTTTCATATCACCCATCTCTATCAGTAGATCGTCCTGGAAGGTTACTTTGAATGATAAGGCACATATTCGATCCTTGCTTCGCTCATCTGAGGAGATAATCCTTTTCAGACCAACTTTCTCAGCCCTTCCGCTTGTATTTTACTTGTGGGGTTCTGAGCTTGGCACTTTCACCACTGTTTATATCTCCTCGAACAAACAAGGTCCTCAGAAAAAGCCCAAGGCCCAATATATGATTTTGGGCCCTTATCCCTACAAGAATGTACTATTATTATATTACATAAAATTATTTGGATTGTTAGAAATAAAGTCTTATTGGAATGTGTAAACTTTGGAGAATGAAAAGGTTAGTAGGGATGTGTAAATGGTGAAATGTATTAAGCCTATAGGGGAGATCTATATCCATAAGTGTACTTATTACTACAACCTTATCCCATAAACTCTACAAGCATTCTAAGGTCCTATATATATGTGAGATTACTTTACTGTTATTATACACATCTAAGAGAGATCAAAAGAATTGTGGATGACCACTTGAATATAAGAGTTTATCAATACATATTTCTTGTTTCTTTTACTTTGTTTTATATACATTTCCATCATTAATTCTAAGATGACTAGTGAAGATTTTTGTCTAGCAGATAATGTAACAACTCATACGATCCTTAAAGATAAGAAATATTTTCAAGCCAATTTCAATACCATATGAAGTTCATTGAACTTAATTGAAGGCTCTGGAAGAGCGATTATCATGTTGCCAAATGGCACAAAACTTTGTATTGATGATGCTTTATATTCTTATAAATCAAGCAGAAATTTACTCAGCTTTAAGGATATACATTATAATGGTTATCATATTGAAACCAATAACGAAGGCAGTTAATTATTTTTTTATATTACTTCAATAGTATCTGGCCAGAAACTCGTATTAGAAAAACTGTCTTTTTTCTCTTTTGTGTTATATTATACTATAATGAGAACAATTGAAACAAATGTTACAATATACCAGAAGTGTTCGGACCCAAATGTTTTTATGCTTTGGCATGATCGTCTTGGACATTTCGGATCAATAATGATGTGTTGAATTATTGAAAACTCACACGGACATCCCTTAAAGAACCAGAAAATTCTTTTAACTAGTGATTATCCATGTAGTGCATGTTCTCAAGGTAAATTAATTACCAAACCATCACATTCAAAGATTGTTGTTGAGTGTCCATCTTTCTTAGAAAGAATTCAGGGTGATATATGTGGACCAATACACCTACCTTGTGGTCCATTCAAGTATTTTATGGTTTTAATTGATGCATCAACCAGATGGTCACATGTTTGTTTACTCTCTACTAGAAATGTTGCATTTGCTAGGCTTCTTGCTCAAATAATTAGGTTACAAGCACAATTTCCTGATTATCCAATTAGGAAAATTCGTTTAGATAATGCTGGTGAATTCACATCTCAAGCTTTTAATGACTACTGCATGTCAATTGAAATTGATGTTGAGCATCCTATTACCCATACACATACTCAAAATGGTTTAGCTGAATCACTTATCAAGAGACTTCAAATTATTGTTCGACCTTTGCTTATGAAATCAAAATTACCAGTTTCTGCTTAGGGTCATGCTATTTTACATGCTGCATCATTAGTTCGTATTAGGCCAATTGCTTATCATAAATTTTCACCATTGCAACTTATACTTGGCCAACAACCAAATATTTTTCACTTACGTACATTTGGTTGTGCTGTATATGTACCTATTGCACCCCCACAACATACTAAGATGGGTCCTCAATGTAGACTTGGAATTTATACGGGTTTTGATTCCCCATCTATCATTAGATATCTTGAACCTCAAACTGGTGATGTTTTTAAGGCATGTTTTGAGAATTGTCATTTTAATGAAACAATCTTCCCACCATTAGGGGGAGAAAAGTCGTTGCCTGAAGCACGACATGAGATTACTTGGAATGTTTCGACGTTATCTCATTTTAATCTTCGTACAAATCAATGTGAACTGGAAGTTCAAAGGATTATTCACTTGCAAGGAATTGTAAATCAATTACCGGATGTATTCACCGACAATAAGAAAATAGTGAAATCTCACATTCCAGCTACTAATACTCCGACGTGGATTGAAGTCCCTATAGGACAATTAGTTAATACAGCAGCAAATGAATCAAAGCCACAAATGAATTAAAGCCGCAAATGAATCAAAGCCACACTTGAAGCGTGGAAGACCTATCGGTGTTAAAGATAAAATTCCCCGGAAGAGAAAAGTACAAGAAAAACAAGTTGCAGCCAATAAAGAGGCTATACCCAAGAAACAAGTCACATAAATAATTGATCTATCCAAAACTTATGCACAAAAATCTCCTGAAAATAAACCTTTTGAAGAGTTATCCCCTGAAGAGGATCAAGTACCTAAAAATAACGAGATCTCGATACATTATGAACATACAGGAGAAATATGGGATAAAAATAAAATTGTTGTCGACAACATATTTTCATATAAAGTTGTCCTTGATATTACTAGAAGTAATGATAATGAATATGAATCACGAACCGTTGATGAATGTCAATGTAGAAATGATTGGCCAATGTGGAAAGAGGCAATTCAAGTAGAATTAAATTCATTAAGTAAACGTAAAGTTTTTGGACCTGTAGTCCGAACACCTAAAGGTGTAATGCCTGTTGGATACAAATGGGTATTTGTACGCAAACGAAATGAGAAAAATGAAATTATAAGGTACAAAGCACGACTTGTAGCACAAGGTTTCTTGCAGATACCTGGTATTGATTATGAAGAAATATATGCTCCTGTAATGGACGCAATTACATTCAGATTTTTGATTAGCTTGGTAGCAAAAGAAAATTTGAATATGCGATTAATGGATGTTGTTACAGCATATCTGTATGGATTATTAGATAATGATATCTACATGAAAATTCCTAAAGGATATAAAATGCCTAAAACATATAATCCTACATTCCAAAGTATGTATTTTATCAAGTTACAAAGATCCTTATATGGATTAAAGCAATCCAGACGCATGTGGTATAATCACCTCAATGAATATCTTTGGAAGAAGGATTTGAGAATAATCCAATTTGTCCATGTGTTTTTATCAAAAAATCAGAATCCGGATTTGCTATTGTTGCAATATATTTTGATGATTTAAATCTTATAAGGACTCCAGAAGAGTTAACAAAAACAACAAATTGTTTAAAGAATGAATTTAAGATGAAAGATCTTGGTAAGAAAAAATTGTCTTGGCCTACAAATTAAACATCTTCCAAATGGAATTCTTGTTCATCAATCAACGTACACAGAAAAAGTTCTAAAGCAATTTTATATAGATAAAGTTCATCCTTTGAGCATTCCAATGGTGGGTTGGTCAGTTGATGTCAAGAAAGATCCGTTTAGATCACAAGAAGATGATGAAGAAACTCTTGGTCTTGAAGTACCATATCTTAGTGCAATTGGTGCTTTGACGTATCTTGCAAATTACACATGACTTGATATAGCATTTGCAATTACTTTACTAGCAAAGTATAGTTCTACACCAACTCGAAGACATTGGAATGAAATTAAGCATATTTTAGATTATCTTCGTGATTTGGGATTATTTTATCCAAATGGATCAAAACCACAATTAGTTGGATATGCTGATGCAGGTTACCTTTCTAATCCACACAAAGGCCGATCACAAATAGGATATTTATTTACTTATGGAAATACTAATATTTCATGGAGATCTGTTAAGCAAATAATTTCTTCTACTTCTTCAAATCATGCAGAGATTATCACAATTCATAAAGCGAGTCGTGAGTGTGTTTGGTTGAGATAAATTAGGGGAGGCTATATCAAGGGTGATAGAAACAAGCATATTGCACCAAAATTTTTTTATACACATGAGCTCTAGAAGAGTGGCGACATTGATGTCAAGCAGATACAATTATGTGATAATTTGGCCAATATGTTCACTAAGCCATTACCAATTGCGAATTTTAAGAAGATGGTGCACAACATTGGTATGCGTTGACTTAAGGATATTTTTACCATGAACAATGGAAATTCTATGTACTCATGAGGGGGAGTAAATTTTCTAAAGGATGTGTGCTGATTGTACTTTTTTTCCTTCACTAAGGTTTTTTTCCCACTGGGTTGTCCTTTGCAAGGTTTTAATGAGGTAATCCTAAGGCACTATAAGTTATACAAAAATATTGTACTCTTTTTCCTTAGCTAAAATTTTTTTCTCACAGGGTTTTTATTTGGCAAGGTTTTAACAAGACATATTCTTAGAAAGTGGTCATCCAAGGGGGAGTGTTAGAAATAAAGTCTTATTGGAATGTGTAAACTTTGGAGAATGAAAAGGTTAGTAGGGATGTGTAAAGGGTGAAATGTATTAAGCCTATAGGGGAGATGTATATCTATAAGTGTACTTATTATTACAACTTTATCTCATAAACTCTACAAGCATTCTAAGGTCCTATATATATGTGAGATTACTTTACTGTTATTATACACATCTAAGAGAAATCAAAAGAATTGTGGATGACCACTTGAATATAAGAGTTTATCAATATATATTTCTTGTTCCTTTTACTTTGTTTTATATACATTTCCATCATTTTACAACATGGATAAGTTAGTGTTTATTGTTATGTATTTTTTTTTTCTCATATCATTTTATATAGCATTTAAATTCAGCCACATCCATCATACATATCATTAAATTATTTATATTTCCACTCCTTTTTTATTTTATAAATTTTAAAATATAATATTTTGCCCAAATTAAATAAATAAAATTGTCCACATTAAGTGGAGTAATGCTAAGAAAATGCTCATTCTAACACCCAATGCATCAAAGGAAAAAATGAAATACAAAAAAAAAAAAAAAGGTTAGAAACACTAAATTATTTAAAAAAAAAAAAACAAATAATGCATATTTAATGTCATAGAAACATCATCAAATTTTGGAAAACAATAGGTTGCCAATGGAGAGAGAGAGAGAGAGAGAGAGAGAGAGAGAGAGAGAGAGAGAACAATACAAAATAATAAAGAGTAGATAAAGAAAAAAAAAAAAAAAAACTAAACGTCAATTAGTAATCGTTGATTGAAAAACAAAGAGGTTGTAAGGAGAAGTAAAAGATAAAATAGAGATTACCGTATGGAGAACATTAAAACAATTAAATTTAAAAAAGTTTTCTTAAAAATAGAGATTACCATTAAATTCACTTAAAAAATTAAATCAACAATTAACAATTAAATACAATCATAGTACTAAATTTAAATTTAAAACTAATCAAACTCTAACTATGGAAACCATATTAATCATAACTAAAAAAAGGGATGTTCTTTGATAGTATTAGAAATTACATAAGAAATAAAGTTAGAAAATTTAAAAATCCATATTTTGACAATGCTATCTCTCATTTATCGTCTTTGTTATGCAAATTATTAGTTAGTAAATATATGATAATGCTAAGAAACATTATGAATGAGATCACTTAAAAACAATATAAAATTAATTAGCTACTATCATTATGGAGCAGTAGTCTATAATTTTACGCATCCAAAAAAGTGGAATATATAGCGTCCGTTTGGATACAATTTATTGTTACTGAAAGTTGCTGAAAACTGATTGTTGCTGAAAATACTGTAGCAAAATAATTTTTAAATGTATGAATAGTACTGCGGGACCCATTTTTAATATTTTTTTTTCTGAATAAAGTGGCTATGGGTTCCATGAACAGTGTGTGATCAGTATCAAAACAGTGCATGAATAGTATTTTTTTGTCTCATAAACAGTAACTGCATAGTAACTTCTATCTCTGACCCACGTGAAGGCAAAAAAAAAAAAAAAAAAAAAAAAGAAAGGGGAAGAAACATGCCGCAGGATTCAACAAAAAACGCTGAATCCAAACGCTCACATAGAGTTTTCTAAAAGGTATATGTAAAGATTCACTATATGTATGTGTGTGTGTGTGTGTTAAAGGTAAAAAAATGTATATTTAAGGTTTCTATTAACTTAAAAACTAATAAAGACCAATAATTAATAACTAAAATTATAGTATTAATAAAATATTTAATAAGACCATCCTAAAAAAATTATCACGCGCAACACGCAGGTATGCGACTAGTTTAAATAAATTTTATTACATTTTGTATTTAATTTCAAGTCATCATAAAAATATGTCATATATTGTATTGGCTGTTATTCTTCTATCTATGTAATATGTATCTAACATATGTTTAATACAGAGATTACATTATCTTTTACGTAAAAATCAACATCTTAAAATCATTTGAGTTGAGCATATCACTGGTACAGGCATTTTTTAAAGAGTTTTTAACTCTTTTTTAAAATAGTAAAAGATCAAAATATCTCAGGCCAAAAGAAATAAAGATAGACGCCAACATATATTTGTTCTCGCTAAAATTCAAAATTTGGTGAAACTACATGTTTTATAAAATTTGAAGTTGTAACAGTTTCATGCCCATTTAAAAAAGGGAAGTTAGTTATTGTAAGGGTTTCTATATTTAAAAGACAACATGCAACTTATCAAGTTAGAAGGAATTTACAAAGAGATTAATATATATCACGGTTATATCTATGTGCAGATAGACATTCCCACAAACATCTCATGGACTTCTGTTGTCAATACTTTCATGTCTACTTTACTATGACTATATTTGGGATTCTTTCAGCTGCACTTTAGATTTTTGCGATATAGTTGTACCCATCATATTCTAAATTAGACATTCGCATAACTGAATTAACTAATCAAGTCGTCTAAGTAAATCCAATAGTATCTAAATTTCCAAAGATCTTGAACTATCCTAACCCAACACGGAGAGAGAGAGAGAGAGAGAGAGAGAGAGAGAGAGAACCAACTGATCCGAGATAAATCGAAATTGGACCTACACAAATGGTACAACGTCCTTCAATTGGTCTTCTTTAGGAGTTAGAAAATCGATATCGCACACTATCATCAACTTTGCTCTCCTCCTTAAATGGAGTAGGAACCATCTCACCATCACCATTTTTGGTTCCCATGACTACTTCACAATAAAAATTGAGTGTAAAAGAAATGAAGGATTTGAAGAAGGCACCGATTTGCAAGAACTAAAACCTTATGACTTTCTAGCCCAAATTGCTTAATTTAAATAACAACACAACACATAAAAATTGAGTGTAAAAGAAATAAAGGATTTGAGGAAGACACCGATTTGCTAATGCCTTATGATCCTGACTTTCTAGCCTAAATTACTCAATTTAAATGACAATACAAGAAAAAGTGTGTGAGAGTGCCTTTTTTTCTCAACACAACAGCCCAAGGATCCTGGGCCAAGTAATTGCTCTTGGTGGACTGGGCTTGGTTCACCGTAGCTAAAAGGCTGTTTAAGAACTAAGTGGTACACAAAACAAGCTTCCTATAACACAAATAAACTAACAAGCGAAAATATCTGTATTGAATGACAGTTCAAACAGCAAGGAAATGCACAGTAATAAAAAATACAATAAAACAGGGGTTAGGGATCCTCGAATTAGTGAGAGGCATTTTATTAATTTTCTTTGGTTATGATTATAATGCTCACTAAGACGTGATACAAGGTTCAACTAAGTTCAAAAATTACAGACTTTGATAGCTGTTCAGGCTTCCAAGACTTGCCAAATTTGAATTTTTTGAATCCGAGTATGTGTTATAGTGGTTGTCTCTGGGATACCGGGAGCAGTTCCTCTGTTTTCTCTTGAACTTTACAGAGTTCTTTCTATGACTCTATATCTTTTCTAGGAATCCAGAAAAATGGCGATGAATGCATGAATAAAAATCAATGAATGTCCTTCAGCATGGGTTTCCCCCTCCTTTTATAGTGCAGCTCTAGGGTTCCAGGGTACCAGTGATTTCTCCCTTTTGCCCCTCAAAGTTTGTGCTACGTCAGTTTACTCAAGGGCTAGTCGTTTCCTTTTTTCTCATAACTTCTTCCTTTTGGTGCAACCAAGCTGAAAGCCCGTAGCTGATTTTCTATTTCAAGATCCCCTTAGGTTGCTGATCTACAGCTATTTGGCCCTTTCTTTCACCTTTCCAGATTTTGGTTGCACTCCATCCTTGTCATTTGCCCAAATAGTTGGAATCTTTTACTGGTAGGTTGAAAGCTCCCTTCCAGTTACCTCTTCTTATGTTTTTCTCATTCTTGGTTCCTTGAGGCACAACTCCTTCGTTCATGAATGTTTTGCTTTGTATTTTCTGATCCCCACTGCATATCTGGGCGCATGAGACCCACTTGCTCTTTGTCTTTTATCCCTTTTTTCCTTTGAACCTGCTTCAATCTTACTTAGACTGTGTTGCGCGTCCCAAGGATCCTCGAACTTTGGTAACTTCTAGGATCTTGGCCCAGCTCTTCTTATTGGGCTTCTTTTGGCTTATTGCTCCTGGCCGGCTGAGCCTTTCCTTTGCTTCATGGAATTTAAAGTCTGTTCTTCCATGGGTCTTTGGATCCCAATTCTTTGGACCTCTCACCCTTTTCTTCTTTCTTTTCCTCTTTTCTTCATTACGTGAGCCCAGCCTTTTTTTATTTTCTCTAGCTTCATTTCCATGAAATTAGCCCAATGTGCCATTTCTTTGGACCTTAGATTGTGATTAATTTTGAACCTCAACAAAGTGTTGATCATATTTGTGTGATACCTCAAAATTAAAGGACTAATTCAATCAAAATTAAAGCTCATTGTAGTTGTTAATAAACCTAAATCAACCTAGTATATGTCAAATATGAGACTCAATACAAATACATAATACATTTTTAATCAATTTAGGGCATCATAATCTGCTCCATTTAAATCTTTGACATCCTTATTAGTGCCCACTTTGTGGATCAATGTCTTCAAGCCGAGCTGACATGGAATTACTAGGTTGGCTTGATAGCATTTACAACGACCCAAGAAAAATTGATTGCCACATTCTGCGTTATATTCTAAATAGAAAAGTCTTTCCCTAGGTCAATTTTTAGCAGAAAGAAAAGAAAAGAAAAGTCGAGTATAATTCCAGCAGAATATGTACAACTATATTAATAACTCTTTTATGGCCTTGGGCTGTTAAGCAATTACTATTCCGTATACCATGTCATCTGATTGTAACACAATTTAAGCACTCTTTTTCTTGAAGGAAGCATAATTGTTTCAACTTACACTAAATATAAAACTATATATGCATGTTTATCTTATCTAAGTAAGTGACCTAAGATTTTAGCAACTAACCAAATACTTTATAGTTACAGTATGAGAATGAGAGAATCAAATAAAGAATAGTCAAAATATATGTTTGTTTAAAGTGGAGCAAGTCTTTTTATTTGGTGCCTCTCAGATGGATCATGTGTGATCAAATTGTGTCATTTTTTTTTTATATATATATTAAGTTCGTAATGTGATACTTTAAGAAATATGAATATGTCGTTGGATATGAAATTTTAAATACAAAAATAAATACATATTTCTTGAAAATTTCAAGAACACAGGCGGTTACAACATTAGGGTACGCGCGCATTGCCCTCAGACTTGAATGTTGCTCATCTTGCTTTCAATAAATCAAGGATAAAACTACCAATAACCAATATTATGTTATTATATATTTATGAATTATGGCTTACTCTATAATTATAAAATTAATGTGCATATATGTGTGGTTTCTATTAATTACAATAACTTGTTCCTCTTCATAATTATAAAAATAAATAATAAATAAATAATTTGTTCCTCAAACAAAAATCCCTGATTTCATATCCCTGATTTCATATCCCTGACGCTTGCCTACATATACTAGTTGAGTCAAGGAAAACGTTTTACTTAGAAAATAAGAAGATTATAATAACAACAACAACAACAACAACCCCAAAAAAAAAAATAAATAAATAAATAAAATAAAATAAAATAAAAAATAATACAAACCTCTGTGCACCCAAAAAGATCACTCTTACAACACGAATAGATAAAAGAATTTATTTTTACCAAACTCTCTAGTCAGGCACACAAAAGGAGAGTGGGTGTCACTATTTAGTGTATCCATGTATATATAAGAACTTGGAGTCGATCAGTGCAAAGAAGTGTATGTATACCTCTTAAAGTTATAAATTGAATATATTTACTCCAAAAATAAGCTATTCAGTATTATTTTCTGATGCAAAACAAATAAAATTAGATTCAGATTGGTTTTTTTTGGATTAAAATGCAATACACTTAAGCAAACTGGCGGACTGTGAACAAGGTAAGATCACAAAAAACAAAAAACAAATTAGAGAAGCACATAATTGCTATATATATCAAGCACTATTAAACAGTAGTGAACCCACGGTAAGCGTGTCAAACACCTCTGACATAGGTGCTCTTTCAATAGATAACTCATGGGAAACCTCCTGCATGGTTGGCCTAGATTTTGGATTGGTCTCCAAGCATGAAAATGCAAGCTTTGCAATAGAGACCACTTTCAATGCAACTTGATTTCTAGGTGTTTCAATGCGTTGGTCCAACATGTCCTTCAACAGTATATTATGGGTAGTTGAAGCTGTTGTTGATAATGATGAGAGAAACGAGATGAGATCTCCTGGATGCTTTTCCATGATCACTTCCAATGCTAACACTCCAAAACTATAAACATCACATTTCTCATTCACTTCCATTGTGTATGCAAACTCTGCAAAATAGATGAATCTTATGTATCCAACACTTAGTGTCGTACCATGGAAATCTTGGGTGTTGTTCACTATAATTACTTTTGTAAATTTTCTTTTTTCCTTTTTAATTGCAAGTATCCATCCTAAACTATAGTAAAATTTGAAACGAGTACTCTAAACTTCACAATTTTGTAATCAACACCTTGATTTGAGAATAATTTGTGATATCCACCCACCATTCAAATTAGAGTCCAAGATATTGGTACATATTGCA
Source organism: Quercus suber (assembly GCF_002906115.3). NCBI lineage: Eukaryota > Viridiplantae > Streptophyta > Magnoliopsida > Fagales > Fagaceae > Quercus > Quercus suber. The sequence goes on from NW_027069536.1 coordinate 696,479, forward strand.
AGTGGTTGCATAGTTTAGGGTTACACATTGCAACTGGTCACATAAGGTTACACATATCTAATAGTGCTATCATAGTTTAGGGTGAATAGTTTCCCAATAAAGGTTTTTTTTTTTTTTTTTTTTTTATTTTTCAGATTTTAGTTCAAAAAATTTTTTTGGGCCTCTTTTTTTTGCTTAAAAGTAGAACAAATAAATTTTTTATTTATTTGAGGGTGTTCCTAATTTTTTTTAAAGGGTAAACAAATAAAATATTTTTAATTATAGTATATAATTTTTTTTTTTCAGGTCAGGGTGTTCTTGGGAGCACCCTGGACTGAACATGGTGCTGCCACTGACTTTTACCTTTTAAAAATTAATAGTGATGTATTTTAGTTCCTATAAAAACTTTAAAATGATTGATTGTAATACCTAACAAATTTAAACCAATAGCTTTTAATCCTTGATGTATTTAATAAAGTGATCACTTTAATATTAATCAGGTTTAAGATTTATCAAAACTAGCAAATTTAGTTTTTCAGTTAACTTAGCCTCTAAACCGTTAGTTATTTGTTTTCAACTATTTTAGAGACTAAATTGACATTAGGGATCAAATTGGTTAATTATTATTATTATTTTGCAGTATTTTAGGGATGGGTTTTTATTTATTTATTTCTAGTTTGCGTTGAACTCATGATTTATTTATTATTTTGCAGTGTTCAACTTCGTGAGTAATGTACATGACGTTGCCACTGTAAGCAGAGCCGATTATGATGCCTGCGCCGTCGACAATACTCTAACCCTTGAAACCACAGGACCATATAACTACACCATCAATTCCGCTGGCACCCACTACATCATCTGCACCATCTCAAATGGTGGTCACTGTCTGAGTGGACAAAAGTTGACCATTAGCGTCGGGAACTCCACAAGCGGCACTTCACCGGCATCATCTCCTACAGGATCCCCTACTCCTTCTGGATCCCCTACTTCTCCTACTCCTACTGGATCCCCTACTTCACCTTCTGATTCACCGTCATCAACAGAAACACCAGCCGGCAGCTCATCAGCCTCATCTCTTGCAGCTACTTTGCCTCCTGTTTTCATGACCATTGCCTTGGCTTTCTTTTATTAGTTTTACGTTGGTTTAATTTCTGGGCTTGTGTCTCATGTATTACTTAAACTCAGCTTTATTGTTGTGTGGCTGTTGATAGACCATTAGTTTGATGACATTTGAGTTGTATTTGAATAAATCGCTTTGAGAAGTACGTTTATGACTGTTACAAAAATCTGAATTAAGGTGTTTGATCATGGAACATAAAGCTTATATTGTTTTACGAGTTCTTTTAGGACCACAAATTTAGTCATACTCTTTTCCATATCTATCTATGTAACAAAAAATAGATTATTAATTAATATACTTAATTCAGTTAATTTGTTACAATAAAAAGGAAAAGTTGAATTATTCTTGAATCTAGAAACTATTTGAAGAGAAGCAGAGTTGTTAATTTAATCATAAATATATATTGATAGGCTCAAGTTACACTCCTTTCAAATCGTAGATTTCTAAAAGATTTAACGATTAAAAAAATACACTATTCTTTGATGGCAAGAACGAAATTACTATTTTTTCTCCCAATTTGGTCGATTATGTAATCTTTTCTACCTATATTGTTCTTGAGTTTCTTTTTTAAATGCGAATTTGAATATGGTTTTTTTTTTTTTTTTTTTATTTTTTTATAATGAATCTGCGTACGTTGATGAATGAGGGGTCACTGTTTTCAAATGCAAATTAATACGACATCATTTTATTGAAAAGGAAGTTTTTCTTTAGTAAAAGGCGAAAGAATAGTTCGCTATGTGCTCACCGCGCGGCTGCGTTATTGAAAAGGAAGTTGAAGAACTGCTAAAGTGTAATTTCAATGAAGAGGATTAATGAAACGTAGAAGTAATAGCAACACAAACCCTGAAGTTTTGTTTACAGAAAATTGTACAATTCTTTAGTTTTTTTTTTTTTGAAATAAAATTAATTATCGTTTCTTAAAATTAAAAAAAAAGAAAAGAAAAATAAGAAGAGGAAGAAGTGGTGGCGTGTCCTTTAAATGAGGAGAACGTTAGAAAACAGTAGATAAAGAGAGAGGAAAAAAAAAATGCAATTAATTAGGTTAGGATGTCAAAAGTAATAGACATTTAGAGATCCATTTTTTAACTTTTAGATATCTTTGAAATCTAAACTCTAAAAAATGTGTGATTCTAGAAAATTTATACTACCTGATGTAATTTTAAGTAATGTTACATCACCAAATAATTTATTATTAAATTCATATTTTGAAAATCTCATTGTTAGATTACATGTTTTATATGTTTTTTATAAGCATGTAAATTTTTATATCAATTAGATGTTATTTACTATTCGATTCATAAACTCATATTTTATGCAATATTTTAAACTACAAAAACTTGAATTTAAACAATTTATTACATGGCTATTGATTTTTGATTGACTTAAAATTTTGCAAACATGAAGAATATACAAAAATAATGTAATCTAATGGTAGATTTATCAAAATTCGCGTCCAATTAAAAAAATATTGAATGGTATAGTATTACTTAAAGTTACATCTAGTATAACTTTAACTCAACCCATATATATATTACACAAATCCATATATTTTATTACTATAATCATTATCTTTTTTTATTTTATTCTATGGGAATAATCATTATTATATTATGGTGATATAGTTACATACATCTCATAAACAAAGTCTCCCTCTTCTATTAATCTTTTTTTTTTTTTTTTTTTGTTGTAAGGCACGATTTTACCTTAGTTATTTAAAAAGTTTTTGTTTTTGTAATTGTGTAGATGCATTAATCACAGCTTGCCTCCAAAATGACATTTTGGTTTTTGCTCTTTTGTTTACACATAATGTAGTTATCAATATTTTGCTATAATGATTAATGTAGGATTTCCTAAACCTTGTACTCTCCAGCCTCTCTCTCATGCATTGCCTTCCCCTCTCAACTTCAACTATATGTCTCCATTCTCTTACTTTCTCTTTGGAAAACACTTTCTTTCTATTAAAAAAAAAAAAAAAAAAAAAAAAAGAACCTTCAATAGTTAAATTTCCTAAAATACAGCCATTCTCAAATTTTGTTTCCATGCTCACAATTTTTTAAAACCCCAAGCCAATAGAAGAAACCATCAAACATTAAGTGGCCTTGAAATGTATGAGTTCAAGCTATCTTTTGCTACTTTCAAAAATTGAGTTCTTCACTTACAAATCGGTAGAGTTAAGATCGTGAGATTCTTTGTTTTGATATTTTCTTTTATAGGTTGTGTTATTGTGTATATTGATTTCCAAAAGATGCTTAAAAAGAACTGAGAAATTGATAATTGTTTATTGTAGTGAAAAGGTCTCATTGTTATTGTCTTTTTCAAGTTTGTTTAATCTTAGTATATGGCTTGAGTAAACTGGTCTTTTCAAAATAAACAAAAGCTAAACCTACTATAAATCTTAAATTGGATTATAGGGATCAAACAATTGTTGTCTAGGATGGAGGGGATTTAGTTAATGACAATTAAATATGCAGAGGAAAAAACAAAACAACTTTTCAATCCTCATTCTTTAGACTCCAAAGCTTCTTTCTTGAGTAAGTCTCTTGATATTTCAATAAAAAAAAAAATACATATTGACTTTTTCCTACAATAAATTGAGTTTTGGTTTAATAGTATTAAGGTTTTTTTTTAAAGGACAAAGTTTACAAACTTATCATATATATTTATATTGAGTGTGAATTTTGAAAATCTAACCGTTAATTGCATGTTTTTATTATATCCATAATGCTTACAAATTTTAAGAAATCAAAGATCAATTGCTATTTCATCAAATAAATTTATAATTTCAAGTTTTTGTAATCTAAAGGATATATAAAAAAATAAGTTAATTGATTAAATAGTATATAATATCCGATTTGAACGAAATTTTATATATATATATATATATAAGAACATAAGGAACATAAAATTCAGCGATAGATTTTTAAAATTCACAAATATATATATATATATATATATGAGAAGTTTAAAACGTTGATCTCTTTTTAAAATATTAAATTTCTGTATTTTTTCATCATTTTGTTTAACATGAAATGTGTGCAATTTATAATTGTTAATTACTTATTATAATAAACTCATTACTAATAAAGTTTTATGAAACTATACTATAATATATGTACAACATTTTTTAAAATTATTTTACATAAAATATTATAATATAATCCATGCATCACAGTAACTTATTAGTTAGGGGGGGGGGGGGGGGGGGGGGGGGGGGGGGGGGGGAGAGAGAGAATACCTGGAGCAGTGTATCCAAATGTTCCGGCAAATGAAGTCCAATTGGACGATTCAGGCTTTAAAAACTTAGCTGTGCCAAAATCGGAGATGTGAGCTTCATATTCCAAATCCAACATGATGTTCTTACTTGAAATGTCTCGATGAACTATTGGAGGTAAGCAATCATGATGCATGTAGGATAGAGCATCAGCCACACCTCTAACAACATTTGCCCTTCGTATCCATTCAAAATTAATTGCCTCTTCTTTGTTGCTCAGTGTCTCTTTCAGGTTTCCCCCTTCTAAGTACTGATAAACCAAGAATGAATGTCGTGGATGTGAGCAAAAACCATAAAGCTTTACCACATTGCGATGCCTAATTTCTAGTAGAGCATGAATCTCATTCTCGAAAGCTTTTGCGTTGGAAATCCCACCATCTTCTCCTGAATGAAGCTTTTTTACAGCAACAACTTGGTCTGCTTGCAACTCTGCTTTTTAAACACTTCCACACCCTCCCACCCCAACACAATGTTTGGAGTCAAATCCCTCTGTTGCTTCAATGATGTTTTCATATACCATTTTCTCATCAGAGCTCCAAATTGCCAACATGTTACCATTTTGTACTTCTCTTTGATTGTTTAGCTTGTTCCTTAGCCCAAGGCGCTTGAGAAGAGTGTAAAGAATCCCGGCTACAATCAATGAGAGAGACATTGTGCCTAAGATGGGAATAATAAAGAAAATCAACACTTTATTTCTCTCTGTCTCACCAGGATTCTTGTTCCAAGTAATGGAGGAAGGGCAGGCCTTCAAACTAGAAGCATTACCACACAAACCTGTGTTATTTCTCAATGCTCCAAATGGAGCCTCACGAAAGGCTTTATTGTTTGGGAGAGGACCATCCAATTGATTATATGATATATCGACAATGATCAAGCTTGACATTTTATCAAAAGTGGTTGGAATAGAATTAGAGAGGTCATTGTGGGAGAGATTCAATATTTCCAAGCTTTGCAATTCTCCAAGTTCTGCTGGTATTTTCCCGATCAGTGAATTCTCACTTAAATCGAGCATTTCAAGAAAGTGTAGGTTGCCAATCTCAGAGGGAACACCCCCCCTAAGTTTATTTTTGCTTAGGCTCAAGTTTAACAATTTCGAAGGAATTGATTTGGTTAAATTGTTGGCCGAGAGAATAAGATACTGTAGTTCGGATAGCATTCCAATTTCCAAAGGAATACTGCCAGAAAGTTTATTATCACCTAGATTAAGGTGAAACAATGATGCCAACCTGCCTAACTCCTTTGGAATCTGCCCAACTAGATGATTGAATGAGAGATCAAGCAAGTGTAGCTGAGTGGATCTTCCAAGCTCAGGAGGTATTACACCAGAAATTTTGTTATTGGAGATTTTCAAGCTTTGCAAATTTTGGAAATGCCCCCACTTTGTAGAAATTTCTCCATAGAAATTGTTATCACTCAAATCAATATACTTCAAATTCGGGTATATGCCGAAGCCTTCTGATATATTTCCTCCTAATTGGTTTCTCTCAAGCCTCACTCTTATTAAGCTGGTGCAGTTTCTCAAACTTTTTGGAATGGAGCCTATGAGATAGTTGTCAAATGCAATGAAGTTTTGGAGTGATCTACCATTACAAACATTTTGTGGAAGATAGCCAGACAACATGTTTTTAGACAGTTCGAAATGCTCGAGATATGTAAGATTATTAAATTCATAAGGGATTGAGCCATTTAGATCATTCATGGACAGGTATAGATTGGTAAGAAGTTTGAGCTTTCCTATTTCTTGTGGGATATAGCCAGATAACTTATTTATGTGAAGCCTCAATCTGGTGAGCTTAGTCAAGTTTCCTACAGATGCGGGGATTTGACCAGAGAGATTGTTGTCGGTCAGAGAAAATACAAGAAGAGATCCCAACATTCCAATTTCTTGAGGTATGGATCCAGAAAGTTTGTTACTGTCAAGGCATAAAACATTCAAGTTGCCTAAATTTCCTATCGAAGTAGGAATTGAACCTGAGAGATTGTTGTTATACAAATTAAGCCAAGTAAGAGATGCAAGCATCCCAATTTCATGACAAATAGATCCAGAAAGTTTTTTTTCACTAAGAGCTAAAATGGTTAAATTGCCCAAGCTTCCAATAGACGCGGGTATTGAGCCCGTGAAGGACGTTGCAGTGCAAAGAGAGTGTCCTAAGCAATTTTAGATTTCCAAGTTCATGAGGAATGGAACCGGAAAGGCTGTTAACATAAAGGCGTAGAAAGATTAAGTTGGTCAAGTTTCCAATTGATACAGGGATTGAACCTGTGAGACTATTATTAAACAAATTTAGCTCATTGAGCAAGTGTAGCTTTCCAATTTGATGAGGAATGGATCCATTGATGTCATTTCCATTGAGATTTAATATGACAAGGCTTGTTAGTTGGCATAATTCAGGTGGAATTATTCCATAGAGTTGATTGGCAGATAAATCAAGGTAGATTAGCTCTGAAAGGTTGCCCAAATGGGAAGGAATAGTACCATAGAGTAAGTTGTAGCTGAGATTAAGACTTATAAGGCTGTGTAAGGTTGAGAAGCTGAAAGAGTAGAGTGTACCTTTTAAACCAACACCTGTGAGGTTGACATGAGAGATGCTGCTAAAGTTGTTGCAAGAAATTAAATTCCAACCCACTGGCAAGTGATGTTTCCAACCCATGAAGACAACTGAAACTGGCTTCGGTTGTCAAGGCTCGCTTTCCATTCCAGAAGAACCTCTGCTTCTTGACCCATATTGGAAGGTGAAGTTGCAAAGGAAGAAGAAGTGAAGGCAAGGATGATAAAGACAATGGTGATCAACAAGACTCGACTTAGACCAATGCAATTGAAAAGCGGTGTCACTGCAATGGATATCATGACGTTGCAATGATATGGATTGTTGATAGAGAACAAAAACAAAGAAATTTGATGATCTGAAACTGAAAACGATTGGCTATATGGTTACGTATGGGTACGATAGTAGTATTTATATACATTCTCCACACTGAAAATCTTTTATGAGGGCATTAACGTTATTTTATTTTACTTTTTCCTTGTAACTAGGTAGCATGAGACTGTAGGCTCACTTGGTGGGTTCAACATTCTTATGCATGAATTCATTAAGACATGAGTCAAACACTTCTCACATTTTCACATCCTAAACAGTTTTAATGCACAAAACCGTAGATCCACAGTACCTTACCTATAGTACTTAGTACACAGATAAGCCAAAATCCTGTCATTTAATAGGATTGCAATTGAGTGTTAGGTATTTTTTTAACCCAGGCTAATTTTCCAAACATATTAATTACGTATCCAATTTTGAAACATTTTTATAATATAACTACTTTTGAAACTCAAGTTTCTGAGTTGTTCCAAAGTGGGAACTCAAGTCCATGAGAAAATCATGAGCTAGATGTTATATATTTAAAAGTTTGTAGTGAAATTCGAGTACTTTCAAATACACAAGTTAGAGCTCAAGTCTCTAAAACTCAAGCTTTTAAAGTGGTCATATAACTAATATATTTCAATTTTTGTCACATAACTAATATATTTGCAAAATTAGAGTAATGAAAAAAAAAAGCATGTATTTTACTATCTAATCTTCGGTTGGAAAAATAGACTTCACACTATTATGGTTTTACACCAAATCCTTATATTTTATATCACTTTGGAATTATATTATCCTAGGATTCAAAATAAAACTCTCTATTACACCCTCCAATAACATATTCTCACATCAAAACTATCAAATAAAAAAATATGGACTGCCACACAACATTAAATCCTATTATAACCTTATTATTCTATGATTATAATATTATAATCGGGCTATAGGTCAAATCGGGATATGGCCACGTTTTTGTGACCTATAGCCGCGGTTTAAAAACGCAGCCATAGGCGCTTTTTTTTTGTAGTAAATATTCCATGTTAGGGGAAAAAACCATTTGTGAAGAAGAAAAACTGTTGGAGAAGCCACCCTCAAACGCACATTTCCTGTCCTTTTGGTAGTGGGGACGAAAGTACCTTACGGCGATGGAGGAATGTATATGGAAGCTCAAGAGGAAGACATCATGGGGTCAAGTGTCTGCTATGTATTGCATTCCCTCTCCCATCATATATAATATTAAAGTGGATGCTTAGTCAAGAATCTAAATTATATTCTAATTACACTCTAATTTCGAGTCAAGCTTCCTTCTAATTGTTTTATGATTTGATGCTGCTCTTTAGATTTTAAATACACTCCAATATCATGTCAAGTAACAATCCTTTTAATCATATATTAATTATATGTCAATTATATTTACATGCAAATTCATGTATCTAAGTTAGAAGAAGAAAAAACCAATCCAAATATATTCTATCTCTATGTAATATTATGAATGTGAACAATTTATTACTTTTATGTATATAAATTGTAAGGTTGAATTTAATCAACCATTTAATTGGCTCTATTCCGTGACCAATTTGCTTGTAATTTACCACTTAGCAACCCTGTATTTAGGTGGGAAAATTGTAAGGGTAGTGTGTGAGAAGATGTGAAGAAAAGCTCAAGAGTGTGCAAAAAAAACAGAGGCTCGTGGCTAGGGCTCGCGGGTGGATCGCGACTGGCAAGTCGCGAAAGGCTGGCACGTGAGAGGCACACTGGGAAGCTAAAGGGTCGCGCCAGCTGTCACGCTACAGGACAAAAGTTCCAGTCTGGCTAGGCCGTTACATCGCGACTTAAACTCGCGACTTGGACAAGCCGTGAGATCAAGTCGCCAACTTGCCCTATTTGGCAAAAACTGACATTTTGCATTCCCTTCTCACCCTACTATATATACACCCTTATACCCATCATATTGAGAGAGCTTCCAGAGAGAATTTTGTGAGAGAAAACCCTAGAGACAAACAAGATTGCCTCATCCCCAATCTTCATCTAAAGAGACTCTACAAATTCCTCTACTCTCTTCCTCTCCATTGTCATACCCTTGAGAGGTCATTTACCAAACCCTTATCTCACCACACCCACGTCTGTGAGAAGGTCCATTTGGTGCTTTGGGAAGCAATTTGGGAAGGAACCAATATACATTGGTTGATGCTATGACCAAGTAGCAGAATCCGACAAGCTAAAGAAGAAATAGGTTCAGCGTAGCCTCGTTGGAGCAAGAAGCTTGGAGGGCTTAGGTACTTGGGTAGATTAAGCTTGGAGGGTCTTCTGCTGTTCATGTATCCCAACTATATTCTTTAGTGGATTTTATCATCGCTTGGAAGGCGGCGGAGAGGTTTTACGCCGAGGTCTTCGGTTTCCTCTTCGATAACACATAATGTGTTGTCCGTGTGTTTGCATCTCTCTTTCCTTTATCTTTGCCTTATATTTACTGCTGTGGATGTGTTTATATTTGGCTTAGATATTTTATCAATTCTGTTATAAGCTTGTTATCATGTTCCGCACATTAATTGTTTGATATAAAGCTTGAATTGGTATTTTTGTAATTTGGGGTCTAAACGTTCAAGGGTGTTTCTTACCCATATTGAACTTTCAATTGGTATCAAAGCGGGTACACTTGTTGTGGTGTTAATACCTAAGTGTGATCCTTGACCTCTTGTTGAGATGGATAGGTCTCAATCTCTCACTGCTCCACCATTTTTTGATGGTAATAACTATGCTTTTTGGAAAGTCCGAATGAGGGCGTTTTTGTGTTCTATGGATGAGGCTGTGTGGGATGCAATTGATATAGGTTGGACAAAGCCAGTGAATGCCAAATCCACTTGGGACAAGGCAACTCTTGCAGTAGCTAATGCAAACAGTAAAGCATTGAATGCCATTTTTTGTGGTATCTCTCCAGAAGAATTTCACAGGATTTCTCATATTACTGTTGCTAAGGAAGCATGGGAGATTCTGGAGACGACATATGAAGGAACCAAGAAGGTGAAAGACACCAAACTTCAGATGCTGACCACTCGCTTTGAGCAGCTAAAGATGGATGAGGATGAGTCCTTTGACTCTTTTTATAGTAAGCTAAACGAGGTGGTCATCGGCAAATTTAATTTGGGGGAAAAGACGGAGGAGTCTAAAGTTGTAAGGAAGATCCTTCGGTCACTACCAGAAAGTTTTCGTGCTAAAGTTACAGCCATTGAAGAGAGCAAAGATCTTGATGAAATCAAGGTTCAAAAGCTGGTTGGTTCTCTATAGACATATGAGTTGTCTCTTCCTTCAGCGAAGAAGAGCAAATCCCTTGCTCTTAAAACAATTGATGAGAGGATAGTGTCTCATGAATCTTCGGAAGAGGATACAGTAGATAAAGATGTGGCGTATCTTGTAAAGAACTTCCGGAAATTCCTAAAGCTTAAGAATAGTGGAAAATTTGGTGACAAAAGAAAATTCCAAAGTGCCAAAAAAGAGAAGAAAGACTTCCGAAGAAAAGATGGTAAAGATTCCCAATCCTCACAAGGAATTACATGTTTTGAATGTAATGGGCATGGGCATTTTAAAAAGGAATGTCCAAACTACTTGAAGTCAAAAGGAAAGGTGTATGCCACTACTTTAAGTGATTCGGACTCATCAAATTCTAATTCTGACGAGAGCCGTGATGGAGAAGGAAATTTCTCCGCATTCATGACCATTGCTTATGTGGAATCCTCAAATGACTTGGATACACTTGTGAAGGAGCTTGGTGAACATTCTGATTTGGAGTCTATTGGAGTTGTTGAAGAATCTGAAGCTGAAGAGGATGAAGTTACTTTGAGTATTCAAGAGAATTATACTTTACTCCTTGAGAAATCAGGTGAGTATGCAAGGGTTGCAAAGGCGGCGATAAAGAAGATGAAAAGGGCTGAAGAGGACTACAAAAGTCTACTGGCTAGATATAAAGAGGCTAAATGTGAGATTGAGACACTAAATGAAGAGTTATCAGAAGCTTACACCAAAGTAAGATTCCTTGAGCAAGAGATGGTGCAAGCGCAAGCCAAGATTGAAAGGGTCTCCTCCAGAAAGTTGGAAGATGTTATTTCATCACAAAAACATTTTTTAGATAAGTCCAGATTGGGGTATACCGGAGGAAGTAGCTCATCAGCCAAAGCTACCAAAGAAGTGAAATTTGTGAAGGCCATAGAGCCTACTGTAGAAGAAACCATCCCTGAGAATGTTAAGGCTGAGAAGAAGAATGTGAGCAAGCAACAGATGGTGAATAAGCCCCGAAATCAATCTATGGGCAGACACGAAACCAGAGCAAGATCTCTCTCAAGACCACAATGAGGTCCTAGAACTGAGTATGTGTGTCACTATTGTGGACTACGAGGGCATACTAGACTCAACTGTCAAAAGCTGAGAGCAGACAACAATGCAAGCGCACCTCGGTCACGAGAAAGAAGGAATGACAAGAGGTCTTGGGGTGGTGAGAAACCAAGAAGTCAAAACAATGATCCAAGAATGACGGGCGTGATAAAGATGATCGGTGCCTTCACCACTTGCTTGGAGAGCTTCAACAGGAGGTTTGAAAGTCCTAACTCTCATACCCGATCCGTCAAGGATATCACCCCAAACGCACGCGACGTGTGGGTGACAAAGGGTACTCATACATAAGCATTATAACATGTCCATGCATCAATTCTTCCTATTCTTTGTGGATATGATTGGTTATTAGTGTTGTGTTTTTGAGTATCTGTTTAATTTGTGGTTTGTTTGTGTTCAAAATACTTTCTCATTTTTCTTGTTTTTGATCATTCTTCTACTGCTTTCGTGTCAAAAATCCAAAAACACATAAAAAGTTGAAAATCCAAAAAGTTTGATCACTTTGTTGAGTTTTGTCTCAAAGCATGTTTTGCCTTGTACTTTTGCACTAATGGCTTTGTGCATTTAACGAGCTTAGCTTGTCTCTCTTGCACTCATATCATTGTGGAAGAAATTCTGAAATCTATGTGATTGTTGTAAATAGATCTTCAACTGTGTCATGAATGATTAGTGAATGGTTTTGTTGATCTTGAGACATGCATAGACTCATGCCTATATATCTTCCCACTTTTTATTTTTATGTTTTTAAAAGAGCTCTCTAAATGTAAATCTCAAAATGAAAAGAGATATAGAGCTGCAAAAGCCTGTCGCACATACTAGTATTTGACTAGTAAAAAGGGAAAGCGACCATAATAAAATGTATGATGCTCAAAAAGCCAAAGGCTAACTCATAAATTGAAATATCAAAAATTTCAGGCATCTATCTCACAATGAGAGTTTCTTTGCTCAAAAATGGCAAATGATATTTTGAATATGGAGTCAAATGAAAAGTTTCATAGATTTGTTATCAAGTTCTTGTGGGAGGTCATATATGCATGCTTCTATAATTGAGATAGGTCACATTATCTAGTGCTAGTTGTGTATGCCTTGATTGAATTGATCATTGAAGCTTCACATTGGACTAAGAACTATCTCACTTTTGATATCCACACACATCACACAAGTTTATGTTCAATGAATGCCATATTCATTTGTGTGATTGTACTTGATAAAATGTGCTTTCACATGCTCAATCTTTGTTAGTTAAACACAAAAAGATTTTTTAGTGTTTTGTTTTGTTTTTGGAAAGTACCTTGTTTTTACAAAAATGCAAAATTTTTTTCAAAAATTGTGTTGCCCTGGTTTGGCAACTAAGTCGCGGGTTGACACAGTCGCAAGCCCCAGTCGCAAGCTCAATCAGAGATTTTTCGCGACTTACTGGTGAGTCAGTATTCTAGTCGCGAAAAAGACTTAGAAAATTTTTGAAAATTTTGAGTTTTGCTCTTTTCACGGCTCATTTTGGCGGCTTGTTCGCGGGTGGAATGTACAATCGCAAGGGTTACTCAGAGATTTTCGCGGCTCAGCTCGCGACTCCTTCGCGACTAAACCTTCCAGTCACGAAAAACACTTAGAAGATTTTTCTAGAATCTTACCTTCACAGTGTTTCGCGGCTTGCCCTGGCGACTTGGTTAAGTCGCGAAAAACGCGTGTTTTGCGTTTTTTAAGACAGTTTTTAAAATTGTTTTTCAATTTTCCCTCGATTTTCAGCGACTGGTCATTGTCTTCTTCACTCTCTCTCTCAAAGCTTTCGATTCTCACTGAAAAATCCTTCATTTCTGCATCATTTCTGCATAAATCTTCAAGAAAAAGGTATGGGCTTTCTTGTTCTTCACTCCAATTTCATGTTTTATGTAAAATATTCTTGAATCTATGTGTTTTACTGTTCGGATTGCTATTTGGGTATTCTAATCATTTATGCTTAAAAATGTTGTTTTGATGGTTTGGTTTGTTCCCTCTTGGTAATGCCTAGTTTCTTGGGTTTGCTCCATTATGGGTTTTCATATTTTCACCTTCTCATTCATGGGTTTTCATGCTTGAAATTCAATATTTGAATGGTTATACCCATTGGGTATACGGTTGTCGGTTTCTCTGTGATGTTTCTCTAAATGAAATTTGAGTTTACCATGTGTATGACCTTATGTTTTTGTGGTTCAATCTGTTCTGTGTGTGTATTAGCACATCTTGAGTGTGACCTTGCCTCTAGGGATTATCTTGCACATTCCATGTTCATTTGGTTAAGTTTCAGTGACAGTTGCTTTCATCTGTTTGTATGAAAGTTTCATCTTTACAGACTGAACTTGGTTAATCTGTGATTACTATGTTATGTCTTATTTCTTTGTTATCAACTATTCTTGGTTTGTGTTTTTGCCCAACACTCTGTTCTTCCTTATAACTACATGGTTACTAATTTGAGTATTCTTCCACATATTGTGTTGTGCCCTTGTTTTGAACTTTTCTGAGTGATTACAGATGGCTTCCACATCCTCTAAAAAGAAGACTCCTGCTAAGAAGGCTGATAAAAGACTGAAAATGGACAGCAACCTGTTTAGATCAGTCAAGCATTTTGCGAGATACAGAGATTCCTTCGTAAAAGGAACAATCATCCAGGAGAGATTTGTGGATTTACATGACTTGAGGGATACATTCATTCCAAAATGCTTTGAAGGAAGAGGCTGGGAAAAACTTCTGGGTGACTTTCCTTTAGTGTGTGAACCACTAATCAGAGAATTCTATGCCAATGTTGTGATAAAGGAGGAGGAGTTGAGTTGTTGGGTGAGGAAAAAGGAGTTTACCTTAGATGCTCATGACATTGATAAGGTTTTAGGACTGGAGGGGTTATAAGATTATGAATTCACGAACTACAAGGACAAAATGGTTTCTCTGGAAACTGTCCAGAAAAAGATTGGTGGAGTTTTAGAAAAGAGATGTCTCAACACTTCTGACTTTCCTAAAGACATGAGGTGTTTAACAACAATAATGATGTACAATCTGTACCCTATAAGAAAGATGACTACATTGATGAATGCCAGAGCCATCTTTCTTATGGATCTTAAGGAAAATACCTTTATTGACATCAGTTCCCACATTTTTGATACTATAATGGATGAAACTAAAACCACCTCGAGGCCCAAGCTGGTGTTTCCAAGTCTTCTCATGAGAATTTTCAAAGAAAAGGATGTTGTAATCCCACAAGATATCAGTCCCATGCCTCCTCTATCAGCCATCAAAAAATTTACTCTAGTACGGATACAGAGTCGTCTTCCAGGTGAAGAAGAAGAGGGTGTCCATGAAGAAGGTGATCCTATGGAGACTGAAGCAGAAGGGGCAGGACCAGTTTCCACACCTAGAGTAAGAGTCAAGAGGAGCAGACCTTCTACCTCATCTCCTATACCTCCTGATACCCTTCAGATCATCCTGGAGAGACTTGATACAATCCGCGATGTTCAGAATCAACAGACAGAAAGGATGACAGCAATGCAGGACCAGCTAGATATACTCTCTGCCAAGTTTGACAGCATTCATACCAGCTAGGATCACTGACCCTTTGGCCATTCCAGTCAAAAAGGGGGAGAACTTTTAAGGCAGCTCTTGAGGGGGAGTGCTCACTCTGAGGGGGAGTTTAAATATTTCTGTTTTAAGTTTGATACACTGGTTTTTAGTCTGTTTTAAATATTTGTGTTTTAAGTTTGATACACTTGTGAATCTTTGGTGTTTACTTATATAGTATGATGTTATTTAGCTTTAAGCACTGTTCGATTGTAGTTTTGTACCCATTGATGCTTTTGTAAGCTTTGAGGGTTGTTTCTTGTTCTTATGCACTGTTTGTAGGCTTGTATGGTTTGTGCCATGTATTTGCAAAACTTTGCATATGTAGCCTTTGTGCTTTGTGTTTTGGTACTTGTTAATGTCTTGCATTATCTTAAGTACAACACTCTTGTGCCCGTGTAGGATTGTTCCTAGATGCATATATGTTTGTATGCATTGGTTGAGTGTTGGACTTGCAAATGATTCTCTTCAATTGAGTTTATCATTTTTGCATGTCCGGATGTTCATTCCTTATATGAATGAACATAGTAATCACTTTTGCTTAAGTGACTACTTGTCTTGATCTTGCCATGAATTATTGCTTTTATGCTTATATTCATATTTGCTTGATCATGCTTATTTTACTCCATATGCATATTAAGTTTTCTGCATACAATGATATTGCTATGTTATTGTGTTTCAGGAGTTACTTATTCATATGTTCAAGAGCTTTACAGAATCTAGAGTTAGGTGTGAGTGATTTTTCCAACTGTTCCCAACTCACGTTTAAGTCTAGAGTCTGTTGTAGGGTTTTGTCACGGAATAGCCAAAAGGGGAAATTGTAAGGTTGAATTTAATCAACCATTTAATTGGCTCTATTCCGTGACCAATTTGCTTGTAATTTAGCATTTAGCAACTCTGTATTTAGGTGAGAAAATTGTAAGGGTAGTGTATGAGAAGATGCGAAGAAAAGTTCAAGAGTGTGCAAGAAAAACAGAGGCTCGCAGCTAGGGCTCGCGGGTGGATCGCGACTGGCAAGCCGCGAAAGGCTGGCACATGAGAGGCACACTGGGAAGCTAAAGGGTCGCGCCAGCTGTCACGCTACAAGACAAAAGTTCCAGTCTGTCCAAGCCGTTACGTCGCGACTTGAACTCGCGACTTGGACAAGCCGCGAGATCAAGTCGCCAACTTGCCCTGTTTGGCAAAAACTGACGTTTTGCATTCCCTTCTCACCCTACTATATATACACCCTTATACCCATCATATTGAGAGAGGTTCCAGAGAGAATTTTGTGAGAGAAAATCCTAGAGACAAATAAGATTGCCTCATCCCCAATCTTCATCTAAAGAGACTCTACAAATTCCTCTAATCTCTTCCTCTCCATTGTCATACCCTTGAGAGGTCATTTACCAAACCCTTATCTCACCACATCCACGTCTGTGAGAAGGTCCATTTGGTGCTTTGGGAAGCAGTTTGGGAAGGAACCAATATACATTGGTTGATGCTATGGTCAAGTAGCAGAATTCGGCAAGCTAAAGAAGAAATAGGTTCGGCATAACCTCGTTGGAGCAAGAAGCTTGGAGGGCTTAGATACTTGGGTATATTAGGCTTAGAGGGTCTTCTGCTGTTCATGTATCCCAACTATATTCTTTAGTGGATTTTATCACCGCTTGGAGGGCGGCAGAGAGGTTTTACGCCGAGGTCTTCGGTTTCCTCTTCGATAACACATCGTGTGTTGTCCGTATGTTTGCATCTCTCTTTCCTTTATCTTTGCCTTATATTTACTGCTGTGGATGTGTTTATATTTGGCTTAGATTGTTTATCAATTCTGTTATAAGCTTGTTATCATGTTCCGCACATTAATTGTTTGATATAAAGGTTGAATTGGTATTTTTGTAATTTGGAGTCTAAACGTTCAAGGGTGTTTCTTACCCATATTGAACTTTCATAAATATATAAGGGCTATAACATTGTGATAATACATACAATGTTATGTATAAAATGAAATTTTAAGCGTAAAGGGGACATTTTAAGTAATGAAGAAGATCCTAATCTACTTTCACATGGATGTACTACTCATGTTATTTTATTATCTATCAATCCTAACATATCACACTAGCACATCATGTTAACCATCATAAAATGATGCTTGTATTTGCATGCTAAATATATACTCTTTCTGTTTCAAATTGTTGATTATGTATTTCATTTTAGGATATCCTCAAAATTTTGTTCTCTATGAAAATTCAATCAATAAATTTTCTAACTTACATTTAACTTTATTTAAAAATTCAATATCATTCTTTCACTAAACTCGGGTTTAAATTAATGAGAATAGTTTTTGGAACTCCTACCTTTTTAAATAAAATATTCCACAAAAAAGAATATTCTTTGAAAAAAAAAAGAATTTTTAAACAGGAAACAAGATGGAAGTAGTATATAGGCAAGACAACTACTTATAATGTCCACCATGCCTTGAGTATTTTGATGCATGGTAGGGTATTTACAATTAAAAACCAATTAATTATGCCACAAAATAGGGTCATAGTGGTAACCATGATTAAGAACTAGACTATGGTTAGTGAGTGATAACCATGATTATTAAGAACTAGACTATGGTTAGTGGCTATTACTCCCTTTAGGTGGATATCTTGTGTAACCCCAATTTTAAAGTATAGTCAAAATGCCTTATGATATATATGTGTGGTGACTTAATTGCTTTCACCTCTACTGTTTGACTAGACCTCACTATTTTCCAACAATTATGAATTTTATTTTTATGATTTATTATGACTAAAGACTTTATACCCTACTTCTGACTAAAGATATGCGCTTGTGAATAACGTACAAGGGTGGTAATTTTAATTTGCCATGTTTAAGATAACAAGTTAAACATGTAAAATGCAAATAAATAAAATAAAAATGATAAAGTTAAGCTACAATTTGGTTTAGAGGAATCTATTAAAGAAGAGTCCTCAACACAAGAAGATACTTGATGAGACTTCTCTCTCATAATATGTGAGATCAATATGTGTGAGACTCACACATTGTAAAAAAAATATTTTATAAAATAGTCTCATAAGATAAACTTTCCATTGATATCCCAAGAACAATCAACATTGATTTTAAACTTATAAGCATCACCACCATTTTCTTCCACTTGTCTCAAGGATTCCTACCACGAGATTGTTATTTACCTAGAAGGATTAGGCAATTCAATTGGCCATGTCCCCTACTTCCACAGTACTATCTTCTAAGCTTGATAAATTGTATTTGACATGTTGGTATTGACGTATTGTTATTGACCATATTACTGTTGTCGATCTTTTCAGGTTTACAATAAAAATCCACTTGCTGAATTAGTGATGAAGGCAGGGAGGATAACACGTTGTGGGCTTTGCACTTTGGTGCTTGGTGCGCTTGCGATTTGACGATGTTGGTATGCCCTTTAAATCCCATGATTTGACGATGTTGGTGTATGGGCGGCTTCTCCAATAGGGTTAGCAGCACCAATGACACGTTATTCTTCTTCATAAATGACGTGTTTTTTTATTCCTATCACTCCGTCTATTTCAACAAAGGATTTTATGTGAATATAGTTTTTCGTATTTTCTTGTATTTGGTTATATGATAAAAAATGGATTAGATGAAACATATTTTATAACTTTCTTATTCTGCGAAGCATAAGATAAAGTTGTTTTTCGCTAAAAATTTCTAGAAAATAACTCTATATCACTCAAAACTAAATAAAAGATGTTAAGAGATGATTTTCTAACTCATTTTAATGTTGCTACCAAACATTTAAAAAAAAAATGAAATAGATTTCTAGAAGAAACTTTTTGAAAAATGATTTATTTTTCAAAAAATATTAATATCAAAACAAACAGAGTGCAATATACAATATTTATACTCATAGAATGAATAAGATTTTAATAGGATTGTTATTGTTTGTGGTAGTGTTACTCCTCCATACTTTCTTATTTGAAAATTTTGATGTGAAAATATTTTGGTGGTTTATGTAAATGGGGAAGTTTTACACTAAATCTTTAAAGAATTTAATATCAATAATCTTCTATGTAATGATGGTTTTTCAATTAGAGCAATGTTACAGATACAAAATTTTCACAATATTTTTCAAAAAAAAAAACATTTGAATTGACAAATTTTTATTGCTTCTATTATTGAGTCATTGAGTGTATGGCACTGTTATGGCCCAGCCCACATTCTATAGGAGACCACGTTGAATGTGGTTGTTGGCAAGACACAGAAGTTTCTTGCTTTTTATTGGGTACAGGCTCTAAACATATAAAACACGCTAAAGAAGAAAATGGAGCTTAAGAAACATTTAGGCCATTCGGCCATTGTGTGAAGTCCGAGAGAAGTGAGTAAGAGAAACACATAGAGAGCTTTAGTGAGAGGGAAATCCGAAAATAAAGAGAAACACACTGAAGAAGTGAGTGAGAGTTAAAAAAGAGAAAATGAAGATTTTTTTTCTTTACTCAAGCTACATAAAAAGAAGATAAATTGGTGGTATTTTTTAAGGATTTTTGAGTACTGATACCATGTAGAGCATGGTTTTCAAATTCGGATTGTTCACAGAACCGAAGAATAGAGAGGTTCAAGATTTTTAAAGTTGAATCGAGATTTGATCGAGGTTGAATTGTGATGATGTCATAATTAATTTAGAAATTAATTAAACTAAAAATAAAGGTATATTAAATTTGTAAATATTAACAAAATTGACTAAAAATATTTGAAATAAAGTTGAAATAAATTTTCATGATAGTATAAGATTAATAGGAAATAATAAAACATAAATAAGCATAAAAAATTTAAAAAAAAAAAAAAAAACACTTGTATAATTATCCTTCAAGTAGAAATCATTTTGATTAAATAACAAATCACTTTTAGTGCCCTTAGATATTGAACAATAATTTATTGAACAGTACAATCTAGCATAGATATTAGATAGCTTATCTACTAAATATGCCAAAACAAAGATGAAATTACATGTAGAGACCAACAACGATGAATGTATGGACGTACCTTAGCAAAGCTAGTCATTAATCCAGTGTTAATAAAAATCATGAACATCAATAGATATTTATTATTATTATTATTATATATAATATAAGGTTGGAGTTGGGATTTATGTAGATGTTACCAAAATTAAATATATTTGGTTTGTAAAAAGGTTTTTATTTTGTACATTCGACATATTCAGCAAGTATTATAAGGCATGCATCTCGACAATGGCTTGTAATCTTGATGTTTATATAATGTAATGCCTAAGCAATAGATAGCTATGTTGTCTTTCAAAATAACATATCCACTTCCTTTTATTCTTTGTTTTGTTCTTTTTTTTTTAGTTACTATTATAAGGAAAGAATGTGATGTTAACTTTCAATGTCCAAATGTGTGGATCACTATCTTCTAGCAACAGCGTGCATGCCTTATCAAAGTTTTGTATATGTGCAACAAATTAAATTGCAACACCCTTTACTTCCAAAAATTCTTGAAACAAGAATCAAGAATGGATTTTTTTTCAAAGAAAGCAAGTCACATATTGTAAATGATAGGGCTAGTGTTGAGAATAAGGAAAACAAATTGTTAGATCCTTTAAGAATTAACATCGGATTTTCTTCTTACAAAATAGTAATCTCATCGAAGGGATCCAATTGAGCCAACCAAAAGCTTATGAACAGGATTCAACATATGTTTATTGTGTCAAAATCTTGGCTCTTACAAGACTATAAAATCCAAGCAAACTAACTTATGTTTTAGCTATAATGGGCTTCAATACCTAACTACCTATTACTTAAGAGTCATATAGCTCAATTAGTACATTTTAGTGTTTCC
Source organism: Quercus suber (assembly GCF_002906115.3). Classification (NCBI taxonomy): domain Eukaryota; kingdom Viridiplantae; phylum Streptophyta; class Magnoliopsida; order Fagales; family Fagaceae; genus Quercus; species Quercus suber. The sequence goes on from NW_027069536.1 coordinate 717,516, forward strand.
AACAGAGACATTAAAGTACAAATCCTGAATCATTTTTCCTTTTGGACTTTGCAGCATTCCACATCCTCTTCTGCGATACCAGTTGCCCGTTATACATGAAAGATTAAACCTCTTTGGTACCACGGCATTTTGCACATTTTTAACATCCCCTTTCTCAATATATACTTTGGTCAAATAATACAAAATTAACTTTTATAAGGAAAAAATTAATAATAATAATAATAATAATAATAATACAAATTTACTGGACAAAAGCATTAACTTTTCATGCTGCTCCAGAATAATCTCCCTTTAACATATATCCACACTAGTTTTCTCACAAAGGTGGGAGATCTTTCACACAAAGCATGGGATCTGACAATAAACTATGACTAATTGGCTTCAACCCTCTCCTAACCCAGCGATTGACAAGGGATGTTTCAAATTTCCTCACCTGCAATTAGGATCGAAATGTATTAGATAGAAGTAAAAGAAACCATCTCATCAACTAGTTCTATATATCAAGCGTCAAAATCATCTCATTAACATTTTCACTTTGTTTTCTGTGACAATGGAAGGCATATACCATTCTTCAGAACATGGGACAGAGAACAATAAATAAAATCATCACAAAAAATTGCATCCTTCGCCACTGGTTCAACAATAGAGCGCATGATTTCATTTAATGAAATCCTAAAGATGTTAGTTAAAATTGCACACCTCAGGAGCTCAAATCTATTGCATTTTTAAGGAACTTACACAGCAAAATGTATTAAGATAATATTAGCCAAAACCAAATAGAAGTCTCTCATCTACCAATGAACACCTCCTCCCCTTGCAAGTGTAAGTTGGAGGATGAGATTGTAAGTTAAAGACCCAACAAGTGCATGTGTAATTACAAATTAAAAAGTAAATCAACGTCCCTCATCTTTAAACAGAATGAAATGGAATGATCTCACATTTATCTACCCTCCCCACTTATTTTTTATCTCTATTCACTATTCCTACACATGTGGCAAACAAAATTGAGAAGTTGCAAAGGGACTTCCTGTGGGGAGACCCTAAGACACATCTATTGGGTTGGGATAAGGTGTGTATGCCTATTGCTAATGGCGGTTTGGGTATTAGGAAATTGACCACTTTCAATAAAGCTTTACTAGGAAAGTGGCTTTGGCGTTTTGAGACCGAGGAGAATAGGCTTTGGAGGAGGGTGATGGCTTTGAAGTTTGGGGAAGAATTTGGAGGGGGGGTGTGGTGGACCTCTAAGTTGGGAAGGGGTGGTCATGGTTGTGGTTTATGGAGAAGTATCTAGATGGGCGGGGGAGTTTTTAACAGCAATGTTCAGTATAAGGTTGGGGTGGGGGATAGAGTGAAACTATGAAAAGACAAGTGGTGTGGAGATCTTCCTCTCCAACTGGCTTTTCCAATATTGTATAATTTTATTGCAAATAGAGAGGCTTCTGTAGAGTCATCTTTGATAGGCCAAGGGGCAGGGGTTAGGAGAACTTGGGATGTTCGTTTCAATCGGGGTCCTAATGATTGGGAGGCAGATGTGTTGGACGAGTTCTTTCAATTCTTGGCATCCAATGTACCCTAAGGGAAAGATGGTGATCGTTTGAAATGGAAGTTGACAAAAAATGGGGACTTTACTATCTGTTCATATTATCATAAGTTACATGGCTCTTCCTCTATGATTTTTCCTTGGAAATGTATTTGGAAGGTTAAGGCACCCTGACGTGTCTCTTTCTTTGTTTGGATAGTTGCATGGGATAGGATCCCCATGGGAGATAACTTGCGGCTTAGGGGCTTTGACTTCGTTGACTGGTGCATTATGTGTCGTTGCTGTGGTGAGACAGTGGATCATTTGTTGTTACATTGTGGGAAGGCTTATTGGTTGTGGTGCTTTGTCTTTAGGAGTTTTGGGATTTCATGGGTTCCCTCATGCACGGTGTCAGACTTTCTATTTAGTTGGTGGAATTGGCTGGGGAAGAATGCATCTTACATTTGGAATTTAGTTCCGCTATGTTTGATGTGGTGTATTTAGAGGGAACGAAACCGGAGGACGTTTGAGGATTTGGATAGATTCGAGGACCAAATACTTGCTCTCTTTTCTGGTTCCCTTTTTGGATCATTTGTTGTTACATTGAGGGAAGGCTTATCAGCTGTAGTGCTTTGTTTTTAGGAGTTTCGGGATTTCATGGGTTCCCTCATGCACGATGTCAGACTTTCTATTTAGTTGGTGGAATTGGTTGGGGAAGAATGCATCTTACATTTGGAACTTAGTTCTGCTATGTTTGATGTGGTGTATTTGGAGAGAACGCAACCAGAGGACGTTTGAGGATTTGGATAGATTTGAGGACCAAATGCTTGCCCTCTTTTCTGGTTCCCTTTTTTATTGGGCTAGGGCTTGGGGACTCACATCTAGTGACTCTCTTCCTCTATTCCTTAACTCTCTTTCTTTGTAATTAATGTCTTTTTTGTTTTTTGTTTTCTGCTGTTCCTTCTCTTTTGTACTTTTGATATGCTGATGCTTATTTGCATCTAGCAGTTTTCTTGAACATACTTTTTCTTACCTATCAAAAAAAAAATCTATATAGCAATATCTTTCTCCTCGCACTACCTACTCCACGTCAACCAACTTCCTTAGGTTCAAGTTGTCTCTAATCTCATTCCTACCTCAAATCATGATAAGTATGATAATGTAAAAACTCCTACTGCCCTTCATAAGGGAGTTAGTTCTTGCACACAATATCTCATATCAAATTACATTTCTTCTCAAAATCTTTTACCTATATATCATTCCTTTGTGTCTCAATAATCTTCTATTTCTATTCATCACAACATGCATGATGCAGGACAAAACCAAAACAAATGGACCAACAAATTGAAGATAAAAAATAATAGCAAGTGCCTCGTAGCTCAATGGCATGGTCTAGCATGTCCAACAGAGATGTCCGGGATTCAAATCCCTCTTCCCCCACTTAAATAATATATATATATATATATATAATTTTAAAAAATACAAAACAAATTTAATGTGTGGAATTAATCTTACAAAAGACACATCCTTATCTTGATCCACAAGAAGTACCATTGTATCAATCCTTTCCACTTAATCAACCTTTTTAACTTCATGCACCATAGAGGAGGTGGATCAATAGATGCATTAAAGTCACTTTTCACTTTTTTTTTGATAGGTAATAACAAACTTTATTGATAATAAAAGTACAATGAATTTACGATAGCAAACTCATTGCACTGAAAAGAATAAAAGTCACTTTTCACAATAGGTGTACCCTCTTATTTGTTGCTCAGTAGTTGAACTTTCTCCCTATCAGGTAATGTGAAATCTTGCTTATCAACGGTAAGCTAAATATTTGACTCTTCAACAGGCCAAATTAAATCTACTACACATGGTTCAAATATTTCACTTGTTGTTTAGGGTCTACAATATGTTCTTCTGCAAAAACATTTAAGCAACATATGCTGACACTTGTATTTCTCTATCAACACAAGGTTTTGGTGGTTCAATGTTATCATCTCCAGTATGTAAAGCTTTACCTTCAAGGTTACTAAGCAACCTTTGGATAGAATACTCCATGGATCCTAGTCGGGCATCCGAGGCATCAAACCTAGAGTCCAACTTCTCAATTTATGTTGACAGGATCTGGACAGTCATTGGAACTTCAACAGATTGTGCCATTGGAGACTATGCAGATTTGGTAGGGTCTATTACTTATAAAAGGCCTACCTTAGAGGATTGTACCTTTGTGAGGAAATTTAGTCACTTGGATATGTAAGAAACAGGCAGCTGTAGCCAGCTCCAGTGCAAAGGCCAAATTTTGTGCAATGACTCATGGTATTTGTAACTCTGGATGAACAAGATGTTGAAAGAGCTGGGGTTTAACACACAGGAACCTATGCAATTATATTGTGGTAACAAGGCAACTATTAATGTTTCTCACAATCTTGTACAATATTATTGGACTACACACGTTGAAATTGATTGACATTTCATTAAGGAGAAGCTAGATGGTGGCATTATTTGTACTCCAACTTTGAAGACCAGAGAGCAACTTGCAGATCATAAGCAAAAGAGTCTCATGTAGAGTTTTTAATACTATTTTAAGCAAGCTGAGCATGTTCAATATCTTCAACTCAACTCAAGGGGGGTGTTAGAATACATATTACATAGTATAGACACTATCTATGTTTGTAATTTTTTCCCCTTGTTGTGAGGGCATACTTGTAATTTATATATTATTATCTGATTATAATAAAAACTTCTCCTGTGTCCATGCTTTGTGTAATATATTTGTTCACAACCAATCTCAAGCCTGAGAAAAGAACAATTGCAATAGGCCAACAGCAAGCATAAAATTTAGTCACTTTATTATGAATGGAGTTTGACTTCAAATAGAATAGAATGGAGGAAATACATGAAGCCAACCCTGACTAATTTGTTGAGGATCAATAGCCAACCCCAAAAATTTGGGATTAAGGCTTGCTGTTGTTATTGTATCTAAGTATAATAAAATTGGTGTTAAGGTAAACAAATTAACCTAACAAACCAATTTTTCTCCAAAATTGAACCTAAAATGGAATGAATTCACTCTAAATCGGAAGGAAATCTCTCTCTCTCTCTCTCTTTTTATGTAACAGAATTTTATTGATGCAAAGAAACTACCTACATATCTTTCTAAGTTCATGTTCTTGATTCACATGATTTATGATACAAACATGCCAATGCATTACACATGCAGGGCGATTTCTCCAACACATTAAATCAGTTTCTTATGGTCCCATAATTGCTCCTATGGTTTGCCAATGGCCTTTCAACCAAAAAACATGTCCTGAGTAAGTATTTGCTCAACTTTCTACACGCTGAAAAAAATCCAAGCATTGTGAAGAAGACCCTCAAGCTAAGAATACCTCACTCTAAAAGATTGTATAAACCACTGAACCAGAATTCTGTACTGCTATTTCTCCTTCATGGTCAATATCTTCTTACTTTTTATTTCTGGTAAGTCACAAAATTTATTCATCAGAAATATATATCCCTTGTACACAAGGTGTATACCACGGATATATCAAGCTTCAGATCAAAGAGTACAATGATCAAGCATATCTAATATGGTGGAAAAGGAAAAGCAGTCTAAATCTAGCAACCACTCATACAATGATTTAAAGAACAATTTCAGATTCAAACTAGTCCGTTCACATCGCTGAAAGTGACAATTATTCCTCTCCTACCAAAGACACCACATTAAACAATGTGGAACCACCAGCTAAATTTCTATATTCCAATTTGTCCAAATCACCCTTGCCAACAAGCCTACAATATCTTTTGTACTTTTTAAGTGAACAACCAAATTCATGTATTACTTTTCATGTAAAATGCCATTTTAAAACCTTTTTTTTTAAATAAGTATTTTAAAATCACATTTTGTATAGTATATTTGAAAAGGGAACAAAGAACAAGGCCGTTAATAATGTTTTATTTCTTTTTCTTTTGCCCTGGCAATGTGGGGGTGGGGGAAGAGGGGTCCCATACACAATATCTGTTAATGGCCGGTCACCAACCTGCCACAAATATAATTATGATACAAATATTTTTACAACAAAAATTTACAACAAAAATTAAAACCATATATTCAAGCCTTTCAGAGAATTCTTATCTACCATGATAAGTTGCGAGGATTTACAACCAAAGTGCTTCTCAATTTCTTCAGCCGTTCCAGCAGGTTTCTTCACCCTAGAGCATAACATATAGAACATGAAATCAATGCTATATAAACTTGGCACCTTTCACATAAATTAATCGTGACTTAACATCTACAGGCCACATTAACTAAGTAAATTCAGCAAGTAATAAGCAGGGAACTAAAGTTTTAAGGCTAAAAATACGCCTAATGTTTTGACTTGGAGTTGCTACTATTTTGCGCAATTAGCACAGCATTTTATAAAGCTATAGAATGTGGTCACTGTATAACATTTTTGCAAAATTTAAACTTAACAAAAAGAAAGAAACACTCACTATGCCTTATTACTTTAATTCCAATAGCCCCTTCGAGTGCCCTAGCTTTTGAACCATCAAGGTCATATTCACACAGCCCTAAAACCATAACAACAAGAACATAAGACAACACACTGACAAAAACAACACCACCAACAATAAAATAAGCAAAAAATTTGCAAATGGGTCATGCCCAAATTACCAGCAGAGTTGCTGAACACGGCAATATCCGGGCCAAATACTGATTTACACCGCTCCAGAGACGAACCAAGAGGCCCCCACAAAGTCAATGAGTAAGGTACAGTGATAGTATTATCCTTATCAAACACAACACCCCTAAAACCCTTCCTATGCAGCTCAGCCCAATCAATGTACCTTATATCGGGCACCGCCACGTGCGGCAAAGCCAGGTGATGGTCCTTTACCACAACCATAGTTGAACTAGCAATACCTTCGAAGTTAATTCTCTGGCCCATCGCTGCTTTTAATTCTGCCCACCACATGTTCGTGAAAATTCCCCAGACCTTTTTGGTCTCTTTATCTCTGTAGTTCTCTTCTTTTCCTTGGTTTTGGGTATCTGGGTTTTGGTTATTTCCCTCGTCAGTGGCAATGCAAGAGTAAAATTGTGGAAAGAGTGAAGAGTTGAGATCTGGGTCAGGGTCAGGGTTGTTATTAGTATTTTGCAGTGGTTTGGTGGCAGTGGTTGTTGGAATTAGAGTGAGGGCAGTGATGTGTTGGTTATTTGAGAGGGAGAGGTAAGTGGGTTTTGGTCTCTTGAGATGGAGAGGTTGGAAGTGTAAATACTGGTTTGGAATAATGGGGTAACAGCAGTTGGGGAGTGGAGCAAAGGAGGTTGCCTGCATTTTCTGTTTTTGTTTTTTTTTTTTTTTTTTTTTAATATTGTCTAATTATTACTAGTAAGCAAGTAGTAAGTCTTTTATTAGCCAAAAAAAAAAAAAGTAGTAAGTCTTTTTTTTTATTATTATTATTATTAATTTTTAGGGGTAAAGAAGTGCATTGCTAATTTTGGTACCACCGACCTTTTGGGAGTTCTATTGAATACTGATGGGCTTATCTCTTAAAAAAAAAATTAAAAAAACCCGGGTGTGGATGTGTGGGCCAGTTAGCCCAGCCCAGGCCTGCCCATCCACCCTTGATTGAGGAAGCCCATCAGTAATTTTTTTTTTTTTTTTTTCGTTTTCTGTGTTTTTGTTTGGCGTGAATTTTTTCTTTCGATTTTTTTTTTTCTCAGTTAAGGTTTGGCTCTAGACTCTAGCCTCCAAGCACCGAAAAGAAAAAAATAAAATGAATACTATTGTTTATAATTATATGACCGTATATATTTTATCTTTTTATTGGTGAGTGGCTTCAAACATATTTTGAGTTAAACTCTTTCCTTTTTTTTCTCCTCTTCTTTTTAGCAATTGCTATTGTATGTTTAGAGATGAAATTTTTCTTTTTATGTTAAACAGGATAGCATTGCCTTTTTTCCTCTAAAAAAAAAAAAGGATAACATTGCCTTAATAAAAAGGAAATACTCCAAGAGTTTTTCTTTTCTTTTCTTTTTTTAATCTCTAATAGTAGTTTTTTTTTTTAATGTTTTTAATGGATATTTAAGGTTAAAATATTTCAAATGTGAAATGCCCCCCTCCCTATTATAAGTTTATAATTATCAAAATAAAAATGAAATACTCCATAATAATTATAGAGCAATGTCTATTGCACATAACGTACACATGTTTCAATTTTTAAACTAAAATCGTGACTTCAAATTACAATTTTTATTCACAATTGAAACGTGTGTACGTAAATCACGATTTCAATTCAAAAGATAAATTGTATATACTATGTGTTCATTGTACACTAATAATTACCCATATAATTTATGAAAGAAAATAAAACAACAATAATATGAAAAATATCTCCCCCACCATAATAACAAACTAGCCTCATCACATGCGCTTCGCGCGTGCAATTGGGATTTTTTTTTAATAATGTCATAATTTTTCATTCATTCCAATTTGAGGTTTACACATTTTCTTATTAATATTACGCATTTAAAACTACTAATACAACCAAGAGTGTCATAAGGCTAACTTTAAGAAATGAACAAATATTACATGTTTATTTTGTAGCAAAAAAAACTTGGAGAGTGGCCCTATTTTTTAGGCAATATTTTTGTAGAAATTAGAGTTGTATTTTTACTAGATTGTTTTTAATTTTGTCTCTACTTAAATATAGGGGTGTAGAAGCATTTTTTTAACCAAAAAAAATGAGGATTCCAAAAAAGGAAAAGCCTCTTAAATAGTAGTATAGACACCATCAAGAGTAATTCTATAATTGCATGTTGACTATTATGAGCCTTTTTAGTAATGTTGTTCTAATAACGTTGTTTAAGTGTTGTGAAAATACGTGTGGATAAAAAAGTGTTATAGAAATACATTTGTTGTTTAAACAATGAAAACTTTATTTAAACAACACAACCTAATAGGCCTTATATTTTTGTTGGTTAACGCAGCATTTGCAAGTAAGATTTTTAGTTTAAACTTTAAATTAAAACAAATAATATATAAAAGCTTAATAATTCAAAATATTTACTAAAAAAATACAAAATCTAACCACATATTTGAGAACCACATAACATTTCATTTGTATAATAATTTAACACTACAAAAATGTGGGTCCCCCGGCCACCTGTTATAAGAAGATGATTTTATAAGACCGTTTCATTTCATGAGAATTATACCTAGTAATTGGTGTACTTGAGATGCATTTCCTCTAGCTCCCGAAAAAGACATCATATGTACTGGATTAAAAGGATCAGTCATCCTAAAATTAGAATTTATTTCTTGTCGCAAATATTCACTTGTAGCATACCATATCTCAATGGATTGTCGTAATTTTTCTACTGCGTGTACATTTCCATAATAATGGTGTTTTTCCAAAACCATTACTATTAGAATTGTAGATTTGGGGGCAAATAATTAATTTACTGAAATTGGTTTCTACTCAAACAATAAATGATCCTTTCTTCTTTCGTAGTACCTAAGTGGGTATCAATTATCAAACCAACCCGAAATTTGAAATTTCCTCGAGTCATGGGTCGAAGCTTCAATATCTTCCTCCATGGTCAAGCACACTCACCAACACCAAGGATTTTCAATTTCCAGAAACTCTTGGCTCTGATCATGAACTGAGTGTGGATCCAACACTACGTACCCTGCACACTGGTTGTTCCTTGTTAGTGATGCTTGAGAACGGATCTCATGAATTAAACTATTTAGTAATTCAAAAGTGATTATAAACCAAATTCTTTTAAACTGGGATGTGTAAAGGCCAAAATTAATCTCAAACATCAAATATGCCACAAAACAATATCATTTTTATGAGAAGTAATTGTTTGTATTAAATAGTCAAATGAAAGATGCATTTGGAACATGCAATTATTTAGTGCTTTTGGAGTATAATAAATGCGTACTCTATACTTTTCATATGAACAATAAATCTCACTATAAATTTAATTGGTGAAACTTGGTATATATTATGTTGAGAAGAGAAAGCACGTATTTATTATACTCCCGAAACATTGAATAATTACTCATCCTGTATGCATATAATCCCACAAATCTCACAAATAGCAAATCTCACAAATTTTGCCCTTAGAATAATTTGAATTTTAAACCTATTCAAGAAGAAAATGTACCAGTAAACTACAATTTATTACTTTATCCATTTCGTTCTGTCAATGTCTAATTAATAGTAAGTTCTTAAAATTTTGTCTAGTTTTAAAAATAAAAACTAGAAGCTTTCAAAAATATTTATAAAATAAATAAACAGTTTTGAAGTCACGATTTGGTAGGGAGTTTTTTATTTTAATTTTGAAAAACTAAGTAGCCAAGAATCAAACTGTAAATAAAAGAATTATAGGATAAAACAATTCTAATTAGTTTAATTGATAAAGTTTATTTCAATTGAATAAGAGATCTAAATTCGAATCATGCTTACACCAAAAAATGAAATCCACCAATTTAATGCCTAAAGTTTCAATCTTTATCATATCTAAGCAAATTGTACATTGTTTTCAATTATTTCAAAAATAAGTTTAAAACATATTAACTATTGAGAGTGACTATGACTAGTTATTTGTCACTTTTACATGTGCCCAGGGTCCTTTTTTTTTTTTTTTCACCAACCACAATCAGCCATATGAAGAGTTGTTGCAAAAGTTATCACATCAGTTTTTTATTTAAAATTTAATACATCTTACCACACCTAATAACACGACATTAGCCTTTTACATAAAACTTGAAACATGGTGTTTATTAAGATGTTATCTTATGTGATCAAATGCATCTACGTTTTAGTATGATGATATGACATGTCCTTATTAGAGATTGTGAACCGAAAGGTTTACACCAAGTCCTTGTTGAATTTAATCTCTTTATGTTTGGATTAGTTAATCAAAGATGTCATAGAAATCATACTTGCGGAAATATAAATGAGTAATATATAAAGATTTGGTTTTTTTTTTTTTTTTTTTTTAAACTCTTGTGTATGGTATAAAGATTTGATTTTGACATATGAAATGTGGGATTGTTGTTGTTTGGATTGGGTTAAAGTATTGAGGGAATGAAATTAGAAATTAGTTCTTATGTTGTTGTTGCATGAAATACACAGCATGGGTAGCTGAGAGCTTATGTTATTGTTGCATGAAATTTCTGCAGTTAAGTTAATGAGGGAAAGTTCATTAGTAGTGAACTTTGTTTGTAAATTAACTTATACTGATATCAATAAGGTTTCAACCTTTATTCACCCACACCCACNGGGAGGGGGGGGGGGGGGGGGGTGTGGTGTAGTAACAATAATGTTTAGTATTAAGGAGGAAAAAAACTACCATCAAAATAGTCATCACAAAAATTTTTGCTTGAAGTCTGTCATGTGATTTGTGAAGCTGTGGAGTAGGATCAACCTCAGACATTTTGAAGGTAATTCATTTAGTGAAAACAGAACACCAAACACAAAAGGATGCAATACATATACTTAACAAAAATAGGATGAAACGAAAGTGAAAGTAAATATGTCCGAATGGTTTTCTAATACTCCCTTTATTGAGGAAAAACAATATAAACAGGAAATAAATGCTGAAGGCCAGGAAGCATAGAAGCCATCAAGCAAAGAAAATGGCAGTATCATTTACCACTCTTTTTGAAGCACAATTGAATGTGTATTCTGTTTGAGTATATGATTTCCTACTTTCGTGTTCTTCTCATCTCTTTCTTCTACTTCTCTCATCCTCTATTCCCATTTAATTCTCTGCACTCTCCAATTGTTCCAAAATATCTAGTTCCTTTATTTTTAAAACTTGAAAATCCAATTTTGATACCCTAAAACATCTCTCCACCTCCAAGGCAACTCTCAAACAAACAGTCCTAATTGGTTTCAACACAAAATTTTAAAATACCTATTTCTAATTCCAATGACCTATCTAACTGCTATCTTCCATTTGCGAGAGAGCATAAAATCAAAATTCCAAGGCTGCCCTGCAGTACAGGGAGACGGAACTCTGATAAGTCTATTAAACAGTCAAGTGGAAATTAATTACTAAGAAAAAGAGTTTTGTAAAGGAATGTGGCCAAGGACACTGCAAACTCAAGAATTACCGACATGCTGATACCAAAGACAATGAAAGAAATCAGGGTTTTCTAGAGCAGGATAGAATGGGGTTTCTAGAGCAGGATAGAATAAATCCGCAGGCTCCCTCCCATCTTACACTCATCTGTGAGGCAATGTATCGAGCTGTCAAGACTCAGTTGAGCATATCTCAAGAATGACACTACATTCCAACTTTACATCCCATAAACTTTATTTTTCAAGAATGTCATAGCAATTGCCTTCAGTGCAACAAAGAGGAAATGAAACTATAAAAATAACCAACCTGCCTAACAATGAATGGCTCCTCAGCAAGACTTAAAGGTCCAGTCAAAATAGTCAGAAATCCATTTCTATTCCCATACACAATATCTGTTAATGGCCGGTCACCAACCTGCCACAAATATAATTATGATACAAATATTTTTACAACAAAAATTTACAACAAAAATTAAAACCATATATTCAAGCCTTTCAGAGAATTCTTATCTACCATGATAAGTTGCGAGGATTTACAACCAAAGTGCTTCTCAATTTCTTCAGCCGTTCCAGCAGGTTTCTTCACCCTAGAGCATAACATATAGAACATGAAATCAATGCTATATAAACTTGGCACCTTTCACATAAATTAATCGTGACTTAACATCTACAGGCCACATTAACTAAGTAAATTCAGCAAGTAATAAGCAGGGAACTAAAGTTTTAAGGCTAAAAATACGCCTAATGTTTTGACTTGGAGTTGCTACTATTTTGCGCAATTAGCACAGCATTTTATAAAGCTATAGAATGTGGTCACTGTATAACATTTTTGCAAAATTTAAACTTAACAAAAAGAAAGAAACACTCACTATGCCTTATTACTTTAATTCCAATAGCCCCTTCGAGTGCCCTAGCTTTTGAACCATCAAGGTCATATTCACACAGCCCTAAAACCATAACAACAAGAACATAAGACAACACACTGACAAAAACAACACCACCAACAATAAAATAAGCAAAAAATTTGCAAATGGGTCATGCCCAAATTACCAGCAGAGTTGCTGAACACGGCAATATCCGGGCCAAATACTGATTTACACCGCTCCAGAGACGAACCAAGAGGCCCCCACAAAGTCAATGAGTAAGGTACAGTGATAGTATTATCCTTATCAAACACAACACCCCTAAAACCCTTCCTATGCAGCTCAGCCCAATCAATGTACCTTATATCGGGCACCGCCACGTGCGGCAAAGCCAGGTGATGGTCCTTTACCACAACCATAGTTGAACTAGCAATACCTTCGAAGTTAATTCTCTGGCCCATCGCTGCTTTTAATTCTGCCCACCACATGTTCGTGAAAATTCCCCAGACCTTTTTGGTCTCTTTATCTCTGTAGTTCTCTTCTTTTCCTTGGTTTTGGGTATCTGGGTTTTGGTTATTTCCCTCGTCAGTGGCAATGCAAGAGTAAAATTGTGGAAAGAGTGAAGAGTTGAGATCTGGGTCAGGGTCAGGGTTGTTATTAGTATTTTGCAGTGGTTTGGTGGCAGTGGTTGTTGGAATTAGAGTGAGGGCAGTGATGTGTTGGTTATTTGAGAGGGAGAGGTAAGTGGGTTTTGGTCTCTTGAGATGGAGAGGTTGGAAGTGTAAATACTGGTTTGGAATAATGGGGTAACAGCAGTTGGGGAGTGGAGCAAAGGAGGTTGCCTGCATTTTCTGTTTTTGTTTTTTTTTTTTTTTTTTTTTAATATTGTCTAATTATTACTAGTAAGCAAGTAGTAAGTCTTTTATTAGCCAAAAAAAAAAAAAGTAGTAAGTCTTTTTTTTATTATTATTATTATTAATTTTTAGGGGTAAAGAAGTGCATTGCTAATTTTGGTACCACCGACCTTTTGGGAGTTCTATTGAATACTGATGGGCTTATCTCTTAAAAAAAAAATTAAAAAAACCCGGGTGTGGATGTGTGGGCCAGTTAGCCCAGCCCAGGCCTGCCCATCCACCCTTGATTGAGGAAGCCCATCAGTAATTTTTTTTTTTTTTTTTTCGTTTTCTGTGTTTTTGTTTGGCGTGAATTTTTTCTTTCGATTTTTTTTTTTCAGTTAAGGTTTGGCTCTAGACTCTAGCCTCCAAGCACCGAAAAGAAAAAAATAAAATGAATACTATTGTTTATAATTATATGACCGTATATATTTTATCTTTTTATTGGTGAGTGGCTTCAAACATATTTTGAGTTAAACTCTTTCCTTTTTTTTCTCCTCTTCTTTTTAGCAATTGCTATTGTATGTTTAGAGATGAAATTTTTCTTTTTATGTTAAACAGGATAGCATTGCCTTTTTTCCTCTAAAAAAAAAAAAGGATAACATTGCCTTAATAAAAAGGAAATACTCCAAGAGTTTTTCTTTTCTTTTCTTTTTTTAATCTCTAATAGTAGTTTTTTTTTTTAATGTTTTTAATGGATATTTAAGGTTAAAATATTTCAAATGTGAAATGCCCCCCTCCCTATTATAAGTTTATAATTATCAAAATAAAAATGAAATACTCCATAATAATTATAGAGCAATGTCTATTGCACATAACGTACACATGTTTCAATTTTTAAACTAAAATCGTGACTTCAAATTACAATTTTTATTCACAATTGAAACGTGTGTACGTAAATCACGATTTCAATTCAAAAGATAAATTGTATATACTATGTGTTCATTGTACACTAATAATTACCCATATAATTTATGAAAGAAAATAAAACAACAATAATATGAAAAATATCTCCCCCACCATAATAACAAACTAGCCTCATCACATGCGCTTCGCGCGTGCAATTGGGATTTTTTTTTAATAATGTCATAATTTTTCATTCATTCCAATTTGAGGTTTACACATTTTCTTATTAATATTACGCATTTAAAACTACTAATACAACCAAGAGTGTCATAAGGCTAACTTTAAGAAATGAACAAATATTACATGTTTATTTTGTAGCAAAAAAAACTTGGAGAGTGGCCCTATTTTTTAGGCAATATTTTTGTAGAAATTAGAGTTGTATTTTTACTAGATTGTTTTTAATTTTGTCTCTACTTAAATATAGGGGTGTAGAAGCATTTTTTTAACCAAAAAAAATGAGGATTCCAAAAAAGGAAAAGCCTCTTAAATAGTAGTATAGACACCATCAAGAGTAATTCTATAATTGCATGTTGACTATTATGAGCCTTTTTAGTAATGTTGTTCTAATAACGTTGTTTAAGTGTTGTGAAAATACGTGTGGATAAAAAAGTGTTATAGAAATACATTTGTTGTTTAAACAATGAAAACTTTATTTAAACAACACAACCTAATAGGCCTTATATTTTTGTTGGTTAACGCAGCATTTGCAAGTAAGATTTTTAGTTTAAACTTTAAATTAAAACAAATAATATATAAAAGCTTAATAATTCAAAATATTTACTAAAAAAATACAAAATCTAACCACATATTTGAGAACCACATAACATTTCATTTGTATAATAATTTAACACTACAAAAATGTGGGTCCCCCGGCCACCTGTTATAAGAAGATGATTTTATAAGACCGTTTCATTTCATGAGAATTATACCTAGTAATTGGTGTACTTGAGATGCATTTCCTCTAGCTCCCGAAAAAGACATCATATGTACTGGATTAAAAGGATCAGTCATCCTAAAATTAGAATTTATTTCTTGTCGCAAATATTCACTTGTAGCATACCATATCTCAATGGATTGTCGTAATTTTTCTACTGCGTGTACATTTCCATAATAATGGTGTTTTTCCAAAACCATTACTATTAGAATTGTAGATTTGGGGGCAAATAATTAATTTACTGAAATTGGTTTCTACTCAAACAATAAATGATCCTTTCTTCTTTCGTAGTACCTAAGTGGGTATCAATTATCAAACCAACCCGAAATTTGAAATTTCCTCGAGTCATGGGTCGAAGCTTCAATATCTTCCTCCATGGTCAAGCACACTCACCAACACCAAGGATTTTCAATTTCCAGAAACTCTTGGCTCTGATCATGAACTGAGTGTGGATCCAACACTACGTACCCTGCACACTGGTTGTTCCTTGTTAGTGATGCTTGAGAACGGATCTCATGAATTAAACTATTTAGTAATTCAAAAGTGATTATAAACCAAATTCTTTTAAACTGGGATGTGTAAAGGCCAAAATTAATCTCAAACATCAAATATGCCACAAAACAATATCATTTTTATGAGAAGTAATTGTTTGTATTAAATAGTCAAATGAAAGATGCATTTGGAACATGCAATTATTTAGTGCTTTTGGAGTATAATAAATGCGTACTCTATACTTTTCATATGAACAATAAATCTCACTATAAATTTAATTGGTGAAACTTTTCAACCTTTATTCACCCACACCCACACCCCCCCCCCCCCAAAAAAAAAGTTTCTTATCAAATTCATTCCTGCATAGTTATAATCCAAATAGTTCTCATCAAACTAGAATTTATTCTTATCAAATTAGTTATGATCTGTGCACCTTAAGAATTATTTCATACATATGTCTTACCTGTATAGTTCTTATCAAACTAGATCCAACACCATGTTTATAGTACTGGAGTTTTTGTTTACTTGGTAAACATCGTTTCTTTTTTAGATAAAATATATTTAAAAAAATTGATAAATAGAACTCTTAACAAATTCATTTTAAGTATTTTGTTAGGGATAACAATGGATGCCTCAATGAAAGTACTTGTTCCTCTTAATATGTCCATAGAATTTACACCATTAAAAGAGATGGAGGTCAAATGAGAGTGCATTTTATTTTTATAATGAATACAGAAGAAAGACGTGCGAGAAAAGAGTATGCAAACAAATGTAAAAAAACCGGAATAGTTACTTAAAGAGATTTTTGTGCACCAAGGAAGGAATTCAAGACATAGACAAGCGTCAAGTGAGATAATAACATAAATAAAACTCATGCATAAACAAGAAGTGGTTGTGAAATGCATTTGGCATGGTCACAGCCCAAGGCCTAGTCCTAAGCTCCCACTACCACATAATGGATCATACAATATATGTCCTATTTAGAGGTAGAGGTTTAAGGATTTGAAAAACTCTTATGGGTAATCAATATAACAAGTGTCACAATATCCAAGATGTGTGTCAAACGCAACACTTAAGTTTCTTCTTGATGTAGCCTATGTGTTATATATGATGTTTCTTGTTTTGAATTCAAGTTCAGAACACCGTGATCCTTGCCCAAAATCAAGCTTCCACAATCACTTGTGCTAGGATGAAGATTGTAATAAAAAATGTTCATATCTAGTTGCCTTGATCGAATTCTTATGTTTCTTTTCCTAGAAATGAAAGACTAATGGCTATTCTGATAGAAGGTATCATTGCTAATAGTGGTCGACCAGCAAGCATTCAGGCCCTTGAAGGCACCTTTGTGATCAGCAAGCAACCTGGCCCGCCGGTAAGCCTTGAGGGAACACCAATAAAGATGAACTTAATTAGATCATTCATTAACATTCAAATTTAGAGACGAACCTATTAAAGTTTCGGTTGCTTTTTCCAAACTAATGTATCAATTTTTTTAAACCCAAAACATAAAAGATAATAAAGATTTTTATTTTTTGAGAAAATTTGATATTTGCAAGAGGGAGCTGGAAAGATTTAAACTCTAAATGTCTTTAATAAAAACATTAAAAGATACTAACGAAACTGATATTTATTTATTATTAGTTTTTAGATTTAACTTCAATCATTTTCATTATGATATTAATTAATTTGTAAGTCTTTTATAGTAAAATTGATAGTAATGTTAGCATTTTTTTTTTTAAATTATTTTTTTTAATTTCCTATGTTGCTTCCTCATGCCTCATTTAAATTTGAGAGCAATGTATTTCCTTCTCCCCCCACTTATGTCATATTCAGAATCCCAAATGAATTGAGTTCACAATTTCACATCGCCATAAGGGCTGTAATGCCAGTAAGGCTAGCAACAACTCACCATAGACTAACAACCTGGATTTCTAGTTCGAGTTCTTGTCTTTTTCTTTTTCTTTTTCTTTTTCTTTTTTTTTTTAAGAAATTGATTTGTAGTTAGAGTTAACAGCGTCCTAATTCAAGGACAACCTATTTAAAGACATTATATATAACTAGGAACAAGAATATCCATTCCATTGTTTACTAATTTTATCAACCACACAAAACCATATCTCACCAGTTTTGAGCTTTGATTTTTTCCAGCTATAATATTCAAAGGCTATCTATTCCAAGGGCAACCATATACATACACATATATATATAGGCTGCATAACTCAAATTTCTACCATCAAACAACCTCACATTTCTCTTTAAGCAAAAATCTCTTCCTTTTTACAGCTCTATGTGAAAATAGAGAAAATGTCTTCCTCTTCCCAGGCCTCGTTGAGGTTTTTGCTTTCCATCTTCATGAGTGTTGTTATGGTCACCTTCGCCAGCAATTTCTACAACGACTTTGATCTTACATGGGGTGATCACCGTGCGAACATACGCAACGGCGGCCAAATTCTCACGCTTTCTCTTGACCAGGAATCTGGGTCTGGTTTCCAGTCCAAGAATGAGTACCTCTTTGGAAGATTCGATATGCAAATGAAGCTAGTGCCTGGGGACTCAGCTGGCACTGTGACAACATTATATGTGTGTAACTCTCTTTGCATTTCATTTGTCTTTTTTTCTTTTTTTTCTTCTTTTTTCTAGTGCTTGGATATCTAATATAATTCTAGGAATATTTTTTATGTGTACGAAAGTTGTTCATATATATATAAACCCTATCTATCTGTCTATATACGTGGTCTACTTTTCTTTATACAATTGAGATAGAATTTATATACAATATTTTGTGCACAACTCTTATGCAAATTACACAAACATCTAATTATTAGATTTATGATTAATGCATGCAGTTATCTTCACAAGGAGGAGCCCATGATGAGATTGACTTCGAGTTCTTGGGGAACTTGTCTGGACAACCATATATACTAAGTACAAATTTATATTCTCAAGGAAAAGGAGACAGGGAACAACAATTCTATCTATGGTTTGATCCCACAAAGAACTTCCACACTTACTCAGCCATTTGGAACCGCAGAAAGATAATGTAACATAAACTATTCACCTTCAATCTTTTCAAAACTTTCCCACTTCTCATTATGAAGATTAATTTCTAATATATATGTGTGTGAATTCCTTTTTGCCTTTTTTCAGATTCCTAGTGGATAACATACCTATCAGAGTGTTCAACAACTTGGAATCCATTGGTGTTCCATTTCCCAAAAGCCAACCAATGAGAGTTTATTCTACTATCTGGAATGGTGATAGCTGGGCTACAAGAGGAGGACTTGTGAAGATTGACTGGAGCAAAGCACCTTTCACAGCAACTTATAGAAACTACATTGCCAATGCTTGTGTTTGGACATCTGGGAAGCCATGTCGCAACAAGTCCATCAATGCAGGGGAAAACGTTTTCGCTGAGGATAAAGCAATACTTGGTCCTAAGGGCAGGGAAAGGCTTCGATGGGTGCAAAAGAATTACATGATTTACAACTATTGCACTGATCTCAAACGATTCCCTAAAGGTCTACCACCAGAATGCAAGAGATAGAGCTTCCTGTAGAGAGCTAAAAATCCGTGGATTAAAGTGCTTGTTTGTTTTATCTTAAAAACTCAATCTCATCATTTTTATACGACGATTTATGTATAGATATAAAATTTTAAAAAAAAAAATTCACTCTTTTTTTTTTCTTTTTTGAGTGTAATAATACTTTTACAAGTATTATTTATCAATAAAGTTGTTTTTTTTCTATAGTTTGTAACATGTTATATATTTAATGATAATGAAGAATGTTTATTCTTTGTCCTTAATAAATACAATAACAACTAAGTTTTAGTCTCAAAATTAATTATAGATTCGATTATATAGTCTCAACAACCTAATAAAAACAAGCAACAGGTATTTTTTTTTTTTTTTCTATAATATATTCTATTTGAAGTCATGCTCTCTAAACCACTAGAGCTTGAGAATTGATTTCATTAGTTCCAATTAAAAATAAAAGCATAAGAGCTACCACTTATAACTAAGGCTATAAATAAACTAAAATGTTTATGAACAGTTTGAGCTCGGCTCAAGAAAAAATTTGTTTATATTCATTTGTTTAGAAAACAAGTCAAATTCAATGCTTAAGTTTAGGCTCGATTATTAAACAAGTCAAACTCAAATAAAATAATGTGTTCGTAAACAAGATTATAAATAAAGGAGTTCGATTTAACTATATATAACATTATATTTTTATATGTATACTTGTCTAAAAATATATTTATATAAACTTAAAATTTGATTGTATAAGTTTGTTAATAGGTTCATATGATATTAAATAATTATTTATCGCTTATTAATATTATAATATAAATAGTCTATTCATAATCAACATTTATAAAACTGTGAAGAAGTAAAACATTTTAGTCATGGTTTCATACTATATAGGAAAAGAATAATTAAATTAGGTAGCTCGTGAAGAAGTTCGATCTTTCTCAACAATAAAATAAGTCAAATTTGACATAAAATCTTGTTTGATAATAAGCTTGCACTCGGCTCATATTTGAAAAAAAAAATAAATAAATAAATGAAAAAACTTGAGCATTTAATACTTAGTTCTGCTCAAATCCTTTATAACGCTACTTATAATCCAAAAATCTAGTACCAAAACTAATCCAAAAATCTATTGACATCCCAAAACAGGAGCACGGTTCTATTTCAGTCTACACTCACCACATTGGAATGGAATGTGAGACTACGCGGTTGAAGAACTATAATTAGCATCATAAGTAGAAGTCCTTTAAAAAAAAATAAAAAACCTTAAAGGAATAAAAAGTACACTATTAACTTAGCATTGCCAAGAATCAAGTACACGGCACCTACAAAATATTTTGTAGTGATAAGTTGATTACTTACGTTTAGTTATTTCCATTTTCTTATTATATGAAAATTTTTCTAAGCTTGTGTATAATTTTTTAAAACTTACACCTTTTTTTTAGGTACTTGTAATTTTCCACAAAATACTGATCCAAACACACAAAGAATTGCTAGGTGTTTGGAATAAAAATACACGCTTGTACCTAAAAAAAAAAAAAAAAAAGATGTCCAGCTTTAATTAAAAGGCTGTAATATGCTAAATAAAATCTCCCCCCCACCCCGCCCCCACCCAAC